>NW_024543074.1:7280000-7725000 GCF_018167655.1 Microtus oregoni
CAAAGTCTATCTCCACTGATATAGGCTCCCTACACCTTTTATTCCTTCCCAAGCAGTTCCACCAATTACAGACCAAGTATTTAAATATATGAGCCTATAGGAATGAATTTTATTGAAACCAGTGCACTGCAAGTCTTTTAAAAACCTAAAGTTGATATAGATGTACTAAAATCTAAAGTACAGCCTCACATAAGAAGACTGGGCATCACTTTGAAAGAAAGGATTGAGCCAATCCAATGTCTTATGTTGTTTGAAAATTCCATTTCAAATATTAAAATTTTTCACTGTTTCAACAATATAATTCCATGCCAGAATATTCCATTTTTCTTGTTTTGTCTGTTTAAAATCTAATATCGAGGGTACTATTCCTATTCATGACACATTTTTCTTTTATTAATGTCTTTCCCTGGCCTTTGAAATCTAATTTCAAAAGCTCAAAGAAGTCAACCTTTCTATTGACTTTTCAAAGCAGTGAGGTTTTCACTTCTTAAATAACTTTAATCTTAATTATTTCTGCTTTTTTAAAGGTATTTTCTTGCAAATCAGCCTGTTTGCTCCTCTTTTTCCTGCACACTGCCTACAGAAATCCTACTTTAATTACAGCACCGTTGAAACTTCAAAAGAATGCCTTAGCACAATGGGTGTATTCTTCTTTGCTTTAATTTTACCCTATAAAAGTTTTCTTTACCTGTGAGGTTTTAAAAGTAAAGAGTTGGGTTTTCTTATACCTTGTCTGACAGTAAGGTTCCAGTTCATGCTCTGTTTACCAGACCTGGGAAGATCAGGCTCAGACACCTGTCTTTATCTTAAGACATAATATATGTAGTCAGTCTCCGAATCTTCATTCTTCCTTTAAAAGTCTCCTGTAAGAGTATGTACTATATGCTCATATCATACGTGCTATATGCTCATATCAATAACCAATATGGCCCTAATATCCCTTACATTAAGCTAGATGAAACACCTACAATGGCTTCTCACAGACTCTGCCTTCTTTCTCCCAACATTCAGTTTAGTTTTCCCCACATAGCTCTGCTCTGCCCTATCAGGCCAAGCCAGTTTCTCTATTAACCAATGATATTCACAGCATACAAAGTGGATTCTCACATCAATCTGTCTAACTTAAATACATCTTTCTTTGACCTTAAAAACATACCTAATATGGTCACAAATTTGATTTCAATAGCTACTAAGTTGTATTTCTTTATTTTCTGAAATAGTTTGTAATAATAACTTTCAAGGGCTAGAAATTTACATTTTTAAACGAGTTGCCTAAGTACTATACCTTAAACAAAAGTAGAAATATATAAACAGAATAACAAAAGTAACCTTAAATTTGTTTCAGTACACAAAAATATTTGAGACTAGCAGTTGTTTTTAGTTTAATAGTAGATTCAATAATCTATATTTTTATCCTAGTTTTCTATATTTCACTTTTTTTTCTTTTTCAGAAATAGATCCTTGAGTTTAACTTTCCTTGCTTAGCTTTTTCTGTCCGTAACCAGTTATAACTTGTTACCAACCCTCCTAAATGATGACAAGCATCCACTGAATGGCCAAAATTCACCCAACCAACCTCTTAGGAATGTGGGCTTTGTATTCTCTAGATTCCTTCCTATTGTCTGGGAGTGGCAGCATCTTTAAGGAACCCTAAGAAAATAGTTAAATCCTGAGAGAACTAGCTGTATTATTCGTTGTTTAATCTGTGTGGTGGGAAAGTGTAGAGCTTATCAGAAGTAGTAGAGCTTACCCTGGCTGGAGTAGTCTGGGAGGCTGGTTCATCTCAGCTAGATGCTTTGAAGTTGTTTTAGATATAAACTTTTGAGAAAACTGAAACAGGCATTCTAAGAGTTAGGATCACTTGGGATACACATCTTTATTTATTTATTATATATACAGTATTCTGTCTGCATGTATGCCTGCAGGTCACAAGAGGGCACCAGACCCCATTACAGAGGGTTGTGAACCACAATGTGGTTGCTGGGCAACCAGGACCTTTGAAAGAGCAGATAATGGTCATAACCACCGAGCCCCCAATACTTGTCTTTATTGGAGTCTGGTTCTTTTGTTCTGAAAACACACAAACTTTTAAAAGTAACATTTATATCTGCATTAACACAAGAATGGAATGTATGGTGTGTTCAAATCAGCTAAAGATGATACCGTCTTCTATGTTTGAGCAGGTAAGAGGCATCTGTCAACTTTGTAAGTTCATATGGACTGTATAACCAAACTGTAATACAACTTTTTAGCCATGCCATATGAAAGGATGACTTGTAAAAATAATTGATGAGAACTCTGTAGCCAACAAGATTTATCATTTCTCACCCAGTCTCAGAGTTGTACTTATCCTCAGAAGGTAGAAGTCCCAGGTAGGTCATATACCTTTCCTAAAATTCCATCCATAATAGAAACGAAAAGCTTATTAAATCCTCGTAGGGGAATATTATCTGCCATTATCGTAGGAGGCATTTACAAATTGCAAAATAAAAAGACTGTAGTTAGAGATCACTTAGCTCTGTTAAAATTGTGGTTTAGTTGATGCTTTTATGGTATAATAATGATGTGGGCCAGAAAAAAAACTGTAGATTTTCTAAGCAGAACTCTAAACCAAACTGAATGAAATTTTGTTAAAGAGACGCAGGGCAGGGCAGCCATGCAGCAATTGACAAAAATTGCAGGTAGCCACATGGGAGTTGCATGCATGCAAAGCTGGGGGCAAACCGTGGGACTCCAGGAGACACAGGAAGCTGCAGGGGGGGGCATGAAAAACCTTGTAGATGCTCTGTGAAGTGGCAGCAATGATGGTCTTGACAGGAAAGGAAGCTAAGGCAATGTTGATGAGACCTGTTAGTGCTAGTGCTTCTCCCAAACCCAGGTGGCTAGGTTTGGGTTTCAACTCCTAGAGCTGGAATTCTAATCCCATCTCTAGCCTGGGCTGGTGGCTAAAAAGGCTCAGGCAAATAGGTTTTTCATAAATTCATGCCCCAAAAGTTGGGTGCCAAATGAAGCACAGTTATTAAAAATTCAGAGAGAGAATCTGGGGTTCATCCTAAAGGTATGAAAATCATCCTTTTCATATCTTACCTCAACCTCACTCCAAAATGGCAATTCTGCCTCTAGGAATCTCAAAATGAGACTGAGAGTGAGAGCTGTCCCCTCCCGTTTTATAATCTTCTCTAGGACTGGGATTAAAGGCTTGCATCACTGAGATTTAAGGCATACACCACCCAGTTTCTATGAAAAACTTGTGTGGTTACTGGGACTAAGGGTGTGTATTATTTTGGTCTGGTCTTTAAGGCTGACCAGTGTGGCTGCTTTACTCTCTGAACTTTAGGCAAACTTTATTTATTAAAATAATAATGAAATGCTACAACTTCACCAGAATTAGTAACTCTATGTTTGTTGCTTTCCTTTCCTGTTTATCTGTCTTCTCTTTTCACTGTTACTAAAGTTTCTTTGGTCTTAGTTTATGTATGTGAGTGTTTGACCAGTACAGAATTTAAGTGCCCAAAATATATGCAGTGTGATTGGAGGCAAAGAAGGAGTCATTTCCCTGGGACTGTTAGTTGCAGATGTTTCTGAACCATTGTGTGGGTGCTGGCAACCAAACCTGGATCCTCTTAAATGTTGAGCCTACTCTCCAGTTTATTGTTTTGTAAATTTGGTATATGCCAGTCTTGCCTTTGTGGAGACTGTTCTGCTTCAGCAGGAGGGACTGTAGGTAATTCCATGCCTGGATTATTTGGCTTCCTGTGATATCTGTCATTTCAAAGTGCCAGCAGACACTTATTTCCTCATAGTTCAGGAGTCAGAGAACTGAGACAGACAGACTGTTTCTTATAAAGCCTTTCATTTGCCCTGTAAGCACCATCTTCTCTTTGCCTCTTCTAACAGCAACTTTTAGACAATTTGTATCCTAACCTCCTCTTAAGAAAACCAGTCTTAAGGAATAGAATTCCCATTTTTTGCCTTGCTTCAGCTCATTTATCCTCTTTGAAGACCTGACCTCTAACTGCAGGTGCATTCAGAGGTACTAGAAACTGTAATTCCAATATAAAACCTTGCAGATGATGAAGATGAAGAGTCAATTTATCTTATAGTCTTCCATTGTAGTGTGTGTGTGTGTGTGTGTGTGTGTGTGTGTGTGCATGTGTGTGTGTGCAAAAATGCATGTGTGTGGAGAGGCACCTGAAGAGGCCAAAATAGGCCAATAAGACTCCCTGGATCAGGACTTATATACAGTTAAGAGCTGCCTAATATGGGTCTGGAAATTGAATTATTAATCTGTGCTATGTCTCTACCTTTATGCCTTCCTTAGAACTTTATACATGGTAGGTGCTTTTATTTAAATAAAATGTAAAATAAATTAAGTGCAGTATTTCTTCGTTTAATTGTAAGGAATGAGAAACAAGGTAGATGTGATCAACATCCTCAAAGCCATTTGAAAAACTATATGTAAAATAAAAATACAGCTATCTTGGATTTAAATATTTAACAGTTGAGATTTCTCTAAGACAGTGTGATGGGCTTGTTTTAAATGGACATATGAGGAAGAAGCAATCCAATACCCTTTCAATCATAGAAGCCAAGAAGAAGAGTCCTGTGGTTAAAATCTAAGCAAAAATTTCAAGGACTTACAGCTTTTGAAGAACAGTGTTAAGCCCAAAATAGAGGTTTAAGTTGCATCGTTCTTGCAAATTAAGCCATTCCTAATCCATCTGCAAAGTAGATACATTTGGAGTTGGTTTTTGTTAGACCAATAATCATAAAACTTCTGCATAGCTTTCTCTGTTTCAGAATAATTATGAGAATTAACCATAAATATTAATTCCTATTCAATATGTATGTACTCTGGAATCCCGAGGTGTGAATAGCAATATCTTATTACACAAGCCAAAGGATTCATTAAGTGCTTTGGGGTAATCTTTAGAGAGTACATTAAAATTCAGATGTTACTATGCATATGAGCAGACTGCAAAACTTTAAGATGTGTTTCAGAAATAACTAGTGAGTGATTTCCTGGAGCAAAACTTATTAATCAAAACATCCAAATGAGGATCAGCTTGAAGAAAAAGAAAGTTAAGTGATTACATGGAGAGAAGTTTCTTAGCAATTTACCCAAGACTGTACACACACACACACACACACACACACACACTCACACAGAGGTATGAATGCATGCATGCACACACAGTACAACACTGTAGGGTTAAGACAACCCCTTTAGGGGGCGGGGTTTGCCTCGGGCGAATGCCTACAGATAAATGGGCGCCCGGGAGGTGGCTCCGCCCTTTCCTTCCTACCTCCTGTGCCACGCAGGAACTTTGGTTCTGTAAGTTTATCATTAAAGTGGTAAATATTCTTTAATATCTGCAATGCATTTATTTACGCCCATACATTTGGCGCCCAACGTGGGGCACGAACCCACGACCCTGAGATTAAGAGTCTCATGCTCTACCGACTGAGCTAGCCATAATGCTTTGTTAACCTTGAATTTTCTCAACGCTAATGAGAAGGGAACGACGGCTACAGAAAGACATTGGATAATGGAAAAGTCTGCTGAACTAAATCAACCAGTTTATTTCAAGGATGTGCTGACCTCACAATGGAAGCCAGGAGATGTGTTGCATTGGGGAAGGGGTTTTGCTCTTATCTCCACAGCTGAGGAAAAATTATGGATACTGTCAAAATTAATAAAGGTTCGGTTTGAAGAAGAGAAGTCACCTGCAAAAGATAAATAACAATTCATTCACAAGGATGATGGGCATTCTGATGATAAGGATTACAGATAGGTTGGGGGCAGGGTTCTTTTCTTATCTCCACAGGAAAATACTCATCTTCAAAGAATTTAAGGGACCCTGAATATTTAATTACTGATGGATGGAAAATAGTTACGACCCACTGACTATCAACAATAAAATTCTATATATACTATAATTATTGATTTTTATATCTATTTATATGTTTTATTGAACACTTCTTTATAAATGTTTAGAGCTGGTTTTGGAGTTGGACTCTGGCTCAGTCCCTCTTCAATTCCAAGCCTGTTGATAAGAGATATTTCAGAGTTTATATCTCAGGTCAAGAGCCATGAAATGGGACAGAATAAGAATAATTTTATATTTGATAAACTTTCTTTGCCTTTCCTCATATCTGTGTCTTTCTTTATATGTCACTATATGTCCTTGCTGTTAATGTTTAAATTTCCCATAACAAACAACATATTTTCCTACAATAATCTTTGAAGTTTCCAGGATGAAAATGGGGCCCCACAACATCAACTCAATCTGGCTTTTATGACGTCATTAATTTTTTTTTAAGCGCTAAAATTAGACCAGTTTTTGGTACCAACTGCAAGAGACAATTTCAAATGATGCACATTTTTGACAACACTCTGGCTGGACCTTCTCAAAACACTCAGAGACTAGTTATAATTTTCTTAAGTCAAAGGTTAATTTGGGGATTTTACCATCATTTGCTTTCACAGGGGCCCCTAAGAAGAACGTAGCCCCCATGTCAGCTAGAAGCCATCTAAGAGGACGACGTCCCCTCTCCCAACAGAGTTTGCCCACAGGGTTAGGGACATCTTTTACTGGTTGGTTTAGGGTTGAGGGGATGGGGAGATATTGTATGGAATTAGGGGTATATAAAAAAGGGGGGGGATTAACTGGTTTGATGGGATGATTGGTATTTGTGACTTACTGTTTTTAGAAAATTATATTGGTACTGTTTCTTGTATATTGATATATTGAATATTGAATGTGAGTGTTCCTACCTCTATTTTTGTATAAGAGTATGCTTATATTGTATGTACATCTATCATATCACAATGTACATTTCTACCTCTGGCACTATTTATGTAATAACATTGTTTACATTTTGATATGTAATGACATTGTTTACAAGTGAAGATCATTGTCTTCATATATTGCACAGTTGTTTATTCTCTTAGTTTTCAAATTAGATAGGTATTGAGAATTATATGTTTGTCATATTTATTTTTAGATTAATCAGGTCTTTTAGATACATAGAGGTTATTTTTAGTATAGATAGTATAATCTTCAGCCTCTTTGAAGAGCTGTAGAAAATGGCCTTTAATCTAACCTAGAATTCTGTGCCAACGAGACACAATTACTCCTGGCAACACCACTCTACTCCCGAGAGAACAGTGAGCACCAAAGGCACTCCACTGGGAGCTTGTCTTCTTGGCAGAACTGACCTTTGGGTTAAGAAAAGCCCATACCTCAACTACTGACTAAGATATGAAACAGGATTGTCTTATCTTGCCAAGACAGGGTAGGATAATTCTAAGAAAGTTCCTTACATTTGATAATGGTATGTCAGTTATGTTAGGCCTTAGCCAAAGTTGGTTGACTCAACATTGCAAACGAGACTTTGGATGATTGCCCAGGTAGTCAGTTGTCTCTGTCAGTTGTTGCACATTTAGGATATCTCTCATTTGTTAAGTAATATTTATTCTCTTCTCAAATCTTTGATGGAGTTGAAGATTATTTAATAGTAGTTACTCTTTACATTATTTAGACTCCTTGAGATAGAATGCCTAGCAAAACTTTTGTTCTCAATATTGTTTGCTATATTTATCATTTGTTATTATTGTTTATAGTTATATTTGGTTTAGTTCTGTCTTACAAAAGGGGGAGATGTAGGGTTAAGACAGCCCCTTTAGGGGGCGGGGTTTGCCTTGGGCGAATGCCTACAGATAAATGGGTGCACGGGAGGCAGCTCCGCCCTTTCCTTCCTACCTCCTGTGCCACGTGGGAACTTTGGTTCTATAAGTTTATCATTAAAGTGGTAAATATTCTTTAATATCTGCATTACATTTATTTACGCTGATACAACTGTTTGATTGTCGTGTTTTTGATATGAAGCTTTACAATGCACCCTCAGAGGTTCTCAAATTCCCCTCCTCTTCCTCAACCTTCCTCAAATTCTCGATTGGTGAATTCACAAGTCAGCACCACAATGCTTTACAAAGGGGGCTGTTTTATTGCACTTCATTTATTTTTTTTTCAAAACTAATTTTTAAAATTTCTTTGGTGTGTGTCTCTCCATATATTTATATGCAACATGAGTGTAGGTGGCAAGGAGGCCAGAAGAGGACACTGACTACCCTGGAGCTGGTGTTTGAGCAGCTGTGGGACACTCAAAGTAGGTCCATCAAACCATCTGTGGTAACTGGAAGCATTCTTTCCTGCTGAACTTTATCAGCAGCCTGGGAAAAGTCATTTTAATTAATATGAGGTTGCAGAACTCTGACAATGCACTTCACCTACGGAAGCTTTGTTGTTTTCTTTTCCTTTGTGATTTTTTCTCTGCTTGACATATTTTGCTTCAATATAATATATTAATATTTAATATAAGCAAAGGTTTTATATAATTTTGTGAAACACCACAAGGAAGTTTATTTTAAGTGCGTAGCTAATAGTAAGTTTGTTGATCACAGGCATTTTCGTATTCCACTTGATCTTGTGATACAATTCACTGTTTACTTTGTTGTACAATTCTAGAATCCTGACACATGCTCAGACCCATGTAACTCTTTTATGTTAGAATAACAGCTCCATTTGTCTGAAAACCACCCTCTGTGTTTTGACTTTAGATTCAGTCTCACTGTTTCTTGCAATTCAACTCAAAGGAGACAATGACACTTCTCTATACATTTCTCTATACATCATTTTGCCTGGCTAACATCCCATGTAATTTAAAAAAATATTTTTTGGAGGATAGCTTTTTCAGTCAGTATATAATACCTTAGAGAATCATCTAGGTTGTTGACCATATCAGTATTTCTTTATTTTTATTAGTGAATAACATCACATTTCTTAGACTTAGCGATTCATTCTTTTTCCCTTTGAAGTGTGTTGGGTTGTCTCTACTTTTGGGTTATTATGACTAGAGCTGCTATCTAGTTTCAGAAAATTTTTTGTGTGACATAAGCCTTTTAAAGCAATTTCTAAAAGTTGGACTGCTTGCTCATACACTACATGTCTACTAATTTTGTCAGAAACTACCAAATTCCTTTTCATCGTGGTTCCAACCCTTGAATTCTCAGCAATGTTGTACTTGAGCTCACTTGATATGATAAACTGACTTGCCATTATCAAAACTGAAAACATTTATCAAAATTTAGCTTCAGATGTAGGTTCTCTTCTGTGCTTTCTCTTCTCTATAATTAACATGGTTCTATTTGTTTTTCAATCATTTATTATTTTAAAATATTTTTCTGGCATTCAGATGTGAATATAATGTGTTTGGATCCAGTCACTCCCTACTCCATTCCAATAATGCCTCCCATTCCTCTTTAATCTTCCTTTTGCAACTTTGCATTCCCTTTCCCCACAACTGTTAAACCCTGTGGAATCTATTTAGTGCTTCCTGCAGGATTTGTCCATAGAACTATATACTCTATATCTCTCTGAAGACCCACCTTCTTTAAATTGGCTTATACTCTCCAAGTAGTCATCCATTTCCAATAGTTCCTCAGTGAGAATTTCAAAAATTTCTCCCTGACCTATGCTGGTATTATAGCTCACCTGATCTCTTGCGAGTTTTCTATATGAAGTCACAGCTGCTATGAGATTATGTGTACAACTTTTCTGTCATGTCTGATCAGCACTGTTTTGCTACAGACATGTGTTCCTTCCAGCTCTTTCTCTGTTTCTACCATCTTCTTCTGAGTGATTTCCAAGCCTTGGGAGGAAGAGAAACTACCCAAATATTCTATAGATATTGTCAATGATAATGCAATTTGGAAATAGAGACAGGAAATAATTCTACAACGTATACCAACACACATAGAGAATATATGCATGTTTATCTTACAGTAGAGCTGTTCCCTTGACATTTAACAGGAATATATGATATCAGGAAGCATAGTAGTATGATCAAAATTTGTATCACCAAAATAATGTAAGCACTATGGTGATAACTAGGTCTGTGATAGAAGTCATGCATCTATTTTCCATGTTAAAAGAAGAGATAGCATCATTTGACCCTCATCAGAGATTCGACATTTCTCCTGCCTAACAGCTGAACATGGCTTTAAGATACCAGAATAAAGAAGAGGGAGAATATTATCTAGAGGTCGGGATTCTAGTAATACAGGCTCCGTGGGTTGTCTTCTCTACTGGGTGGTGGAAGGGTGAGTGTGTCACATTTCAGAATTATGGCTACATTTAAGTCTCCCATGATCCTTATAGTAAGTGTTTTCTATGCCCCTTTAGCATAATAAACTCATTGGTTCATCTAGTTGGACTTGAATAGAATTATTTCTTTTCTTTGTCCCTTTTAAGTGAGCAGTCATTTCTTCATGTCACTCTGGGAGAGTGAATGCAATACACACACAAATATTATGTTATATATTGCATTCATATTAAATACATAGGTACATATACCTGAATCCATGCATGAAAATGTGCACATAATATTTTATACCTCTCTTAAAACCTAGAGTTAATTATTATTTTCTTGTGCTGATAAACCAGCTTTATTTCTGGACATGTAAAATGAACATAGGATGCTCATACTTACATTCACTCTGTAGCATGCCAGAATCCTGTGGAGGATTCGGAAGATAATGTATATAGAGATGCTTTAGTTCCTCTGAGAAAGTTTTGTATAAATAATTCTTGCATTTGCATACTTCATATGTATGTTAATAGCAACATTTCCCTGTAGATATTTTCCTGCCAGGGGCACTGTTTTTTTAAAGGTGATATTAAGTTATGTTTATTTTGTGAGACAATAAAACAACACTGATGCATCAAGAGGAATCACATAAGGCTCAAAAATAAAGTTGCAGAAGAAAAAATGATGCATTATTTCAATAACCTTTTACATTTTTATAGCTCATTTCATCATAAAGATCAACGAAGTGCTTCAACTAATAATAAATGCAGGGATAATGCACCCTCCTGTCGTAACAAATTATCTCAAGAAGACAATAACCATATTTACACTCACTCAGCCACAAGTTCTGTGATTAAAGAACTGAAGTCCAAATCTCAAGAAAAGCCACTGTCTTTCATGAGTGTGTCAATTGGTGTTTAGGAAGAGCGAACCCAATAAAGTGGTACAAAGCCACACCCTAAAAATTTGCATCTAGAAATATGTATGTCTTTTAAAAAATACAGACAAAATTTGCATAATTCAATTTCTCATTCTAAATTCATTTTTCCTCTAAGGAAATGATCATCAATGCTTCAATTGCATGTGCAAAGGGCAACAGGGGAAAAATTGAGATATTTTCTACAGTTATTCTAATTTTTCTTATGGGTGAGTGATAAGAGTGTTTCATGAAACTTCCTGGTCCTTACGAAATGTGAGTTTTACATGGTGTATCTATGTCAGAGCTTTCTAGCTCCAGTAACATAACAACCTCTGTCAGGCGTGTTGTTGCTAGGTTACTATTAAATAGAATTACTGTAGTGTAATATATTCGTAATATATTCACAAAGGAAGAGTCTAGAGATAAGTAAGAAAATAATTATAACAACTCTGTCATGTTTATGCAACTTGACTCACTAATACATTGCTGGAGGCATTATCCAAGGGGGAGGAGAGAGAGGTAGATTTATTTTCCGTTTTGAATACACTCAGTGATTCACTGAATGTTTCTCATATATTCTAAACACTAGAAAGCATTTCAATTAAAGGAGATGATTAATCCACAAACCTGAGTTCCTGGATTCCTCTCACTGTCAATTAATATTAGATTTGATTGGTCAAAATACCTACATTTGACGAAAGGAATCTATAGATGTTAGCTTTACGAGAGACTAGAGTTGTATTTATTTTCGTTTATAACTAGTTGAAAGAAGTGAAAAATGTCTCTGTTTAGAGAATACACACTCCATGTTTGAACTGTTCCTTCAAATATTGATGATACACCTGCAGTGGACTCTGAGTATTTCACACACTTGTTACATTAGCAACCGTTTGTGCATTGTTACCATCTGAGGAATCATGAGATGGCTAAACTGGAAATCCATAGGCTGAGCTTGATATCAACATATTCAGACATTTTCATAACTCTACTGGCAAATTTTATTAGCAGCCAGAGTAGAGAGCTGAGGATCCACAGACCACTGAAGATCATGGCCAGCGTGACAGAACAGAGGTATGCTCCCCATTGGAAGCAGAGCCTAGCTATAGCAGTTATCAGGATCACAATATATACTTCTCTCTCTAGAGCAGTGGTCCTCAACCTGTGAATCATGACCCCATCAGAGGTCAAACAGCCCTTTCACAAAGGTTAATACCACACATTTCAGATATTTACATTTGATTCATAACAGTAGCAAAATTATAGTTATGAAGTTGCAAAAACTAATTTTATGGTTGGAACAACACAACTTGGGGAACTGAGCTAAGGGGTCACAGCATTAGGAAGGTTGAGAAAAACCACTCCAGAGGAACAATTTTAACTCTTAAAACTCAAAATTTGTTCCTTCTGCCAGGTCTCCCAAATATTTCTCATTTTTAGACCAGAAATGATGCTAATTTGAAGAAAAACAAAAAAATAAATGCAGAAAGTCATTCCATCTATAAATTTGTAGAATATGGTTCAACGAATCACAGAAATTGAAATGGCAAGCACTAGAACCTGCATGGCTCGGCACCAGGTTCTCTGCATATTTGTGATTGCTGTTAGCTTTATGCTTTTGTGAGACTCCTATCAGTAGAAGTGGGTGTATCTCTGCAAATCTGCCTACTTCTGAGAATCTTTTTTTTCTGTGGGGTTGCCTTGTTCAGCCTCAATATGAGGGCTTTTACCTTGTCTTATTGTATCATTTTTAATCCTGTTTAAATGTCATCTCTTGGAGATCTGCTCTTTTCTGAAGAGAATATGAAGAGGGAGTGTATCTAGGTAAGAAGGGAAGTGAAGGAGAAAACTTGGAGAAATGGAGGGAGGGCAGACTGGTTGGAATGTATATGAAAGAGGAATATATTTTCAGTAAAAAAACAGAGAGAAAATAAATAAAACTAGAACCAACATACCTTTAAAGTACCAGATTTTAATTTAGACTTTCTCTCTCTTTTCTCTCTTTGTTTTTCAAGTGAACTCTAAAAATTAAAAATGTCAGGAAATGAAAAATAGATTTTTTTTGTCACTCGTTATGTTTTGAAAGTAACTGAACGGTATACAAAATCACCATTGGCATTATGGCAATCCCCCAAAATAGACTTGAGTAGGGTGGAGGTCAAAATGTGAGGTAAACTGTGAATTATGTGTGCTTAAAAACATGTAATCCAAAAGATCCAGAATGCAGTGGTGTGCTTTTTCATTCTACTCAGAGGGGTGAATGACCACAGAAAAATGTTTTCAGTTTCTCTTCATTTCACACACATACACAAAGACGCATGCATGCACGGGTGCACACACACACACACACCCCACAGGTCTTGTTTTGTTATAGACATTGAGGCTAAATAAGAAAAGATATTGAATTAATGGGATTGAGAGAGGGAGGAATCAGTATTTTCTATAAGTTAGTCAGTCCTCAATCTGTTAGTCCTACAAATAAACATACATGAACAACATGAAATAGTCTCAGCAGGCTGTGTTTATATATGCATATCTACCTACACAATCATGTATAAGACACACACACATATATATATATACACATGTGTGTGTGTGTGTGTATATATATATATATATACATGCATACAAAGTTCCAGCATCTGTCTCCAGTGGGGCTACATGACTTCTCTCTGACTTCTCCTTCTTTCTCCTAGCATCCAGTTTAGTTTTTCCCACCTACCTCTATTCTCTGCACGGGCCCAAGACAGTTTCTTTGTGAACCAATGGTATTCACAGAATACAGAGGACAATCCCACATTAAGCATGCAGCTGGGGTAAGGCAGAATACACTTGAAGCCTCTCAGAGGGGACAAATGGCTCTAAACTTTGAACCAGGTCTTCAAAACTCTTATCTGACACCAGCCTGGCCCTCTTACTATTTTCGAACGTTGCTCAAAACCTCTGATTGACTTTTAGAATAAATAAATATTTATTTTACATTGTAATTTTTTTCTTCTTTTATTATTTCTATTTTGCTACACATTTTTTTCTAATACCTTCCCTTCCTCTCCTCTTCCCTTCTAACCTCTCCCGTGACCTCCGTGCTCCCAATTTACTCGGAGATTTTGTCTTTTTCACCCTCCTATGTAGATTCATGTATATCTTTCTTAGGGTTCTCCTCTTTGTTTTCTAGTTTCTTTGGAATTGTGGCCCATAGGCTGTGTTTTTTTGTTGTTAGTTTGTTTTATGTGTAAAAGCCACTTATGAGTGAATTCATATTATATTTGTCTTTGTGGGTCTGAGATACCTCATTCAATATGGTTTTTTTCCCTAGATCCATCTATTTGCCTGCAAATTTCAGGATGTCATTATTTTTTTGCAAGTATTTAATACTCCATTGTGTAAATGTCCCACTTTTTTTATCCATTCTTTGGTGCAGAGGCATATAGACTGTTTTCAGGTTCTTGTTATTACAAATAATGCTGCTATGAACATAGTTGAGCACATGTCCTTGTAGTATGATTGAGCATCTTTGGGGTGTATATAACCAACAGCTGTATTACTGGGTCTTGTAGACTGTTTCCCTATTTTCTGAGAAATCACATAGCGGCTTCCTCTTCATATATCAGAATCTGATAAGCTTTTTGTTTTTAATATGTTTTAAGATTTTATATTTTTATCTCATGTCTTTTGTACATGTCTATTGTAAATGATAATCTAGGTGCTAATTCTGATCTCAACTTAGTAGTATCTTCATCTTAGATGTGCCTATAGGTGTCCAGGATTTAGGATTTTCCTTGACAAGTGAAATTACTAATTACCACACCATTACCACTCCAACAATTCCTTTTGGGTCTCCTCTGTCAATAAGACTGTGAGTAAGTCACTTCACTTCTGGGCTTTTTGTATTTTCATCTCTTGGAAATTGGATGGTACAGTCAGTTCAGTTTGCAGCATCTGCTCTGAGCTGAGTCCTTTGGGATAATATAAGGTGGTCAAGGAGAAGAGTACACGGGCACAGAGGAGAGTGCCAGTAATCTTCCATGGCCTATATCAGTCACAGTATCTTATGTTTCCATACCAGATGTTAATGTGGGAACCTTCATCTGCCAAATACATTTTCAAACACCACACAAATTATCTATGAGATTACAAGTAGCTCATATTTCCAACAATGTAAGTCATAAAATGTAAGGCCTACAATTAGATGTCTGTTAGTAGGTTTGCAAAATAAGAAACAAACAACAAAACAAAACAAAAACTAAAGCTGAGTATCCTTGAAAGAATTCTACAATGAGCTCTAATATCCTGAGCAGTGTAAATGTCTTGTTCTTTCTACACTACTATTTTTAGTGTGTGGGGGGGTGTGTGTGCATGCACGCACATACACACACGTTCCTGATGTTGGTGGGGGTGCTGAATACCACAGCCCATGTGTAGGTAACAGGGCAACTTTGTGAAGGTAATTCTCTCCTTTCACTTTTGTACAGGGTCTGAGGATCAGTCGAGAGTCACAAGGATTACACTGTGAAGCATGCTTTTCTGCCCCTTCTGTCCTTTAATTGTTGATTTTGGCTTGATTCCTATCACCCTTGTGCTGTTTTAAACATGCTTGCACATTTCTGACCCCATTGAATCTGGCTATGCTCCAATCCGAAAGCAGACATCAGCCAATTTCAGCAGAGCTAAGAAATAGATTTGCAATAATCTTGAACTCTTCCCTTGGAGGGCTTAGAAAAAACCACATGCCTATACGGGATATGACTTTCAGGGAGGATTTCTGGCCCCGTATTAACTATCATAGTCTCTGCTCAAAGTTGACTTTGAAACATCTGGATCTTCCCTGAATAAGATAGGGAAAGTCTGTCTTAAAAATGGCACCTTTTCAGAGTCCACCTCAACTTAGTTTGGCAAGAGTCAAACTCACAACTCAAAATACCACACCACCACAGACATTTAATATAAAAATGACCAATTTGTGAATGGGTAGAATGCTCTGTGTGAAGTGCATCCTGCATAAGCATGAGGACATGAGTTCAGATCCCCATTCCCAGAACCCCTGAAACAGTTGGACATGTTGGTGCATGTCTGTGACCCAAACAGAGTACAAAGATAGCAACCCTCCCTTTGAAGCTTACTATCTAGCATAAGCAGTGCAATCAACACAAGCAAGAGACCCTATTACATGCAATAAGTTGGGAGGTCATAGAGGAAGTCATCCTTCTCACACTGTTGGCCTCTACCTGTCTGTACATGGGTGTAAACACATAAATACATGCTTGAATTCAACACATGTGTAGACACACACACACCATTTTGAATCTGGCTATTCTTTCCTGACAGTTCATAATTGTGACTTAAGAAAGACACCATGTATCAAATATTTACAATGTACTTACTCTCTGCCAAGCCCATAGTTCTCACAGATAAGATTTGCCTTTAATAGCAAAAAGAAAAATTTAAGAAAGTATCAGACATATAAAATTGACTATAAATGCAATGAAGTAATAGGGAAAACAGTTCATGTGATGTGATAGTTTGGGGTAGTCTTGAAAACTTTTGGACGTAGTGGAAAAGCTTCAGGGCTATACATGTTCAGCCATGAAAACCATATGACTTGGTTAAATAATGTAGATGGTTTTTCCAACAGATTGGATGGCTTCCCTTATGAGGGAATTGAGCAAAGCTTTGTTAGAAGATAGTGGAATAAACAGAGTCTCTAAAGACTGACTAGGAACAGAATCTAGCGATGAAAACCTGTCCTGGAAGGAACTTATGCTAAAGTGAAAGCATTTGAACTTTATTCCATGAATTAGTAAAGAGCCCCCAGAGTATTCCAGCTGAGATGGGTGCCACCTCCACAACCCCTGTTGATTTTTACATGTGTCTTTGGATGGTTTGTTTGGGTAAACTTCTGCTTCCAATTTGATTTTCCATTTGCACATCAAGAGATATTTTTTTTAAGGAAAAGTACATGTAAATTATGGGAGGCTGGTACCTTAAATGCACCTTGTCTGAAAACATTCTCAAAATACTGCTGGAAAGTATTTTTAAGCACTCGTGTTCACACTGGAATCCAAATAACTAAATGTTAACCTATTTCTGCGAGTTTGAGATGATTCCATGTCTGGCAAGCACACAGCTCATTTATTGAAGCTTGCATTTTCCTGACACTGGCTTTAATGAGGCAGTAGAGACTCTAGTTCTCGTTCTTTCATAAAACAGTTTAAGAGTTATGCAGATCTGTCTCTAACACCGCCATCGCTACACCTAATTGAGCTTCGCATTCTCAGTTAAGTGTTTTGATTTTTTTTCCCTCTGCATATTTTTTGGCTTCAAAGTATTTCAAGGTTCTGTTGTGCATCTGCAATGTTTTCCACACCAGAATCTGACATGTGGTCAGCTACCATTTATGAAGCGGTTTGGGATTGTTTAGATCTCCTGTCTTTGGATGCTAAAGCATCCGCAACCTCAATATAGTCTCAATTAAGTTAGTGGAAAACGCACTCTTCAGCTTCCTTTTTCTCCCTCTGAATTTGTTTCTCTTCTCCCTCCAGCCCGACCTCTTCCTCTCCCTTCTCATATGCCTCTTTTCTGTCAATGACTTTTAAATATATAATCAAATGGTAAAGAAAAGAATGATCCAAGTTATTGCCTCTATTTTATTGCTGCAAAATGAGTCATACTAATTTTTTTTTATTACAGCTACTTCAGCAAACAGAACATTTATTCCAGTCCTGGTCCCCAATGCTGAGAGCAAAGCAGCACAGAATCATTCCACTCTCTTAGGCTGGGGTTTTGAAACACTCTAAATGGAAATAATCATCAGCAATAACAGTGGCTTCTGACCGAAGCCCTGTCAGTACTTCTGTAGCACTTACATGAATTACTTTTACAGCAGTTTATAAGGCTGTTATTAAGGCCATCTCGAACTTGCAGACTAGAAAACTATGCATTCAAAATCAACAAATAATGCCGAGCAGGAGAGAATAGTCAGAATAGATAGTATCCAAAGTAGAAATAACATTTTCATTGGCTTTAACCCTTATCTTCATTAAATATTGAGCAATTCATAGAGTTTTAAAAGAATCTTGTCCAATGCCTTTTCAGCATCTAATGAAATGATCATATGGGTTTTTTTTTTCAGTTTATTTATATGATGGATTACATTGATAGATGTTTGTATGTTGAACCAGCCCTGCATCTCTGGGATGAAGCCTACTTGATCATGATGGATGATTTTTTTGATGTGTCCTTGGATTCAATTTGCCAGTATTTTATTGAGAATTTTTGCATACATGTTCATGAGTGAAATTGGTCTATAATTCTTTTTTTTTATTGAGTCTTTGTGTGGTTTTGGGATGAGGGTAATTGCAGCCTCATAAAAAGAGTTTGGCAATGTCCCTTCTGTTTCTATTATTTGGAACACTTTGAGGAGTATATGTATTAGCTCTTCTTGGAAGTTCTGGTAGAATTCTGCACTAAAACCATCCAGCCCTGGACTTTTATTGGTTTGGGGGTTTTTGATGACAGCTTCTATTTACTCACAGCGTATATGTCTATTTAATTTGCTTACCTGATCTTGATTAAATTTGGTACATGCTATCTATCTAAAAAATGTCCATTTCTTTTACATTTTCCAATTTTTGTGGAGAACAGGCTTTTGTGGTAAGACCTAATGATTTTCTGAATTTCCTCAGTGTTTGTTGTTATGTCCCTTTAGTCAGTTCTGATTTTGTTAATTTGGATGTTCTCTCTCTGCTTTTGATTTGTTTGAAAAGATTTTGTCAATCTTGTCGATTTCTCAAAGAACCAGCTCTTTGTTTCATTGATTCATTGTATTGTTTCCTTTGATTCTATTTTGAGGAGAGAAGAGAAGTGCTGAGGAGAACCTGAGGGAATGGGATAATCCAGATGGAGGAAGGACTGATATGAGACCAAGGAAAGAAATATCTTGATTGAGGGAGCTATTATAGGGTTAGCAAGAAACCCGGCTCTAGAAAAATTCCCAGGAATCCACAAGGATGACCCCAGCTATGACCCTAAGCAATAGAGGAGAGGGTGCCTGAACTGTCCTTGCCCTGTAGTTGGACTACATTAAGATGATTATCTTAAATATTAATATAGAACCTTTGTCCCACAACAGGTGGAAACAGAGGCAGAGACCCACAGCAGAGCATTGGACTGAGCTTCAAAGGTCCAGCTGAAGAGTAGACGGAATGAGAATATGAGCAAAGAGGTCAAGACCATGAAGGGTTCATCCACTGAAACAGTTCACCTGAGCTAATGGGAGCTCACCAACTCCAGCTGGACTGAGAAGGAATAAGCATAGGACCAAATTAATCCCTCTGAATGTGGCTGACAGCTGTTTGACTGGGAAAGACTGAGGGGCCGCTGCCAGTGGCACTAGGATTTATCTCTACTGTATGTACTGGCTTTTTGGGATTTTATTCTTTTTGGATGTATACCTTGCTCAGCCTAGATATAGTAGAGAGGGCATTGGACTTTACACAAAGCAAAGTGCCTTACCCTCTCTTAGGAATAGAGGGGAATGGGGCTGGAGGATGTGTGGAGGGAATGGGAGGAGGGGAGGGAGTGAGAATTTGGATTGGTACTTTTAAAAAAAATCCAATTAAAAAAAGAGAAAAAAATAATCTACTGGTGGGCAGGTCACTAAAAAATGGCTTGGTAAGTAAAGTGTTTGTAGTATAAGTTTGATTGTAAAAGTGTACACACACACACACACACACACACACACACACACACACACACAAACAAATCCACCAGTACAAAAACCTTCTGGGTAAGACCTTGAATTCTGAGAGTTGAAATGGGAATATAACCTGAATTCTGCTCTTAGAAATTACAGTCAGTTTATAATGTAAATTAGTTCACGGAGCATAAAGGAAGCAAGTGATTAAACAGGGGACTATGGAACATGTGCTGTCACTGTTCTAGTATTGGGAATTCTCATCTGGTCATCTGGAAGCACTTTCAAATACACAACATCTTTAATAGAAACAGAAACTCTAGCCAAGCATGCTACACACATTGACCGGAGTAAATTTAAAGTCTTTCTCTGCTAGGCGACAAGGAAGACAAAGAGCTGGAGTACTATGGGATTATTTCTTCTAAATACAGATGAATTTGAAGTGAAGGTTCAGCCGTTCCTACCCTGAACCTCCCTGACAGACTAGCTTGTGCAGCTGTACTGTGAGGGACAACAAACATGTCTAAAAAATAACAAATGTAATAAAACAAGAATTGTTATGTAGCCTTGAAATAGGTACAATATAACAAAGGAAAAAAATCCTAAATTCACCCGTTAATGTCAATACAAGTCACCCAAGATATGAAACAAAAGAAGCTGACCTCAAAAATGTTTGTGCCGAATATTCCAGTGATATAGTATTTAAAGAATACAACATAAAGCTACATTACTAAGATACACACATAGGAGCTAAAGCTATGATTAAAAATAGAATAATTTTGGCAAAGGTCAGAGCATTGACAATCTGCATTGCAGAGACAGGCTATAAGATCCTAAATAAGATCTTACAGACAACAGGCAATAGCCTACCTTTCTTGGAATAGGTTGTCATTACCATATGATTTTCCAGAGGTCTTTATATTTATAATTAACTCTTGAAGTATCTGTATATTGCAAATGATTTTTAACATGCAATAAATTTCTTTTCAATATACAGCTTTAAAAATGACAGGACTAAAAAATGCCTTTGCAATGACAATGGCCATGTTATGTATATACTTTAGAAATTGGGATTTGGCTCTACGGAGAAGATCTAAATGAGGATCAAGGCAAATTGCTGTAGGACCTGCCACTATCAATTTAGGTTGAAGTTATTATAAACCATGGGATGTCTAATTAGACTCACTGAGGAGAGAGATTCTGAGTAATGCATATGGGTATCTGCTGGAGGATTAGCATAAAATTTATCCCTTAATATGGCCTGTTGTGAACACGGTTCCTGGAGGTGACTGGGAATATATTGAAACAAGAGATCAAAGTAAAGCATGTTACTAGGAAAGGATTTGTCTATTGTTATAGGTGGTACTCAAAGCACCTAGATGAAGCAACCTTTACTCAATCAATACAAACCATCATTGGGAAAGTGGTGAGAGAGTCTGTTCAAAAACTCTGATGTGATAACAATTCAAAAATGTATTTTACTGTGATATTCATAACACAGAAGCAGAAGTGCTTAGATGGCATCACGAGAAAGGCTACATGAACATTATAATAGAGAGAGCATAATCTTCCTCGAGAAAAACTCCGTAATAAAGATAACAGAGAAAGAAAATAATAGTCTGACCTCTACTCAGACCTTACACACACACACACACACACACACACACACACACAAATAAAATAAATCATTTTAGATATAAGTGATAAAGAATACATGTTTCAGTATTAACCCAAAATGCTTATATATCTAAGGTTTATATATCTTCAATGACAGTAGGGAAGACTTCATTCAAATGTCACTACATGGTAGAATTCACTGAAGTGTATGAAAAATGATCACTGTAGCACTTCTATTGAGATTTTCATGCTGTAATTAGAAGTAAAAATGACAACATTGGTAACTACACTAGAAAGGTAAAACTACAGAATTTTATTTCTCTATTATCCTTCATTGGAATTTTATCCGTTCTAAGATCTCCTTTCTTAAATCACCCTAGTGCAGAAAAATTAAAATGCATTATACTTGGGTTCATATTAAATAAAGTAACAATGACTTCCAACATCAGTGTCCTCAAGGGTTCAGTTATAATGATTCTTAAATCTATCACCTGGAATATTAGATGTCAGTCTAGGTGATTCTGAGACTAAAGAGTTTCCTAATGTTCTCTACACAATCAAGCACCTTAATGCCTGATCTGCCAAATCAAATGTCTGTTTTGATATCTGAGGATAGTCTCCATTAAAATATAGGGCAGAAGGGACATTCTGGCTCCCTCACTTGCAGCTGAAAGGCTTTTGAAGTGACACTTATATCCTCTGAAGCTTATTTGGATGATTTACAAAGCAGAAATCTCCAAATGAAATAACGACAGTGAAACTTCAAAGGGAATTTCCTAGGACAGACTATCTGTCCATATGGTCAAGGAAGTCATCTTTCCCAGGGTCATACCCTCAGTCTAGTAGACAGACCCAGTCATCCTAAAGTTCTGGAATTGATCAATGATAATTCCTTAGAGTGTGTTTTGTACTTTAAGTACAAAATATTTAAAGATCTAGGTTATGGAAAACAGTTTGTGCTGATTAATATAAAGTAGAAATAGTTCCCTAAGCACGATATAACCACCACAAACACTCTCACCAGCAGTGATCTTGTAAAATAAAGAATAGAGATTAATGAGTTTGTGCTGTGGCTTTAAAGAAAAATTGTTTATTATGAATAAAATGAATGTTCAGAGCATGGGAATACAGAATCAAGTTATAGGGAAAGACATGTCCTATTCTGGAAGAAGTTACTTAAGCTTTGATACTATAAAACAAAAGAAAGTCATACATGAGTACATTTGTTAGTTACTTCCCTGGGAGAGTTGATTATAGGTATATTGGCAGAGCAAGGAAATCTCTTCAAGAAATTTCAACATTATCTTGAAACATTCATAGCTTTACAGTTGATGAAAACTTGAGAATGGGCAAGCTGAGTGATGGATTCTGAGAAGTTTATCTGTTAGTCAAGGCAGAAAGATAGTTAAGATAATTTACTATTAAAAGGCATAACAAAGCCCCCCAAAATTTCAGCTCTTGATTTAAAGCATGCTGTCTCCTTATAATCACTATCCTAGCAGTCAAGCTAAAGCAGTCTGCAGGTGTTTAGCATAGATGTATATTGTGGGAGATTTGTTTGTATTGTCTCTCCAATGACCCCCAATGGAGTTAAACACTGATTCAGAGGAAGGAGTCCACATCCAGCTGACCAGAATAAACCATGGAGAATTTTTGTCTGACCTACATGAAGATAAACACAGAGAGGAATAAGAAGCAACCTGGAAAGATTTACAGGTCTTTTCCATCTAGGAAGCTAGATAGATAGATTCAACTGATTGTTTCTCTGTTTTTCTGTGGATCTACCAGGCTTATACCCTACTATCTGACTCCTGATCTTTATTTATTAAAACAATAAAAGCAGCCACTATATATATAACTTCTCCAGAGAACTATATCTCACCATGAAAGAGCATTTTTGTAGCATTTGAATTAAATATATATATAGTATAGTGATGTGGGATTTCAATATGTATGCTATGAATGCCATTGGTTAATAAACTGATTGAGGCTGTGATTGGGTAAAATAAAGCTAGGCAGAGAAAACTAAACTGAATGCTAGGAGAAAGAAGGAGGAGTCAGAAGATGCCATGAAGCTGCCAGAGGGGAAAAAAAGAAAGCTGCCAGGTGAAACCTTGCCAGCAGGCCACAAACCTCATGATAAAATATAAAATAATGGAAAAGCTAGAGCTAATAGGCCAATCAGTGATTTAATTCAGATAGTTTCTCTGTGGTTATTTCGGGAGTCTGGGTGGCCAGGAAACGAATGAGTGGCCTCCCCCAACAGTTTAGGGTTAGCAAAACTTGTCATGATTCAGTTTAGTTTTCTCCACCTAGCTCTATTCTACTCTATCACGGCCTCAAGCAGCACATAGATTCTGGAAGGATTCTGTGCTCACGGAGAACATAAAAGCTTAATGCCTTTTCCATCTAACTAGTTCTATCAAGCTGCTCCTGAGTCTAAACCTTCCAAAATAATTCATTAGCCTAATACTACATTCTTCTCCTGAGCTTGGTAAGCCAACTTCAAATATAGGAACATGGAATCTCTGATACTCAGTTGTTTCCTGTATAGAACTGAAAATTTGCTTATATAAGAAAAATGTATGTATCACATGTCTTAGAAGTGAACTGACATAACACACATACAGAAGGTTAAATTTAGCTTTTCACTACTAATTCGCTATCAGAGAAGTGAGATTGTTTTTTAGAATAGTTATAGCTCACAAAAGTCCATGATTTCAGAAGAGAAAAAGTAAAAAAGCAGGGGATGAATACTTTTCTGTTCACACAGCTACAGTCACTCATGGAGTGGAACATTGACGGTGTCCTTCACAATCACAGGTTAACATTATTAATATAATTTAAGAATTTAGAGATGGATCTAGATGGCAAAGTATTGTTTGGCCAAATACATGAAAAAATTCAAAGTCATAGGAAAAAGCAAATACATAATCCCCTAGTTACTGTAATCTGCAAAAGAGTAAAATTAAAAGAATGTTGGGTTAGACTCTGGGGTTAGGTTAAGTAGAAATTGTCCTGAGATAGGACTTCAGGCCACTAGTCCAAAAGATCCCCAGTAAGAAAGAAACTACTTTAGAGACAATGAAAACTACCTCTATAGCCTCTGGTCATAAAAAGGCAAAGGAGATTGTAGAAAGACAGTATCGGAATTTGTTGAAAATGCGGAAAAGGACCTGCTGATGTACTGTAATTCCTGATAAAGGGGTGAGGATAGGGTGTTGCCGTGCGCATTGCTCTTGTTTCTGTTTCTTCCCTGTGTCACCTTGTTCTTCTGGTTCTGCTTTTTTAAATTGGCCATTTCTGAGTACAATGGGAAGAATACAAGCTCTACACTCGTAGCTGTCAGAATATTTGGCTATCCTAAATTTTCTGCAAACCTTTTATTCCTAATCATGGCACAGACTAAACTCTTTTGGGACAACAGCTTACAGGAGTGACTTTCATAAAGCTCAGATCCAAAGCATGTAAACCAGTGACCCAAGGAGAAAAGAGAGTCCAGAAATCTCGTACTGGCCGGCATAAAATGATGCCACATTAGCAGCACAATTTTTGCACATAGGCAATATTAAGAACATTTCTTTGTTAGTTAATTTGGCTAGCAGAACAACTAAAAGAATTAATGTTTGTAGCTTTCAAAAGTTTTGGTTAGATGGAAAAGGCATGAAGCTTTTATGTTCTTCATGAGCACAGAATCCTTCCAGAATCTATGTGTTCAATAGCTTGAGATCTTTCTGAACATTTTTATTTTACCTTGTTTATGGTTACTTTATTACATCATCATGATATATTAAATTACTGATTACTGCTGCTTCCGCAACCTCCAGTCACTCTTCCCTTGTAGTCAATGTTATTGATGAAAGTACCAATCCTTAACCCACATAATTACTTCTCCAGGCAACCAGCCTTCATCCTAAGGCTATCCAATGGCTCCCAACCATCAGTACTCTAACTAGCATACAAAGACTATCATTTCTGAGACTCCCAGGGCTTTAGGTAGGGTCCGTATGACAAAAAACAGGAGCAAAGATCAAATCCATATTTTATTATGATATACGATATATGTAGATATATGTTTTCTCCTGTTCATTGTGACCAAAGCTATTCATAAACATTAAAAAATACATCTTAAAAATACAATTTGGCTGACTTTTTCTCATCATGGAGATGATGCATTTTTTTGTTTTGTTTGTCATGAAGAACACAAATTTAAACGCACATAAAGCTATAGCTCCTTTAGGTGGAGGGAGAGATAAGGAAGGACCTCAGAGAACACAGCACATGTGTACTGCACCAATCACAGCATTTCAGAACTGGAACAGTTTTACTCTTACTTAGTGTATAAAATGGATCTATAAATTTCATAGCATAGTTTCAATAAAATAATCTCAATAGAAAGTGGCTCACCAAAAAAAAAAAATACCTGCCAAAGGTCATCTGGTCCATAAGTATTTATGCTTATATAATTACAAATACTTAAATTATACATATATAAATCATACAATATACTCATTATATGAGTTATACTCATGGTGAACAAATAATCCTCTATTGTTACATTGTTATATCATGAATATTCATTATATGATGAAGGATTTTATGACCCTTTTGAATTCACGAGCCATGGTTTGATGACCGTTTAAGCAGTTTGTAGGGCTAGAGAATGGTTCAGTGATTAAGAACACTTGTTGCTCTTGTGTGGGATCCAGATTTGCTTTGCAGCTCCCACACAATGGCTCACAGTCATCCATAAATCCAGTTCCAGGGAAGCTGATCCTCTCTTCTGCCCTTTGTAAGCACAAGATGTATACTAGGTTCACATACATTAAAGGCAGGCAAAACTCTCATATAATACTATAAATAAATCTAAATTTAAAAACTAAAAATTTAAGAAGTCTTTTTCAGGATTTATGCTATAATTTTTAAAATACTACACATTTTATTCAGCAGTGACATCTTTCTGTTTGGCCCATAAGTTTCTCCGTATTAACCGTGTTTTGGCTTTAAAGGCTTTAATATCTATCTCTGTTTCAAATTTCCTTATTCTTATTTTAATATATTCTTTGTGATTTTTCTTTTTACCTGCACTAAGTAATTTGTTACTCAAAGATTTATTTCAGCCTTTGTTTTAACTCTGTATATGTCAATGCATTGCTAGGTGGATCCTACCCCGACATACAGAGGAAAAGTAACCTTCTTAGCAGTACATATTCCCCTTTCCTCCCTCCCTCCTTCCCTCTTTTCCCCCTTCCCCCTCTCATGTTCATGTGTGTGGGCATATTTCCTGTGCTCATACTAACCTTTTCACTTCAAGTTCTACATATGCCAAATATTTTAAGTCTAGAGAAATTGCCTTTATTTATTGCTGTAGTGAAGTGTGTGTGTGTGTGTGTGTGTGTGTGTTTCTGAGTACTGGGCTTTTTTTTTTTTCATTAACTTTTGATGTCTGAGAAGTGCTTCTAACCTTTGACCACAGGAAATTCTCATGTCTTCTTAAAGTCATGCTTTGATATTCCTTTCTGAAGAAATTTCTTCCCCTCTCTTTTAGGCAGAATCATACTCTCATTTATATTTGATACCTTAATTCATAAAAATTGTTTTGTCTCCTGCCTCTGTCTTATTCTTCCCAGTAAATCTCTCAAAGCTTGTCAGCTAATGGCCCCTCTGCAGCTGGTCCTCAGAAAACAGACAAAATCAACTCAGTTCTATTTTCCATGCTGCGTGCTTCCTTTTTTTTAAATAGTTTTGTTTCTATTTTCAAATATTGTAATCGCACACATACACACACACAAAAAAAAACATACAGAAACTTGAGTCATAACTACCCAGGCATCTACATGTCAGATTGAAGATAGCTCAAGAGGTTTTTGTGCTTTTTGTGAAACTCCTCTTATTTTAAAACAAAGCAGCTAGATTTGGTGCTACAAATCTCTAATTCCAGTGTTTGGGAAACTGAGCCACAAGGCCCCATAGAGTTGGATGTTGTAAGGTGCTGCGGGCCGCTTCCCTGCTGCCCCAGCTCCTGGCCGCCAGCTAGCTCTAGCTTATGCCCCGAAATAATTACACAGAAACTGTATTCTTTTAAACACTGCCTGGCCCATTAGTTCCAGCCTCTTATTGGCTAGCTCTTACATATTAATCTAACCCATTTCTAATATCCCTGTAACACCACGAGGTGTCTCACCAAGGAAGATCTTAACCTGCATCTGTGTCCAGTAGGAGAATCATGGCGACCCTTGACTCAGTTTCTTTCTCCCAGCATTCTGTTCTGTTTATTCTGCCTACCCAATTTTATGTCCTATTAAAGGGCTAAGGCAGTTTCTTTATTTAACCAATGAAACAACAGATAGAAAGATGACCCTCCTCCATCAGTTGGAGATCAGGCTAAGCTACATAGTGAAAACACCTCTCAAACATTTAAATAGATAAGCAGATGAATAAATGAATAGTACAGTACCTGATATCATTACCAATATCATTTCAATCTTCCACCTCTTTCCTTTTCCAGACTTGACTGATACCAATAACCAATGTCAGGGTGTATCATTCTCCTGCATGCTTTTTGACACTTACAATACATATTTAAAATCATGAACACTGTTGGACTGTGGGTTAAAATATATCATGAATTCAGTTGCATAGAAAAGTGATTAATGAGGAGCCTGAACAAAGGGAAAACACAGATGGCTCCTCACCCCCACCCCAGATCAAGTTCCGCATGGGGCAAAATCAACTATGAGCCCACCCAGGATCTTTGGGTCCTTGGTCCTACCACCGCCAGTATCTGTATTGATGTCCATGGCCCATGTGCCACCAAAGACCACACAGATGCCTGGGGCCTAGGCTGCAGTTTGTGGTCATGAGGGTGTCCAAAGTTTATGCCCCTGTCAGAGCCATGCTGATCTGAGCAGCCTGTGCTGTCATTTGGGGTCATGGTGTCATCCGGGCCAGGACTGATGCTGAGGGCCTTGTCTGGGTCCATGGTCCTACAGCAGCGAGGGTCTGAGTTGATGTCTGTGGTTTTTGTTACGGCTGAGGGTCATGGGGATGACTGGGTTGGGTCAGCCACCTGAGATCATGTTGGTGTCCTAGGACCACGGTGCTTGCCAGTATAATACTGATCTTGGTGGCCTGTGCTGCCACCTGGGCCATGATAATATCTGGGCCCAAAATATTGCTGAGGGCTAAGTCTGGGTCCTTGCTCCTTCTGTAGCTGAGGTCTGTGATGATGGCCATGGTCTGTATTAGAACATGGATCAATAGGAGCATGCTGTACTGAGCCTGCCCCACCCTGAACTGACCCTGAGATATCTGGTCCTGTACCTTGCTGGACACTGCGGCAGGAGCGCTGGTCTTGCCACTCCAGGAAGAGCTGCTTTCTACTGGGCATTCAGGAAAGCTTGCCCCAGCTCTCACCACAGGTGTGTACCTTATCCTGGGCAGGACACTAAAGTTGACACTGTGGTCAGGGATACAGGTGAGCCAACCCCAAGGACATGAGAGCAGGGAAGCTGACCCCTTCCCTGATGGGGAACCTCCTTCAGCCAGTAACCTTTAAGAGGCTGGATTAGATGAAGGCGTGACCTTTTAGGTACCCAGAGAAAAACTGCCTGCTGCCCAGGACTCACTCTCTCTGGTTCCTGAGTTACACACTTGAGGTTGGACATCTCGTTCCTGTTCTGTGAGTTTGCCCATTATAATAAAGAAATATAACTGGAATCAGCTTGGGATTCTTTGACTCACATCCTCACCTACCCTTTCCAGTAACACACCCCCATATGGTGGCATGGGTAAGAGAAAGATGCCCTCTCCCCTTTACCCATTAAAACTTGTGACAGGTGAGAGAGATGGCCCCTGGGCCCCAAGAGTAGGAGAGCTGACCCTGACACTCACCAGCTGCAGCACATGATAGAGAGTATTCTGTATCCCATCTGGGCAGCACACCAGAGCTGACCCTGTTGTTGGGGTGTGGGTAAGTTGACCTTGTGGGTGTGAGAGCAGCAGAGCTGACCCTGCCCTGCCTCATCTGCCATTCACTGACATGGGTGAAGGAAAGATGCCCTCACCCCTCCACCTCTTACACCCTGCTGCAAACAGGTGAGAGAGTTGGTCCTGGGATCACAAGACTGAGAAAACTAGCCCTGACCATCACCAGCTGCTACACACAGGGGAGCAGGCCCTGGATCCCTCCTGGACAGCATAGTAGAGCTGACTCTGTTGTTGAGGGTATAGTTGAGTCAGTCTTGAGGATGTGAGATCAGGAAAGCTGACAACCCCTCTCCATATGTCCCCTACAGCATTCAGGAGAGAGGCCCCGCATCTTGCCCAGGCAAGATAGTAGAGCTTGCCCTGGTCGTATGAGCATGAGTGAGCTGGGATATGAGGACCTAAGAGTGTGAGAATTGCCCCCACCCTTCTCCTTGCTGCGGGCTACATTAAGTGAGTTGGACCAAGTAGTGTAGGGCAGCTCACCTGGGTGGTAATGATGAGAAAAACCTGCCAGGCTGACCAGATGAGTTACCACCCAAGTCCACACCAGGACTATGAGTTGGCCCAACCCAACATTCACCTCTTCTGTAAACTATTGGAGCATGAGAAAGGGATGAACCTATGGAGCTCCATGACACAGAATAGCCGAAGGATATCCCAGAGGAGCCCCAGTGACAGCCCATTATCAATGGTATAGCAGAAGCTAGAGGCTTCAAGCCAGACCAATGAATCCACTGACTGACGTCAATGAACACTTGCAAGAAAAGATGAATGGACTAAACGGTAAATTGTGTGACTCTACAGGTCACAGTACAGCTTCTAAGATAAGATTCTTTTTGTTATTTTGTTTTGTTTGTTTGTTTGCTATATTTGGTCTTTGCTTTTCTTTTTAACTTTGTTTTGTTTTGGGGGAAAGGTTGCAGAGGCACCTTGCAGAAGGGGGGAAATGTGGGATAGGAATGTATGATGTGGAATCCACAAGGAATCAATAAAGGTTAAAAGATTTGAGAGAGAGAGGGAGAGAGAAAAGTGACCATTATTATCACTGTTCACTATATGGACTAGGGAAGAGAGAAACTTCTAAATCTTCTAAAATTACTAGATCTATACAAACATTTAACATGATAAATTATTTTGGTTTGCTTATTTTTTAAATTACTCAGGCTTCTCTGAAGAAATCAAATGGATAAACAGATATAAAATATTGGCTCATAAAATTATGGAGGGTAGAGGGTACAGAGTTGGCTGGAGATCCAAGAGACCTAATGTTCTAGTTTGAGACTGCAGGTCATCTGCTTCACAAGTGCATATCAAGTTCAAAAAAGGAAGTCTTCTGCATAGTGGGGGAAGGTAGATGGATGGATGTTTTGCTCTGTTCAGGTACATAATAAATTTAAATGCTGATAGAGCACAAAATCACTCTCACAGAAATACCCTGGCTACTGTTTAACAATATTAACTGCTGACAACAAAACTGACATAAAATTAACTGTCACTGTTCCCCAGTTTAGAATTTGATACTAAAACTAGTTACTTAATTTCCATGTGAAAGTTCTTGGGTACCCTCTCAGAGATCAGCAGAAATATGCAATGACTAATATGTATCTGTCAAAACCCACCTGCTTTCTTTCTCTGTATAGTCTTGCTGTCCTGGAGCCAGTTCTGTAGACCAGGCTGGCCTCCACCTCACAGAGATCCACCTGCCTCTGGATGAAAGGCATGTGCCACCACCACCCATCTTCCTAAAAAACATTTCATTTGAAAGATGATCAGAGCCTCATATCTAACTAGTGCATCCACCTCAGACACATTCATCATCTATGACCTCCTTCCTTAATCACGTCTGCCTATACATATTATATTACAAAAACTATGCAAACATGACTTTCCTCTACTGACTAACCCTATCGCTTTACTTAATGTGATTTCCCTTCCCAAAACTGATCTTCAGTTTCTTTGTGTAAATGTTCCTGTTTCTCTTTTTCTTTAGTACCCCTTAGGAAACAACTCTAGCCTTTTTCTACATCCTTGTATTCTATGCCATTCATGCTTAATTGAAGTCATGCTTACCCCAATTTGTGAGATCTTAATTAGTCCTTCAAGCCTTCCTTCAAGCAAGCATCGTACTTGAAGTTTTACTTTGCTTAAACTTCAAAGATTTTAATTAGTCCTCCAAGGCTGCCATTTGAACTTATCTTTGACTCTACAACTGGTGCTGGCATTTTTCACAGATTTCAAGATGCCCTCTATTGTAAAATGTACTGTTGATGGTGACTTTTCCTTGTTTCATACAGAGAAGTTGACAGTTCCACAAAAAATGCATATTTCTTTTTATAAAATAAACCATAATAAACCAACTGCCACGAGAATATGTTTATTCCTACAATTATATAGCACTTTTTAATGCACAATAACATATTGAGTAAAAAAAAAAAGTTCTCAAGTTCAGTTTTCTCATTCTCTTTGAACCACAGGCTGTTGAGTGAGGTTTTCTGTCCTGCCCCATTCCTGCAATCATTAAGGCCCAAAGGAATCACATAGAGGTCTACATTAGTTATAAACTGATTGACCCACTAACTCAGACTAATTATTAACTCTTATAACTTATATTAGCCCATTATTCTTATCTGTGTTAGCCACATGGCTCAGTACCTTTTTCAGCAAGGCAGTCACATTTTGCTTCTTCTCTGGTCAGAAGAAGACTGCAGAGAAATGGGCTCCCTCCTTCCCAAAATTCTCTTGTTCTCATTGACCTGCCTCTACTTCCTGCCTGATTGTCCCACGTATACTTTCTGCCTGGCTATTGGCCAATCATCATTCATCTAAAATAAAATTGACAGAATACAGACCATTCTCCCATACCAACAGGCAGTTAAGCAAATGATAAAAGAGGCAAGAGTTCATTCACAATTTGTGCATGTATTTCCTGTCTATGTTCCTCTTCTAAATATATTCTAATCACATATAGTTTATGAAATTAAAATATAATTTTCAGTAGAATATGCTAGGAAATTTACTTGCCTTATAAAAGGTCAAATTAGATTTATTTATTATTTGGTATTTTGTGTGAGTATTTGTGTACTCACATGTGTGTGCATGGTTGGACATTTGGGAAGATTATGGGAGAATGATCTCTCTTTCTATCATGTAGGTTCCAAGGACTGAATTCAAGTTGTCAGGTTTGGGCTGTCTTAGTTAGGGTTTCTATTGCTGTGAAGAGATACCATAACGACAGAAACTCTTATAAAGAAAATATTCAATTGGTTGGATCATTTACACTTTCAGAGGTTTAGTCCATTATCATTATGGCAGGAAGCATGGTGGTACGCAGGCAGACATGAGAGTCCTACATCTTCTAAGCAACAGAAAGTCAACTAAGACACTACGTGATATGCTGAGCATAGGAAACCTCAAACTCTGCCACCACAGTTACACATTTCCTCTAACAAGGCCACACCCACTCCAATGAAGCCAAACATCCTGATATCATCACTACTTATGAGATTATGGGGGTCAATTACATTCAGACTAACACAGAAAGCAAGTGTGTTTACAAGTTGAGCTACCTCACTGGCCCAGAAGCTTTCTGTCTTTTCATGTACCCTGGAATTTTTACATCCTAAAAATCTATAATTCCTTGTAGGCTTGATAGAAATGTCCTAAAGAGAGCTGTGTGAGTAGCAATATTAGAATGATACTATTCCGATTTTGTGTTCTGGTAAGGACACATAAATAAACCATGCAACTCATTAATGCCACAAATCATCTTACCTTTCTTCCCAACGAATGTGACTAGACCACCAAACTCAACCCCAGGTCCTAAACTCTTTCACTCCAATAAAGGACTCCACTTTATTTGGGTGAATAGGACACAAGACATAGATATATTGGCTACACAGAATAAAGTTATCCTCAGGAAGACAGTGATTTGAGTAAAGAAAGGTGTATTTGGAGTGTCTTGAAATAATATTTTTTTCTTTTTTGTGAATTTCGTTTTTATTATTGATTTTTATTGAGCTCTACATTTTTCTCTGCTCCCTCCCTGCTTCTCCCCTCCTCATTCAATGCCTCCCCAAGGTCCTCATGCTCCCATTTTACTCAGGAGATCTTGTCTTTTTCTACTTCCTATGTAGATTAGATCTATGTAAGTCTCTCTTAGTGTCCTCATTGTTGTCTAAGTTCTCTGGGATTATGGTTTGTAGGCTGGTTTTCTTTGTTGTATGTTTAAAAACCACCTAGAGTGAGTACATGTGATAATTGTCTTTTTGGGTCTGGGTTACCTCACTCAAAATAATGTTTCCTAGCTCCATCCATTTTCTTTCAAAATTCAAAATGTCATTATATATTTTTTTTCTGCTTTGTAGTACTCCATTGTGTAAATGTACCACATTTTTCTTATCCATTCTTCAGTCAATGGGCATTTAGGTTGTTTCCAGGTTCTGGCTATGATAAACAATGCTGCTATGAACATAGCTGAGCACATGTCCTTGTGGCACGATTGAGCATCCTTTGGATATATACTCAAAAGTGGTATTACTGTGTCCTGTGGAAGGTTGTTTCCTAATTTTCTGAGAAATGGCCACACTGACATCCAAAGGGGCTGTAGCAGGTTGCATTCCCACCAGCAATGCAGAAGTGTTTCCTTTCCCCCACAACCTCTCCAGCATAAGTTGTAATCAGTGTTTTTGATCTTAGCCATTCTTACAGGTGTAAGATGGAATCTCAGAGTTGTTTTGATTTGCATTTCTCTGATGACTAATGATGTTGAACATTTCCTTAAGTGTCTTTCAGCCATTTTAGATTCCTTCATTGAGAGTTCTCTGTTTAGATCTGTACTCCATTTTTTTATTGCATTATGTGTTCTTGGATTCGATTTGCCAGTATTTTATTGAGTATTTTTGCATCAATGTTTTATGAGTGAGATTGGTCTGTAATTCTCCTTCCTAGTAATGTCTTTCTCAACTTAATATTAAGATGCTGTTGGATAGTGTTGAGGGTGGCCCTGCTCAGACAGCCCTTGTGGGAGGGGGTGAGAAGTCATAAAGTCAATGACATAGACACAAGAGATGGGTGAGACTGTGGCTTGTGTAGGTTGTTTGGCAGGAGATCTGAAATAGAGTTTTGTGAAAGACTAATTTCATGTAGAATCAAAGTCCTCTTTTGAGAAAAATAGTCGTCATATGTACACACATTTGCCACTGGGAGCTTAATACGAGTTTCTGAAAAGGAATATTTTTTGTGTTATTTTTCCTTCTTAAAATTCTCTCATCTCTTGAGATTATTAATCATACCATTACCCTCTTCTATTTTCTCCCCCAAACCAATCCATACACTCCACATCCCATCCTTGTTTTCTTGAAAATGATCTTTTGTCATTATTTGATGTGCCACAGTGTCTCCTCTCTCTCTCTCTCTCTCTCTCTCTCTCTCTCTCTTTCTCTCTCTCTCTCACACACACACACACAACACACACAACACACACACACAACACACACACACCACACACACACCACACACACACAACACACACACAACACACACACACAACACACACACAACACACACACACACAAACACCTAAATACATATATACATACATAAATACTAACTGCTTAGGATTTGTAATGTCACTTATTTGGTTGGTTTCAGGGCTGACAACTGTGTATTGAATAACAAATTGTGGTTTTCAAAGAGAATCCATTTTAAAAGCTAACAACATTGATTAATTTAGATAAAGACAGGAAGAGTTGGCAAAAATAAAAATATTGTCGTCTATATTGAATTCATATTCATCTGAAACTAACACAGGCAGATAGAAACAAGAGCATCAACATCATTTGGGATGAAGTTGTACTGAAGGAAGTGTTAGAAGCACGTGGCCTTGGATAACTATTTTTCTCTTGTAGACGACTTCAAGGACACTCTAGAAGAATGTTGGGATTCATCTAACATGTGTTAGTCCCCCTTCCCTTGAGTACAGATGTAACTAGTGATTTCACAATAAAGAAAAGAATACAGGAAGATGTAGAAAATATTACTCCCAAGACAACATGATAGAGACTTTGCCTTCTATTTAGATGGTCCTTCCTCCTCTTTGCTTCTGCTCCCTAGGCTTACTCTAGTGAGGTATGCCTTACATTCTGGAGGTTCCTACATGAAAAGGAAGGGCAGATATCCCTCCAAAAGCAGCCAATATTAAGTAGGATCAAAACCCCGTGCCATTGTCCTTGGCTTCTCATCAGCCCTCATTGTTCGCCATGTTCAGAGAGTCCTGTTTTATCCCATGCTTTTTCGGTCATAGTCCAGCTGGCCTTGGTGAGCTCTCAGTAGATCAGCTCCACTGTCTCAGTGGGTGGGTGCACCCTTCGTGGTCCCGACTTCTTTGCTCATGTTCTCCCTCCTTCTGCTCCTCATTGGGACCTTGGGAGCTCAGTCCAGTGCTCCAGTGTGGGTCTCTGTCTCTATCTCCATCCATCACCAGATGAAGGTTCTATGATGATATGCAAGATATTCGTCAGTATTGCTCAAGGATAGGGTCATTTCAGGTTCCCTATCAGCTGCCCAAGGAACTAACTGGGAACCTCAGCTTGGGCACCTGGGAGCCCCTCTAGGGTCAAGTCTCTTGCCCACCCTAAAGTAGCTCCCTTAACTAAGAATTGTGGTTCTGTGCTCCCAGACGCCAAGGACAATGGCACGGGGTTTTGATCCTACTTAATGTGCTGGCTTTGTGGGAGCCTAGCCAGTTTGGATGTTCACCTTCCTAGATATGGACGGAGGGGGGAGAACCTAGGACTTACCACAGGGCAGGGAACCCGGACTGCTCTTTGGACTGGAGAGGGAGAGGGAGAGGAGTGGGGGGAGGGGGAGAAGGGTGGGAGGAGGGGGAGGGAAATGGGAGCCTGGGAGGAGGTGGAAACTTGTTTTTTTTTTTTCTCCTTTTCTCAATAAAAAAAAAAAGCAGCCAACAGACATACGGTGGATCTGTGAATGCAATCCATTCAAGCCTGTTGGACACTATAACCCTGAGTACAACTCTTTCTCATGAAAGACTATGAAGTCACAGACTTTTCAAATAAGCCTAACTAGGTTTATTGGCCCTGAAACTACTAAGTTTTTTTAATTCACTAACTCAATGTTATTTGTTGTATATCAATAGATAGTAGTCAGTCTGTCATAAGGTACACAGTCTTCATAAAGGATTTTGGAGAGAAAATCACACTTGCCATGGCTAAAGAAAAGCATGCTATCATAAGGTTAAAACAACTACTACTACTTCTGTTTCCCAAACTCATTATTTAGGTGAAAATGTACTGTGTCTCAAAAGAGGGATAGAATTTTCCAAACAGTTTCCTAGGTAACTTAGGCAGCATCCATTGGAGGGCATGGGATATTGGCAATCAACCAAGTGAAGGGCAGACTTCAAGTTTAAATTTCCCTGGATTGAGCCACCAATGTCTTTGACAGTGTCTCATAGGGACCAAGCCAACTGACTCTCCCAGAAAATGCTGTACATAGGAAGTCCCACATGTACTCATCACTTGCTAAGTGCCAAATGGTTTATGTCTTTCTCCAGTGCCAAGGTCATGACTTCATGTCTATCCTGGAAAAGGCGACATTGATAGCATGGAAGATGGGAATTCTCCTTTAGAGCAGAACATTTTCCTGGTTTAACAGCTTCTCTGGCTAGCATAGCTCACCTTAGATCAAAAGACAGACAGGTTAAGTTCTATATGTCTCTTCACATTATATTTCCTATTATTTCTAACAGTTAATTTCATAATGCACACTGTATTTCGGTAGGGAATTAATTCTAACAACTTGAGTCGCACTTCCTGTCCTCTAGTCATACAGAATGGATTGAACAAAAGTACTACTAAAAGAAGAATTGTTAAGAGTTACAGCTTTATTAAAAATGACTCCTATCATTTCACAAATGTATATACACCTTAAATGAGGTAGAAACATATGACAAAGATGAAGCAGATCTGCGTTAAGCAAGTCTGAATGGCAGGATAAGGATTTAAATTCAAATGCATAGTGTAGTTAGGTTCTAGGATGCTCTCCATCAATGAACCATCTTAGCAGAGTCCTTTGATGATGCTATTCATGTCAATCTTATTTTCTCCTTTGACATTTCTTATTTTAGCATGACACTTACAGCAATAAGCCAAAAGTTAAGAAAGGAAAGAAAGCAGTAAGAAAGGAAAGAAGGAAGGAAAGGAGGGATGGAGGGAAGGAGAGAGAGAGGAAATAAGGAAGGAAGGAAAGGAGGGAGGGAGAGAGGGAGGAAGGAAGGGAGAGAGAGAGGGAGGGAGGGAGGAAGGAGGGAGGGAGGGAGGAAGGAGGAAAAAAGGAAGGAAAGTCATATCTAAGTCATCCTAAAGCTTACTATTAAGGTGCTGAATTGCCTCTTATCTTCCTGCTGTATTTGTGGGGCAGCTCAAAATAAGTAACAGGGTGATTTATTGTAGCCTCTGGAAGTTGTCTGACAGAACTCTATTCCAGTGTCCGACTGAAGCTCCTTATATATTATGTCACTTTCTGCAGTGACTCAGTTCCAAGTGAAGATTAATGCAGTTAGAGCATTTTGCAGAAATAGTAAATCACCCTTGCAACTGATTATGATGCTGCTCCTGCTTAGCTTGGGAGTTATTCGTGTAGCTCCCCAGCATTGCTTTCCTAACCAGACCTTGTTTCATTGGTGGCTAATCATCCCTCCTCAACTTAGAGTGAGTTCAAGGCTGTGGTAATAATGAGTTTTTATTCAAATCTATTGGAAGTTTGCAAGTATAACACAATACAAAGGTACTCTAATTCCAGAATTTTCTCACATGAATAGAGACTGAATTCAAATAGTTTGAATTCAGTTTGTGCTTCAAATCTCACTGAAGTACAACTTTATAGTAATGGACTCAATTATTACAATTTCCACAACTCTCTCTCTTTCTCTCTCTCTCTCTCTCTCTCTCTCTCTCTCTCTCCATATTGACTGCATTAAAAATGGTACTTTTCTTTTTCAAAATAAATGACAGTCACTCTAGTAAATACCACAAGGGAATTGAGTGGAAAGACTAATATTCCCTTGGTCCTTCCAGTTCATGCAGACTTATGTGCCCATACACACAAACAGGCTGGCAAAGGTAACAGCACTTCTCTTTGATTTCAAGGCCATGTTACACACAATCACACAAGAGTGACATTCTTCCAGGGGTAGTTATAGAACAGATAACAACAATGTATGTTTTAGATTCCTTGGACATTCTGTGTCAGTCATTTCATGCTGAATCCCAGTACACCTCTCCCCAGGACAGTGTTAGCCATCTGGGTCCATGCCAGATATCTACAAGAGTGCTATGTTGTCTAAACATAAGCTGGACCTTATGACCTTCTATTCCATGCAGACATATAGGTAGCAAAAATCACTTTAAATAACTTATAGCACCTTAGTATATGCTTTGCTTTTTATGAGGGAAGAGGGCTTTTGAGTCACTGAAGCAGTTTTCCAGAATTGTGAAATCATGTTAGACCAAAAACTGTTTAAGCTCCAGGGGCCTATAAAAGTATGCAGCATGTGATCGAGGCCCCGAAGGACTGCTGAGGGATGCAGTTCAGACATCTAGCAGGACCACATGTTTTCCTTGGGCTTTTCAGCTGATGCTTATTTAGATGTGAAAAACTTGACTTAACAGTCATAGATAAAGCAGCCATTTCATTTGTCCCCCTCATAGCTTATATTCTTGGAACTAGACTACTTTGAATTTTAGCTTCTTTATTAGATACAGTGCTCCCTAGAAAATTTATATTTCAAGGGCTCAACCAATCTCTGGAATAAAGTTAAGAGAAATCATCCTTGAAAATATCAACCTAAAATTTGACTGTGCGTCTGACACCCCTTTCTGCTGAGTTTTGCACAGTTAGATGCTAATGTACCATTCTGAGTCAGGCTAACAGCCTTCAGCAACTCCTTCCTTGGCGCCTAAAGAGGCTTGTTGACTAATTGTCAACAACAATGTAAAGATGTGGGTGGTAAAAAAAAGCTCCCTGGAGATAAATCACAGGCAAAGGACTTCAGAAAATCCTTAGCTGCATTGACAACCCTGTCTACAGCATCTTCTTTTCAAGTTTCTACTGTTCAATCCACCAAGCACAAGGGCCAACATGGAAAGCACCAAGTATGCTTCTATTGCTGAGATTTCCCTTCTACTGTTAGTCCTATTTCTATCTTCCCCTCATTGTTCCATGGCTGCAGAGATTAGATAGCACCATTAACTCATCTTCCGTGTCAAGAAAGGTCGATGGGAAATGGCCAAGACTGGAATGAGACTCATTAACAACCAAACATTAACTGTTAAAAAACATAACCTCTTGCCAAAACAAAGAACATAGGATTCAGATATTAAGAACCTTCATGGACAGGTGTGACCAAGGATGGGCATAGAAAGTCATCTGAAATGATTTCAATATTGAGATCACTACTTCTCATTAAGATGGAGAGCTAGGAGTATAGTTTAGCCAATATAGTGCTAGCCTAACATGTAGAAAGCTCTGGATGAGATCCTAAGCACCACACAAAACAGGCATAGTGACACAAACCTACAATATGAACACCCAGGAAGCAGAGGCAGGAAAATCAGTTCAAGGCCATAGTATATTTCAGATGAAACTAGGAAAAATAAAAGTCTGTCTCAAACAAACAAAAATATGCTCAAGGTATTTTGTCTGGTAACCTGCTGGATTTCATTTGTTTATTTTTGGTTTATTGCTTTTGTGGAAAAGGACATGCTATGAAATTGATAAATCGATCCATGTTGACAAATAGACATTTTAGTCATTGTGTTAGATTTATTGAATATTGGAGGAAAGCAACTTTGATACCCATTTATGTTTATTTTTCCTTTGGTATATCAAGAATGGGACAGAATTGCCCCTGAAAAGGGCTTAAGGCAGTGTGATTTTGAAGTTCCATCCTCACTCTTGCTCTCCAGATACTGAATCACTGTCCCAACATCCTCTCGAAACTACCACTAAGAAGTTGATGTGCGACTGCACAAAGTCTATGTGTGCCAATAGTTCCCAGGAAGACAGTCCCAAGAGAATTTTATGCGAAGTGGGAAACACTCTCTGCCTCTGCTGTCAAATATGCAGCTATTCAGCCAATGAAATAAGACCAGCCCATCTGAAGAAATGGGCTTTAAAACTTTAGCTTCAGCTAATTTGAAAGTAAATAGCCACCAGGGGCTACTGGCTCCCACATGGGACAGACACAATTCCACTGTGTCAACATCTTTTATCTAGCTTCTTAATAGAGACCTTTAATTTGTTCTGGACAAATTAGGAGTCCATCATTGTACTGGCTGATTAAACAGATTTAGGGTAAGACATGATGTAGTTGTATTTCCTGTAATATTTATTTGAAAAATATTTCCTCCTCCTTCTCCCCGCCCCACATCTTATTTCCCAGTGTATAAAATTTCAGAGTTTCAGAATTTTATGATTAAAAAGATTTATAAATTTCAAAAGACATCTCAGAGAATCTAGGCATCTAAAGCTTTTCTCCTGTTCATTGTGACCAAAGCTATTACAGTGGGGACCGATTTTTATTCAGTTTTGTTTTCTGAATTTAAAAACACCATCAGGGCCAGATGGGAAATTGAGCTTGTGAGGAAAACCCCTAAAGAAAAAGTAGAAAACAAGACTTTGCTATATACATGTGTGTGTGTGTGTGTGTGTGTGTTTGTGTGTGTGTGTGTGTGTGTGTGTGTGAGTGTATTACAGTTTATTGTGTGTGTGCATGTGAGGAAAGATATCAGTGCTGAGGGAATCAGGTGTTCGAAAGGTCTCATGGTCTGTCTTCCAAACCCAGTTCCCACCAGTCAGGAGGACTATGATGATACCAGCCAAGTTAATGATCTTCTTTGAGTTGAAGATGCTATATCAGTAAAAGGAGATATTAATTTGGGACTTTAAAAGTCATTGTGAAAATTAAGGAAACTAATGCTTGAAAATAGCCACAGCCCTAAGTAAGCCTTGGATGTACTCCCTCCTTGTCTATCTCTTTTTAAGCTCAGTATTTTGAAATGTAAAAATTAACCGAAGCCACAAATGTTCCAGAAATATCCAATCAATCTTACATTTATTCCTCTGAATTAAGAGTTCAATGTGACTTTGTTAGCATGCTCTAAAGGACCAGGGTATTTCCAGGCCCCAGGCAGATGGTCACACACTCTTAGGAGAGAGAAAAAAAAGTTATTTTTCATAATATCCTCTTTGGTTGATTCCTTCATTATGATTGGGCAAAATGCCACTTGCAACAGATGGCTATGAATACATGCAACCAGAGAGGCTGTGTTATACCCCAAGTCCTGGCATATGTGGTAGACTCTCTCACCAGGCTGTCAAAACAGCTGCTGCGTACTCCCTCCACCTGCAGTGATGAGGCTCTGCCAAGAACGTCCACATTCAGAGAAGAACCAGAAGCTAGCTGGTTCTTGCAGGCTGGAAGCCACACCTGTTGCCCTCTGCGTACTAGGAGGCCCTTTTCAGAACTTTCTTTCAAATCCCTGAGAATGAGCAAGTTATTTGGTCATTCAAACCCATCCAGTTTTCCATGAACACTGAGCAGACAGCAGTCCTAGCAGAAAAGTAAAATAAATAAATAGAGATATGCTCAAATCTGAACTCAACAACTTGGTTGTAGTTGAACTTAATTTAATATCTTGGATCCTTAGCATCTCTTTTTCAAGTGGAAATAAACAATGCTTAGTGGGGCTTTAGTGATGAGTGTAATGACGATAACTATACACAGAAGACAGAGAGAGCTGGGATGTCATATTAGGTATTTCCTGGCAGCTGTCATAAAATACCCTAAGTAAAGCAACTGGGGGGGAAAGAGTTTATTCTGATGTTGGAGTATAAAATCTTAGCCAGGAGTCATGGTGACAGGAATGTAAAGAAGCTGGTCACATGACATCCATAGTCAGGTGATAGAAGGAGAAAAATGTTCCCACATCAACTAATTTCTACCTTTGTAAAAAATTCAGTCCAGAATTCAAGCCCAGGGAATGGTGTCACCACTTTTAAGATTAGTCTTCCTACTTCAATTTATCTATTCAAGATAATCCTTCCCAGGCGTGACTCGAGGCTAACCTAATCAAGATGATCCCTGATAAGTATGCCTGGAGCTTGCTTCCTATATGATTCCAGATAGTGTCAAGTTAATCATCAGTGCTAACCATCCCAAATATTAACATTCATTTTTTTCTTATTTAACATCAAGCATCACTCTACGTGCTCAACAGATGTTAGAATCCTCACATTCAACAAACTCACAAATATATATTTTATAAAGTACATGATCCCCCAAGTTAAAAGGCAGAAAATATAATGGTTTGTATCAGGTAATGTACTTTGAAGAAGAGACGTGAACATTAAAACTCAGGCAGTCCAACTCCCAGACCCTGCACACTTAGTCATCACTGTAGGCATTAAGGGAAGGGTAACTATTTTTTTTTAGTTATTATTTTATTGATTATATTAAGCTACACATTTTTCTCTGCTGGCCCCCCTTCCTTTCCCCTTCCCTTCAACTCTCCCCCATGATCAGATGCTCCCAATTTACTCAGGAGATCTTGTCTTTTTCTACTTCCCATGTAGATTAGATCCATGTATGTCTCTCTTAGGGTCCTCGTTGTTGTCTAGGTTCTCTGGGATTGTGATTTGTAAGCTGGTTTTCTTTGCTTTACATTTGAAAACCACTTACGAGTGAGTACACGTGATAATTGTCTTTCTAGTTCTGGGTTACCTCATTCAATATGATGTTTTCTAGATCCATCCATTTGCCCGCACATTTCAAGATGACATTTTTTTCTGCTGTAGTACACGATGGAGTACTAAATCCATCGTGTAAATCTACCACATTTTCCTTATTCATTCTTTAGTCACGGCCCCTTTGTATGTCAGTATGGCGATATCTCAGAAAATTAGGAAACAACCTTCCTGAAGATCCAGCAATATCACTCTTGGGTATATATGCAAAGATGCTCAATCATACCACAAGGGTAACTATTTTTATGAGGCCAAAGGGATCCATAGGAAGTCGAGTGTGTTAACTGAACCATCCATTGTTGAAAAGCAAATGACAGCTTTTCAATGAGTGGTTTCTACCTACCTGGTGCATCCTGCTTAGGTAGGAAAAAAATTTTTCAGAGGAAAGAATAGTTCAAAGTCACTCCTTTTTACAGAATACCAGAAATTATTTTACAAAAATCAAAATCATTACAACCATATTAGAAATAAGTCACATGATTTAAGTGATTGGGAAAATCAGTAAAGAGTAAGTTTTTTATTTTAAACCTTGATAGAACAAGTTTAGCTAATGGATTTCATATGCTTGAATTTACATTTGTTACCAATCCCAGCCTGTGTTTATATGTGATTTTGTATATGTCACAGAAACACAGCCTAATCTGATAAAATAGACGATCAAATACAGAAAATATTAACTTCTTGTTGGAATTAGATTAGAATCACGAGTATATTTAAAACACTCTTTTTTTGTAGTATTGCTCTGTTCTCAAAGCTGTAGCAAAATATCTCACAGAAGCTCCAAACACAAATGGGATTTTATTTCAACTCATTGTTTCCAGGGACATCAGCTCATCATGACAATGAAGGCCCAGTGGCTAAAGTAGTTCAGCCAGTAGTGATAGAGCATTTGGTGCTGTTTTCTACATCTTGGAGCATCAAAAGCAAAAAGAGCTTGGCAGGAACCAGAAGTCAATACCACTTTCAAGGCCCGTGCATCCACCTTTGTGACCAGGCCTACCCTCAAACTCACAGAGATCCATCTGCCTCTGTCTCTCAAGTGCTGGGTTTAAAAGTATGTGCCAACACCCTGCAGCTAGACATTTCTTAATATCTTGCCAAGAAAAGTCACACAAGACTGATCAAGAAAAGAAAGTGTAAACAAAGAAGCAAAAAGAAAGAGCAGAGCAAACAAATATTACAAACAGTAAGTAAAGGTTGAAACCCTTACAAATAGATCTTACAATAAGAAGTACTGCTTTAAGAACATTTTGTGCTCTTCCACAGGACCCAGGTTTGATTTCAAGGTCTTATCATGGTGCTCTATAAATGTCTATAGCTCCAGGTCTAGAGGATCAGATGGCCTCTTTTAGCCTGTGTGGGTTCCAGGGCATGCATGTGTATTAAGAAAATACACTGAAGTTCTATGCGTTAAACAAATGAAACAATAGAGACAAAACTGATACATTCCTCAAAAGATTCAAATTGTTGAAGATCAGTGGCCAAGGAATAGATAACTGGAGTAATTCTATATCCACCAAAGACATTGGATTCATTTTTCAAAAAAAAAATGTAGGAGAGAAAAAAACCCAGGCCTAGAAGTTTTCTTTGACAAATTCGGGCAAATGTCAAAAAGAATACAGTGCCACTTGCACAATACTGATATAAAAAATACACATTAGGACCAAAGCAGAAGCTACTAGACCATGGGTATTGATGAAAAAGTTTATAAGAAGTTGTATTAAACAATAAAGTGAAGTGAGAAAAATCAGGACTATATTTAGTTTAATATGTATAAAAATCTGGATCAATTTTTGGAAATCACTAAATAGCATTGTATGACTGATGAAAGGGAAATAGAATGACAGAGAATATGAGGGGGAAATAAGATTATATTAGTAATTAATGAAAAATACCCTCCACAAATGCAGCATCTCCTCAATAAGAAACATCTTTGCAAACTAAGCACAGAAGAGAATTCCTTTTAGGTGTTAAAATTGTATAGAAAATCTTACAGGCATCATCACACTCAATGGTGAACAATGAACATTTCTTCTTTACAAGATTTAGAACTTAGAATGTCAGACTTACTATTCAAAATCACACTGCAGATTTTGCCAATACATTAGGGCAGGAAGAAGAAGCATAATAAAACATTAGAAAACATGACAGATAAATTGTTTCAGACAATTATTGTCTTAGTAAAATATGGGAAAAGTCCAATGAAAAGCTATTGGAACTGTCAAAAATATATCAAGGTTGCACTGTACGAGATAATTATAGAAAAATTAACTAAATTTTGAGTAGCAATAGAAAATTAGAAAGTGAAATTTTGAATTGGGGTTTCATTTGCAATACATTAAAAAATTGTAAATATTGTATTACAAATCTAGCAAGATTTGATAACAATCTGGAGAGAGTAGACTCCAATACATTATGGCTGTGGTTAACTGTGGCGTCTACACATAGATATGTATATTTATTATAACTTGTATTCCTAAACATCAGGAATGAGAATACTATTCTATTTAAAGTATCCCTCAACACAGCAAGTGAAAACAGAAAGCATTCTAATCTACAACACTACCTAAGCCAAAATTGATTCCTGTTACATTGGAACAAAAGTTCTAACTGAAAAAGTCAATTACTCCCAAGTAAGTACATAAACATATAAGATAGCATTTGACTAGCTGATATGATTTAATTTGGATGAAGAATTTGTACAAAGAAGACCTAAAAAGTAAATAGAGGAGAATAGAACAAAATGTCAAACTTGTCTATGTAATTACAACCCAATAATAGTAACACTTAATGTGTAAACAGTATTCTGAGTTAAACAGATGAAGGCTGTTCCCAGTAAGAGGGAATTTAAGTTAGGCAGTAGACAAGAGCACTGTCTTTACATGACTCATTTGGTTAGACCAAAGCCGAAGGAAAACCACTTTATGACACATTGAAAAAAAAATTTTTGTAAGGGAAGAGCTTGAGTGTTGATATTGAATTTGAAAGAGATAGACAAGTAAACCTTCTGAAACCATAACATCCTAACAGATACCTCAATGAGGAGAATAAATACTGAGACAAACAGAAAACAAAACAGACAAACAAAAACAAAACCCAAGTGGTAATTGTTCCAGATGAAGAAAGAACATTTGTAAGGAACTTGTTTCTGAGAAAGAAGTAAGTTGTCCCATTAGAGAGAGAAGAAAGCCCACATAGTGCAGAGTCACAGGAGGACTCAGGGGACAAGGGTGAGGTCAGAGAGGTAGGAGAAACCTTGCCATCTAGCCTAAGGGGTGGGGATAGTAGATGAGCTTTATTCATATTCACTATGACACTGTTAGAAAATCTGAAGCCAGGCACAAGCTTGAACTTTCAGTTTTTGAAGATCAATATGACTTTTGATTCAAGACTGTTTGAAGTAGTGGGGGCGACGGGGTTGCGTTCCCAGCACCCCGGCCGCCTGCTTGGCTAGCTTATGCCCCAAAATAATTACACAGACACTGTATTCTTTTAAGCACTGCTTGGCCCTTTAGCTCTAGCACTTACAGGCTAATTCTCACATCCCAATCAACCCATCTCTAATAATCGGTGAGAACCGGTCTTACCGGGAAGATTCTAGCCTAGTCCATCCTGGGTCGGAGCTTCATGCCCGGAGCGGGGCATGGCGTCTCTCTCAGGCGTCTGCTCCCGAGAGAGCTGTGGAGTCTCTCACCTCACTTCCTCTTCCTCCCAGCATTTTGTTCTGTTTACTCCTCCCACCTATCCTCTAACCAATAAAATGGGCCAGGGCAGTGCCTTTATTAGCCAATGACCTTCCTCCATCATTTCCCCTTTTTCAGTTTAAACAAACAAACAAACAAAAGGCTTTAACTTTAACATAGCAAAATTACATATGACAAAACAGTTATCAAGTAAAAGTTACAATAATCTTTATCATAACTAAGGAAAACTATAACTATAACTAACTATTCTTAACTGCATCAAAGACTCCAGAAAGATATAATATTACCTAAGTAAACAAGAACTAAGAAACTTCAAACTCTAGAAATGACAAAGACATCTCGCTGCCTGGACAGTCACCCAAAGTTCTTTTGTATTGTTGGGGCATCCATCTTCAGCCTTCAGGCCCATAGTATCCAGCAGACATTTTCATCAAGCAGGAAATTCCAAAGGCAGTCACTATCTGCTTGTCCTGAAGAATGTCTCGCAGACTCTCTCATGAATCAGAAACCCCGAAAGATCATCTCACCTTTAGGCAAGTTCAGTAGTCCTCTCTCTGCGGGTTCTCTGCGTCCAGTTTATGCAATAGTCCAGGCAAGAGCAGTTTCTTGCCCAAATGGCTATCAATCTCCATAACGAGCCTCTTCGATGCCCATCTTCCTCTTGAAGTACATTGGTGCTGCCATTAGCAGAGTGTCTCATTGTCATGAAAAGTCCTCAGTTATTAAAACATTAAATGTCCTATTTTGTAATCTTTGAAAGACATGAAGAATGTCTATCTAAAATATATCTCTATATATCTAGAAAATCTAACTAACATGACTACAAGCTTTACTATTATTGATGATTATCCATTAACAACCTATATTTCTCAATTATACAGTACATATTTAAATGAACTACACAATCACAATACCTTAATCAAAATCAGAAACACTTATACATATAACAAAATTGACCTTAAATCTCTATCAATAAAGCAAAATCTATACTAATGCAAATTATTCATACCTATATCATATCCCCCTTTAAATGTAAAAGAACATTTATAAACATTTTTTGGGAATAAGGGCGCAGTTATTTCTCTCCAAACTGCTTCCTGCTGAATGGGGGCGTCGTTAATTAGGTCTTTCATGGTATAACCTGTGTGCTAGTTTCATCTCAGTTGGCAGTTGAACGAAACAATTTTCTAAAGATGTTCACTGCAACCCTTCAGGAGGGCGTGGTCCATCATACCATATCGGGATAGAAGAAATGAACGGCGTCTCATCCTCTGTGAAAATAAAATAAGAAACTCCTTTCCAAAGTATCATATCCTTAGATCCAAATTCAATATATCTATGTTGGATTAGTTCAGAAGCATTTATAAACAAATATCTTTTAGTAGCTGTTGCTCTTTCCTCAGCATTCAAACAATTCAAAGAGAGCATAATAGCATACAGTATCAAAATTCTCTGTGTATTTTCCATCTTTGTGCAGCTTTTTTTTTTAACCTCTATTTTGTTTATTTTTACTGTTAACTCTTTGCTTTTTGAGACAGGTTCTCTGTATCTTTGACCTGAAGTAACTCTGTAGACCAGGCTGTCTTTGAAGTCTCAGAGATCCGCCTGTCTCTGCCTCCCAGGCATTGGGATTAAAGGTGTACACTACTACACCTTGAACTCACAGAGATCTGTTTGTCTCTGCCTTCTAGGCACTGGGATTAAAGGCGTGTGCTACCACACACAACAACTCTCTTCCTTTTTTTTTTTTTTTTACTTTAGGAACTTCAACTTTTAGTCTGCATATATTTTTAACACACTGTAAAGCATTCAGAAATTTTCTTTGTCTTTGAATCTCTCTTTACTGTATATCTCTCTTTTTCTGACCACACGAGTCTTTAATTTACCAAGCAATATCAGTAGGATTAAAGGCGTGGCTTTGCTGGCTGGATCCAGCCCATTCCTTAGCTTTCCAGCCTCAAGGCTGAGGTACTGGCTGTAGCCAGCAAGCAAGCTTCAGCAGCTTGTGCTTGCAAACCACACAAACCGCCTGCGTAAAAGAGTCAGAGTTTGTCCTGGCAGGACAGCCCAGAAAGCCGGCATTTTTAAACGGCGCAGCTTTTTTCCTGCTACGGCTGAAAACCGAAAAGCATACGTTCAGCTTTTCGTCAACACCGTTTAAGTGTATCGTGGCAGGACCTCTTAATGAGCTGCAGGCTTTGCAGCTAAAGCTGAGTCAGGAAGCTTCTCTTAGAAGAAAGCGCATGCTTGCCTCTAACAAGCAGAGCAGACCCGAGAACACAGCGAGTCTAGTTGCCATCAAACAAATCGTAGCACTTTGCTCCAAATGCTCTATTCAAAAGCTCTGTCTCCCGCAGGAGCCAGACAGAGATCACAATGGCAGCACAGCCCCAGGAAGTCGCACTTTAAAATGACACAGCATTTTTTCTGCTACTGTTGCCGAATCAGGAAATCTCTCTACAGCATGCCACCAACAAACAGCAAAAATCTGTGTTAAACTCTCTCTCTCTTATTTTTAAGTCTTCTCAGGTTTTTTAAGTGGGTTTAGTCCATCACGTGGGGCGCCAACTGAAGTAATATGGGGCGGCAGGGCTGCGTCCCCCACACCCGGCCGCCCACATGGCTAGCTTATGCTCCGAAATAACAACACACAAACTGTATTCTTTTAATCACTGCTTGGCCCATTCTCTTCTAGGCTAATTCTCACATATTAATTTAGCCCATTCCTAATCATCTGTGTGTAGCACCCCAAGGTGCACTTACCGGGGAGATTCTAGCCTAGTCCATCCTGGGTCGGAGCTTCATGCCGGGAGCGGGGCATGGCGTCTCTCTCAGGCGTCTGCTCCTGAGAGGAAAGCTGTCGAGACTCTGCTCACTTCCTCTTCCTCCCAGCATTTTGTTCTGTTTACTCCTCCCACCTATCCTCTAACCAATAAAATGGGCCAGGGCAGTGCCTTTATTAGCCAATGACCTTCCTCCATCAACTGTTTTCAAGGGATTAGCAGTAAAAGCAAAGAGATCAGTCACGTGGCTCAAATATTAGTTCAGGTCTTAGCCAGGTGACTCATGTATTAGTACAGAAGAAAGAAGAGAAATGAAGAGCTTAAAGTGTTAAGTGGGAAATGGTTGTTATGAAAAACAAACTAAGTAATTAACAATGGCATTTAGTAATCAAGAAGAGTTGGAAACAAGTAGGAGCTTTGGTGTTGGATGTGGTAATTGGACATGCTTCTTATTATAATAGCCAGTAAAAGAACTCAACCTAAATGTTCACTGTCAGGCAAATGGGATAAAGACAGTGTGATCCAGATACAAGAAATACTAAACAACCAAAAAAAGCATGAAATTCTGTTATTTATAAAAACATAAATGTGTCTGGAGGAGATTAAGTAAATGACATCAAGCACAGAAACACAAATAGCAGGTGATCTCATTCATGTGCAAACACTGTTTCATAAGTTAAGGTGGAACACTTGTTTATCCTGCACAGACCTCTGGGCTTGATATCTACAAATGTATAGACAACAGCAAAGTTGATCATATAAAAGCTAAGAGAACAGAGGTTCCCAGAGACAGAAATGATTAGGAAAAGAGGCCATCCAACTCAATGGGCACAGTTACTGATGATAGATTCTTAAGTTCTGTTATTCTACGGCTTAAGAGTTAATATAATGAATAGTCATGCATTTTATATTCTGAACTGTTAAAAGATAGGAATTTGAGTCTACTATGTTTAAAGAAACAGTAAAGTAGTGGATACAATAATAGCTTTAAGCTAAGTACTTATCAATTTAGAACTGAATCAAGAATCATGTTGTGCCTCCCCAGCTATTCAGAGGGAAGCAAAATCTTTAAATTGGTCTGTGTAGCACTATAAAATAGTTGCATATGGAACCTATATGTAAATGTGGAATTCAACAATGTGTAAATAAGCACTTGCTCTGATCTGAAGCATAAAAATAAAGATATTCCATAGAGCAGGGAACAGGAATGAAAAGAGACTCTAACATTGCCTCTTCAGTGCCAGTACATTTGGAAGACAGAGTCAGTACTGACAAAAGAGATTGCAAAGAAGTAGACAGTGAGGTGAGAAGAAAATCAAACAAGAGTGGAATCTCAGGAATCCAATAAACAAAAAGGAAAACAGATCCAACAGGGGAGTGTTCTGCAGAGGGGGCAGATACTGCCATAATAGGTTTAAACAGTGGTATTATATAGGACCCAGTGATTTGCATAGTCAGTGGCTTGATGTGGACAGAAATCTAAGTTGATTGTAGTAATTGTACTGTCAGGGGGAAAAGAGAACACTCTAGTAAAGTGGAGTTCTAAAACATGATTAATAATCATAGATATGAGCCCATAGGGAAAGAGAAGAGCTCATGAAGTAAGAAGGAGTAAGGGTGATTACAAAGAATCTCTGAGTGTTGAAGCCAGGCTGTGGGGAAACTTAGTTTCTAAGTGTAATAGCAGAAACAGCTCCTGCTAGCTGAAAAGAATAGAACTACAGTGTATATAATACTCTACATATCAAATAAAGTGAAATCAAGGCATTCAAAGGCAATTATATATGAGGAATGAGAGAGAATACTGTTGTGGCGCTTTAAATGAAAGTGGCCTCCACAGGCTCATAACCCTATTTGAAAGGGTTAGGGGGTGTGGCCTTGTGGAGTAGATGTGGCTTTGTTAGAGGAAGTGTGTAACTAGAGACGTGGTTAGAGTTTCCGAAGTCCAAGCCAGGCCCAGTGGTTTTTCCTCTTCCTGCTGCCTACCTATCCAGATGTAGATCTCTCAGCTACCTCTCCAGCACCATGTCTACCTGTGTGCCTACATGCTTCTTGCATTCTCATAAACTAATAAACTAAATCTCTGAAATGTTTTCAAGCCCCAGTTAAATGCTTTCTTTGCTAAGAGTTGTCATGGTCATGGCATCTCTTCACAGCAATAGAAAACTGGTTAAGACAACTGTAAATTGGAAGACAAGCTCACCAGTGGACAAGGAATAAAGAAGGACTGAAGTCACATACTTCATTTTTACGCTGCTCTTTCATAGAATAAAGTCAGTAACTCTATAAATCCAATTTTGAATTAGAGGCATTTCTATAAACTTATTTAACTTTGAACAAGTATTTTAAAAATATCTCATCAAGACTTCTGGGAAAATTCCAGGAGGAATGTTTTAAGTGGATGAGTGACTCAAAGAGGATTATATCTCAAATCTATTCCTTTTGTTAGATTTTGTACAAGAAGGGTGAGTAATTCCATGGAAGTTCCAATATGTGGTTGCAGTGGAAATGCCTCTTTAGAATTAGTCCTCTAAGTACATTTTAAACAACATGACATTCATTTTCCCACAAAAATAAATAGCTTCAGGTAGAGCTGCACTCTCAGGAATCAGAGAAAATTTGTGTGGGATGAGGGTCAACACTGGTCAGGAGGAGTACTTCGTAAGGAATTTCCAATATTCAAAGGATGTTTTCTCTATAGCAACAGGGTTGAGAAACATGAATCTGTGTGAACTGACAGCCTTGTTGAGAAAACTGATTTAAACGAATGAAGGTGTTAAGGAGAGAAAATAGAAATGAAAAATGAAGGTGGGGTCCTTATAGCATTCATCCTTTTGTCCAAGAATACCCAGCTTCCATGAGCTTTGTTTATATATAAAACAGTAGATCTTAATTTATGTCTCAGTCAGTGAGAGTCTCCACTTCACTTCAACTACAGAATGCTCTAGCTAGTATAAAAATGGCTACCTAAAAAAGACATATATTATGTGGTGTACTCATCCTAAGTAAGCTATGACATGAGACTGTTCAGTCACTGTGGGCCCCTATGAGCCCAGGTTAGTTAATTCCATGAGTTTTCGTATGATGTCCTTGACCCTTCTGACTTCTCTCCTCTTTTCTTCTCCTCTTCCACAAGGCTCCCTGAGTTCTGCCTAACGTTTAGCTGTGGGTCTGCATCCATTTCAATCAGTTGCTGGATGAAGCCTCTCTGATGACAAGTGTGCTAGACACCAATATCATTAGGCATTATTTTATTGAATTTTTTTCCTCCAGTCATGTTTAGTTCTATCCTCAGTCTCTGTGTTATTCAGCCCCAGTTATTCTCCTTATTGGAAGGAGCAAGCCACTTGTTCATCCCCAGCTGCTCAGCTCTGAAATAATCACACAGAAACTGTATTAAATAAATCACTGCTAGGCCCATTAGCTCTGGATTCTTATTGGTTAACTCATATTAATTTAACTCATTTCTATTAATCTGTATATTGCCACAGAACAGTGGCTTACTGGCAAAGTTTCACCATACCTAACTTTGGCTGCAGGTCTATGGCTTCTCTCTGACTCCACCCTCCTTTTTCCCAGCATACAGCCTATATTTCCCAGCCTAGTTCTGTTCTTCCTTGCTATAGGCTCAAAGCAGTTTTTTATTCATTAACCAATAAAAACAACACACAGACAGAAGGATCTCCCACACCACAGCCTGTGGGCTCTGGTGCTCCAGCCAGTATCAAGTGTGGACTTATTCTCCTGGCATGGGCTTTGGCTGGTCATTGTCTCAATCTCTAGGGCACCCTTACTCCAGCACATCCTGTAAGCAGGACAGGCTGTAGGTCAAAGGTTATGTGGGTTGGCTTCCCACTCCCTCCACTTGAAGTCTTGCCTGGTCACTATTGCTAGGAGTCTTAGCTGGAGTCATCCTTGTAGATTCCTGGGAGATTCACTTGTGTCAGGTTTTTACCTGACCCTGAAATGCCCACCCCCATTTTCCATTAGTCTCTTTCAGTACTCGCTCCTTCAACCCCCACATCCCAACCTGATCTCTCATGTTCCCATCCCCACTTGCCCACAGTCCACTCATGAAATCTCTTTTCCCCTCCCAGGGAGATCTGGGCATCTGTGCCTTGAACCCTCATTGTTATCTAGTTTCTCTGGAGCTGTGGGTTGTAGTATAGTTATCCTTTACTATACAGTTAATATCCTCGTAAGAGTTAGTGCATTGCATGCTTGTCTTTCTGGCTGGGTTACCTCACCCAAAATGGTTTTTACTAGTTTTATCCTTTTGCCTTCAAACTTCATAGTGTCATTGTTTTTAACCGCTGAGTAATAATCCATTCTGTAAATGTACCACATTTCTTTTATCCATTCCTAGGTTGAGGGACATCTAGGTTGTTTTCATGTTCTAGCTATTACAATAAAGCTGCTATCAACATACTTGAGCAAATGTTTTTATGTTATGATTAAGCATCTTTTGGGTTTATTCCCAAGAGTGGTATAGTTGAGTCTTATGGTAGATTGATTCCAGTTTACTGGGAAATCGCCATATGATTTCCACAGTGATTATAGAAGTTTTCACTCTTGCCAGCAATGGAGGAATATTTCCCTTGCTCCACATCCTCTGCAGCATAAGCTGTCACTTGTGTTTTTGAACTACACATCAACAAACCAAACAATCAAATTAAAAACTGGGAGTACAGATCTAAACAGATTTCTCAACAGAAGGATCTAAAATGGATGTGAAACACTTAAAAAATGTTCAATCTCTTTTGCCATTGGGTAAATGCAAATCAAAATCACTTTGAGCTTTCATCTTACACCTGTCAGAATAGCAAGATCAAGGACTTGTTTATTGAGCCCATTATAGCTGAAGGTTTGGGAGATTTGGTACAAATATAATGTCAGGTCCTGGACTCTCTTGACCTCTGATGTGTGTAAATATGGGAAAGCACAAGCTAGCACTACATAATGAAAAAAAAAATCTATCCCAATATGTTTTCAGGCTATAGTAAATGATCTCAACCACCTAATGTGGTTAAGGAAACATGTATCAATTAAATTGCAAATGTAAACTTCTATAATTCATGTGAATCTACTCAGATTTATAGTTGCCAAGAAAGTCAGAAAAATTATCCCGGCCTGACCTAAACAGACATTGACTAAGTATTTCCTACCAGGTGGAGTGTCTTAGTTAATTTCTATTGCTGTGATGAAACACTATGAGCAAAACCACCTTGAGGAAAAGGGTTTATTTCACTTTATAACTTGTAAGTCAACAGAGCAGTCATCATTGAGGAGAGCCATGGCATAAAATCTAGGAGGACATTCTGGAAGCAGGAACTGCTGCTGGGATGCTGAGACCAGAGAGGAGTGCTGCTTCCTAGCTTACTCTTCATAGTTCACTCTGTCACTCTGCCTGGGTTTGTTTGTTTGTTTGTTTGTTTTCACTCAGGATTAGCAGCTCAGGGTAATACCACCTATAGTGAGCAGAGATCTCCACATCAACCATCAATCCGGAAATGCACTACACGTTTGTCCACAAGGCAGTCTGTGAACACTTTCTCAACTGAGTCCCCTCTTCTAAGCTGATTCTAGATTATATCAAGTTGATATAAATCTAGCCAACACAAGGAGAAAATGCTGCTTCACTGTAACCTGCCTGAATGGATTTGGATATAGCTGGGCTACAGAGAGAAGATAATTGCTTGCCTTCCAAATAAAACCATATCAGAAGTTAAAGCCAAAACAGAAGTTCTTAAGCCAAAATCCTAAAGATACAGGCAGAGTCCCTAGGCATAATTATACCTTAATGAATAAGGAAAGTAAAAATAAAAGGGTAAAATGCCAAAGTTATGCTTTAATTGTGATTTGCCATCACCTAACTAAAGCACCTACCATTAAATAATTTCATATTTCTTTTGTGTTTAAAAGTGTTTGATTTCCTTGCTCGTGCTCCGTCTCCTTCTGCTCCTGATTTGGACCTTGAGATTTCTGTCCGGTGCTCCCGTGTGGGTCTCTGTCTCTGTCTCCTTTCATCGCCTGATGAAGGTTAATATTCCTGAGGATGCCTATGTGTTTGTCTTTGGATTCACCTTCTTATTTAGCTTCTCTAGGAACATGAATTATAAGCTCAATGTCCTTTATTTATGGCTAGAAACCAAATATGAGTGAGTACATCCCATGTTCCTCTTTTTGGGTCTGGCTTACCTCACTCAGGATAGTGTTTTCTATTTCCATCCATTTGTATGCAAAATTCAAGAAGTCCTTGTTTTTTACTGCTGAGTAATACTCTAATATGTATATATTCCATACTTTCTTCATCCATTCTTCCGTTGAAGGGCATCTAGGTTGTTTCCAGGTTCTGGCTATTACAAACAATGCTGCCATGAACATAGTTGAGCATATACTTTTGTTGTATGATAGGGCCTCTCTTGGGTATATTCCCAAGAGTGGTATTGCTGGATCCAGGGGTAGGTTGATCCCGAATTTCCTGAGAAACCGAAACACTGCTTTCCAGAGTGGTTGCACAAGTTTGCATTCCCACCAGGAATGGGTGAGTGTACCCCTTTCTCCACAACCTCTCCAGCAAAGGCTATCATTGGTGTTTTTTATTTTCGCCATTCTGACAGGTGTAAGGTGGTATCTTAAAGTCACCCACACACTAAGACAATGGGGATGTTCTATTGGGATCTCACCAAGGCCAGCTGGCCTAGGTCTGAAAAAACATGGGATAAATCCGGACTAGCTGAACATAGCGGACAATGAGGAATACTGAGAATTCAAGAACAATTGCAGTGGGTTTTTGATCCTACTGCACGTACTGGCTTTGTGGGAGCCTAGGCAGTTTGGATGCTCACCTTACGAGACCTGGATAGAGGTGGGCAGTCCTTGGGCTTCCCACAGGTCAGGGAACCCTGATTGCTCTTCGAGCAGATGAGGGAGGGGGAATTGATCGGGGGAGGGGGAGGGAAATGGGAAGCGGTTGTGGGGACGAGGCAGAAATCCTTAATAAATAAATAAATTAAAAAAAAAAAATAAAAGTGTTTGATTGTCAGAATATATGAAGCCTGCAAAAGGAAGGCATCTGACTGACTGTCCTTCTGCAAGAAAAGGACTATCTCCTGACTTTACTACACACATCAAGAAACTGAACAGATAAATCTACCAAGTTTGCTCTGAAGAGGTGTTATCCAGGGTGAGCTACTAACTGCGTCTGGCTATGTAAATTTATTAAAATATAAAATGTTAAAATATTTGTAACTCATCTCTATTACCTACATTCCAAAAGTATGTGTGGGTAGGGTACACTTTGGATAATGCACCAAAAGTATTGTATTGTTTGTAATATTTCCAATTATCTAGACAGTACTGCTCTAGGATAAGCAGGTTGGGCATGTTGGTGGCTGGCTGATGTATATAATACAATATACAATGCCTTCTGCCCATGAGGCAGAAAACAGGGTGGCTGCATTAGCTTAAGGAAAATCTCATTGATGTGGAAGGTGACATGCACTGTTATCATCACCTGAAACCTTCTATTACCCCATGATTTGCAACAGGATCCTACTCCAGGGCAGTGCGATGAAGCTTCTTTGTGTTCTAGAAGGGTGACGATTGCAATCTATTTCTCTTTATTTGGCTTGTTTTCAAAGTTGTTGAATATTTGAGAAGTTGAACAAGTTAAAAATAAGGGAAAACCCCTGTTTTTAGTTGTACACCTGCTAATGAGCTCAGCAGACTCTAGCAGACATTCCAAGCTCATGGTCACAAGGACATTCCTGGTTAATCCCAGTGATTTGCAAAGCAAAATAGTTATAAATGTGAGAATATGAAAGAGAGATTTCGGAAGGAGGAGTTGAGGTGTTAAAAAAAAGTAGGGCCAAAAGTGGGGAGTATGCATTGCCTACATGTCCAAAATTGTCTAAAACCAGAATTTAATTAATAATAAAAAGAATAGTGACCTATAATTCTAATATGAGATAGTTAGAAGAATAGGCAATACAAACGTAACCACTATAGAGGATGTAAATAGATTTAGTTGTGTTACCTGACTTTTATTGCATCAGAGACATCCAGGAATATTGAATCTTATATTATCTATAAGCCACAGGATTGTTGTCTGGGTACTGAGAAAAATGGGATGAAGAATGTATAAAAGGAGAAAGATATCAACAAACCATCTACATTTGAAATAAGCATAGATGTAGTCTTTAGACATAGAACAATACATTCACAACCTTCATATTTAGGAAAATACAAATTAGAATAACAGAGAAGCATCATTTCTTACCCATAACACCCATCAACAATTTTAAAAGGCTATGGCAATGCATTCTGAATGCAAAGCTGTGACGAGAGATGTAATTCTTTGTGATGATCTGAACCACACAATCCTTTTAGTGGGAGACATGACAATGCCCAATAAATTTATTCATATCTTAATATTTTGATCCTGCAGTTTCACTACTCAAAAATAATCCTAAAGCTATACTGCAACATCAAAACAGTGTGCAAATAGAAGCACATTTATTTCACCATTTCCCATAAAACAAAATGTACAGAAACAGCCAAAATGCCTGTAGAAAAACTTTTGTATACTATCCACACAACAAGAACTATGCAACTGTGTAAATAATGAAAATAGGAGACACACATTTTTCAGCATATACTGAGAAGATAGAAAGCAAGGCACAAGGAGTATCTATCCCATGTGCTTCTCATGTAATTAAAGAGGAGTTGGGAAGGTGCTAATATATTTCCTTATTTCTGTAAAATTAAATACCAGTCCAGACAAACAACAAACTGAAGTTATTGATTTCCTGTCGGACGGAGTAGGTTAAGCTTGTGAGAGAATGGGGAGTTGGATGAGGAATGCATGGGTTCGAAGAAATAAGACCCTCCTGTTTGTGTCTTTACATAGTATTCTGGTTCTCTTGCAGCAGCCTTGGTTGTCCTGGAACTCACTTTGTAGACCAGGTCAGCCTTAAACTCACAGAGCTCAGCCTTCCTCTGCCTCCCAAGTGCTAAATTTAAAAGTATGTGCCACCACACCCAGCTTAGCTGTGCTCTGATTCTTAATAGTGCAGCAATGTATCATAAAGACATTACATATCTTAAATATAACTAAATAAACCCAATCAGGGTATAGAATATACAAGACATCTTTCATATCTCCCCAAAAGAAGGAAAGAACAAAAGGAAGGAATGAAGAAAGGAAGGAAGGAAGGAGAAAAGGATGAAAGAAAAGAAAGACAAAAGAAAGTAAGGAAGGAGAGAGAGAGAGAAAGACAGACAAACAGAAACTATACCTATGCCTGGTAAGCTACTTTACCAATAAATGATGACAAGAAAATGTTAAATAAATGTTTAAAAAGTAATTTCTTAGACCAAAAGAATTAACAGTATTGTGGATAAAAATGCACAAGTTTTTCCTTTTTTGTATAAAAAAAGACTTGGATGGAGGAACATATTCAAAGAATCTAAAATTTCAGACAGCAAAAGCATTCAAGAGATCTATTATGCAACATTTTGACTGTGATAGTTGATATTCATTGTAGATCTGACCAAGTTTAAAACGTCCTGGGAGGTTAGCCAGGGCCTTCCAGGAGGGATTATCGAAGGAGAGACATCTGTCATGAATGAGGACAGCACCATCTCATGGAGAAGAAGCTCAAACAAGATAAAGGGCAACCAGAACAAGCCTGTGACTTTGTGAACTTACTCTCACTTCTGTGACCTCCATGAACGCTAAACCTCAAAACACTGGACCAAGATAAAACACGCCTTCCTCCCTCAAATTGTTATTGCCAGGTATTTGTTTTCAGTAACACAAAAGTGATCACCCCAAAGACTTAATTTTGAAAATTAATGGGCTAATTTGAGTCCTTCCAAACACATAGAGTCAGCAAATATCTGTTAAGCAATGTATTGTAACAGTCCCATGGTCTCCCACTCTTTTTGCCTTTTCCTCAGTGCCCAACTACTCACACAAGTGAACAATTTCTTTAGTTTCTAGCTTATTATGTCTATTCTCATGTTTTAATAAAAATAAGTAGTTATATTTCAATAACATATACTTCAAATTATATATAGTATTCACAGACTTCAAATATTTATATTTCTAAATGCTTTATTCTATTTGATATTATGATAAAACTCATTCAGCAATGAGAAAACACAATTAAACAAAAGACAACCAGCATAAACAGTTTATATGCAGAACATGTGAGATGATTATGAAGCAGAAAGATGGAAATGATTGACAGAGTAGTAAAAGGAAAAAAGAATATGAAGAAATGATAGCAGAATAGATATCAAAAGAACACTGGGAAGCACAGAGATCTGAGGGGAATAAAGAAAAACAGGCGGGAGATGAAAATGGGAAGAAAACCTAGAACATGGAGAAAAATAAACAATAGATTAAGATTATAAAATTTTTAAAAGAAAGAAAAGAATGTTGCACCGGATGAATGCCTGGCTCATCTTTGTACAAACCCCACATTGAACCCATGTTATTACAAAATATTTAAAATAAAATTTAAATGCTCTGGTTAAAGAATTAACTCTACATATAAATATAGGTTATTGAAAAGGTAAATCACACTAATATATGTCACCTAAATAGATCATTTAATCAAACAAAAGTCATATGTCAGGCATGGAAGTCTAATGGAGTTTCTGAAAACCCTGCCACCAAGTCTTAACGTCGGTGTTTTAATGAAGATCTTCAGTTTGGATTTTTCATTTTTTTATTTTATTTTTTTAATTTTTTTAAAATTTTTTACATACCAATCCCAGTTCCCACTCACTCCCCTCCTCCTGTTGCCTCTACCTTCCCCCCAACCTACTCCCTTCCACTTCTCAGAGAGGGTAAGGCTTCCCATGGAGAGTCAACAAAGTCTTGTGATTATTTTGAGGCAGAATCAAGGTCCTCCTTACTATATCTAGGTTAAGCAAGGTATCCCTCCAAAGAGAATGGGTTTCAGAAAGCCAGTAAAAGCAATCAAATAAATCCTGGTCCCACAGTCTTCTCCAGCCATTCAACTGTCACCCACATTCACAGGGACTAGTTTGGTCCTATGCTGGTTCCTTTCCTGTCAGGCCAGAGTTGGTGGGCTCCCATTAAGTCAGGTAAGCTGTTTCAGTGGGTATTCCCATCAAGGTTTTAATGTCGTTGCTCATATTCTCACTCCTCCCTCTCTTCAACGGAACTTTGGGAGCTTTCTTGGTGAGGAAGCCATTGTGAGGCTAGCAAGAAAGCTGGCACTAGAGAAATTCCCAGGAATCCACAAGGACGACCCCAGCTAAAACCCTAAGTAGTAGTGGAGAGGGTGCCCAAACTGGCCTTGTCCTATAGTCAGATTGATGACTATCTTAAAAATCACCATAGAACCTTCATTCAGAAACTGATGGAGGCAGAAGCAGAGATCCACAGTCGAGCATTAGACTGAGGTCTTCAGTTCTTAACACCTGCTTGGCAGTGACAAGACACTTCTTTAATTAGAAGCTAATTGAAGACATGACATTTCTAGCCAGTGCACATGTATGGCCATTGCTCTATTGTAAATTCTTCCAACTCTCATGCTGTAACAATTCTCTTTCCAGACTGGGAGTTCATCCATTCATCTGATTTAGTTTATGCATAACTCTGAGGTGATGTTTATATTGGTTTATACATTGCTCATCATCATAAAATATATAACTTAGTGTGTTGTGTATTTCATTATAGCATACTTACTAATTCAAACTATTGCTTTTGGAGTTTTGATCACTACTGTAAGGAGTAAAACTTAAAATAAGAGTGTTCAAAGAAAGATAGCAATTTATTCAAGTATGTTAGGCAAAAACCTATTTATTCCAGGGTCATTCATAAAGTTATAATCACCGCTGGTAACCAGCTCATGATTTAGGCCAATTTAGAGTAAAGTGTTTTAGTATCTATTTTAATTTATAAAAAACACTCATCCCTGCATGCATTGCCTAATATCCTATCAGACATGCATGCTTCAGATATGATGGTAATGTGAGCCCATGAAATGGAAAGACTGATGGATCTTACTCAATTACACCAAGGTCCAAATCTCAGTAGAAAGTTAATTGACTTTTAACAAGAAAACCAATATTAATTTTCACTAAAGAGTTGACTGCCTTAAAACGATGATGTGCTTAATGGGTTAGTTTGTGAAAATATCAACAAAAGTGCTCTAATGAATTTAATTTCTAGAGAGTCATATTAAAGAACAAAAACAACAATTTTGGGCCAAGAACTGTTTTCACAGTAATAGTCGGATCATGAACATTCTTCATAGATTTTGACAGAATGTGCTCTTTAGTCTTTTTAACTCCAGCCTCCTTCAAAGTCTTATGCCCAACAGTGCTATGTAGGAGCTGTCTGCCAGCACTGACTGTTACTGAGAATGTTTAAAGAAATTATCTGGAAAAATGTTTGTTATACCACAATACAGATGTTATTCATAGATGAAAGGCCAAATGCTTTAGAACTTTTTCCCCCTCTTTTCTTATTTATCCTGAAAACGAAGTCCTGCGCTGATTGGCTTTCTTATTCACACAATTGAGAAGTTCAAAGTTGGGTAAGCTGCCTTGAATCAGTCAAGTTTCTCTCATAGTCTACAGCATGGATGCTGACATGCTTTTGATTTTCATCTTCAAACAAACCAATGTTTTGAGATATTATTACAGCACAATGACACAGTTCGTTTTCTTCTAGAGTTAATAAAACGTAACAAGATCTAAGCATCCATTTTCAAACAGAAGATATTTGTAAGTAAGGAAAGAAAAAAAAACCCTCTCTTTTCCATCAAAGCCTCTTTGAATTCTATACTTTATTTTAAAAAATTATTCAAAAATGCCATATATGTATCTTGATCATATGTACTCCCCTCACTTCTTTCCTTCAACTTGCCTGCATTCTAAACTCATCTCTTTCTCAACTTCATCTATTATTTTGAGGTATCCCTGATTCCGCTAAGTGCTGTCCAGATGCAATTGGGCTGGAGTCATCTACCACATCACAGGGGACCTACCAATGGCCATCCTTCCCAAAGAAACTCAGCAACTATCAACTGCCAATAGCTCCTCAGCTAACAGTTGGATATTAGAAGTCTCTCCCTCCTCATGCTGAGGTTTTTTAACCAGCTTCACTTTGTGTAAACAGCCACAGGTGCTATGAATTCATTTTTGCAAAAGTCAGTTCATGTCTGGAGGACAGCATTCCACAGCATTCCTTAGGATCATTTTACATCCGTTCTATTCTCTTTTGTGGTATTTCTTGGGGGTGTGGGATTAGGGTATGTGTGTTTACTGGGATGATAAAGATGTCCTTGATTTGACTGAGCGTTTAGTCAGTTCTTCTCAATATTATTAACAGTTATGAGTTTCTTTGTAGTAGGAGGTCCAGGCCTGCTTTTCATCCCATTGCCCAACTAGCTAACCCCTGAAATAACCACACAGAAAATGTACTAATTAAATTACTGCCTGGCCCATTATCTATAGCCTCTTATTGACTAACTCTCACATCTTGATTCAACCCATTTCTAATAATCTGTATATCACCACGAGGTTGTGGCTTACTGGGAGAGATTCAGCATGTCTGATCTGGTAGCTCCATAGAATCTCTCTCTCTCTCTCTCTCTCTCTCTCTCTCTCTCTCTCTCTCTCTCTCTCTGCTCTCTTCCTCCCAGAATTCAGTTCTCTACCCCCGCCTATCTAAGGTCTTCCCTATCAAAAGGCCAAGGCAGTTTCTTTATTCAACTAATGAAAGCAACACAGTACAAAATGACCTCCTACACCATTTCTTCACTCATAATAAACCCAAAATAAGGAGTTCTTCTGACCAAGGTTGAGACTAACTCAACTGTATGGATGTGAACATAAATATTTGTAAGACAGATTGAGAATATGACCAGAGAGAAAAACACCAATTGATTCTCTCCTAGGGCCAAGGTTTTGACCATATTTATAGTACAAGGATAATTTTTAAGTTGTTTTTATTTGGAAAAATATTTGATAGTAGAAAAACTTGCTTCATAGTGCCATGAGCTATGGATTTGGAAATGTATGTTATCATTAAAAATAAAACAAATTAATTAAAGAGTTACGGTTTGATCTCATAGCCATCCTTCAACTTTTGTGTTAAGCAAGCAATGAATGAGTTATCCCATATCAGTTCAACTCAGACCCCAAAAGAACTGACTCTCAGTTCTTAAAGAGCTTGATTCTGATCATGAACAGAATATGTGATTCTGTAACATCTCAAAATAATATGAACTCAAGGTTCAGAATTTTCCTGTACTTTAAGAAATTCATTTTTACTTATGGAAGCAGAGTAATATTTAAATACCTTTTATTTGCTTTGATGGAAAATATTATGAATATAAACACAGAACCATTACCTGCCTTTTGGAATTCTAAAACTCTAAAACTGCAAGCTCCTCTCAATTAGATAAAAATTAATAACTCAAAGAGTCTTGGTTTGAGAGATATCTCTAATTTTAGCAATATTTTAAAATATTGTATGATAGGGATGTCCTTCACAGAACAACTATATCTCATAGTATAAACTCATACATTTTCCCCTAACTCAGTAACCCCACATATGTCTTCGGAAAGGGAAAATGACTAGGATAATGAGGATGTATTTGGTCAATAAACATTACTGAGTACATTCTCCTCACTTAATGTCCTAAGAACATGTGGTAGTGACAGTGAAGAAATCGGGAAGCAGGCAGCATAAATGGAACACAGAAAGGAGAGACATTGAATAAGGGAAGCGATTATAAAAATCCTCTATTACACTCGGATTCAAGTTAAGATGAGCAATCATTTCATTGGAGTCTAGGGACATGCCTGCTGTCTTTTGCCAAATAATTCTGCTGTGAATCTTCATTAATGAGCTGACCGTGAATATTGTTTACATGTCTCCAAAAAGTTATACATCTTGCAGCAAAGATCGTGTATTTAATGTCTAATTTAAAATGAGAAAAACAGCTCTGAAAAACATCAGCCAGATTCAAAGAGAGAATTGGCAGGTGGAACCAATACTTACAACACATGTATCTCTTTCCAACTCTAGTCTAGAGTGATATTCTACTGAGCTGTGTTGTGCTGTGTTGGTTGTGTTGTGTTGTGTTGAGTCAGCAGCTCATGCACCCTAGGCTGGTTCCACATGAGTAGGTAGACCATGATGACGTTGGACTCTTCTGCTTTCTTCTCAAGATGTCTGTATTCACCAGGTCTAGGATTATAGGCTTGAGGCAGGATTCTGTTTTTGAATTAGCTTACCTTTAGGTGTAAATCGTCTTCTGCTATATTTCTGTATTTCTGCTGGCTGGCAATTGTTCTTTTGGGTTTCATTTTCCATTATATCATTAAACTGCATTTTAAAAAATGGGAAATACATTGAAGTATTCCATATTCAAATGCTTTTATGAAGTCTATGATTTTAATTCTTCAGGATAAGGGAAAACAAAGTCTTATCCAGAAAATTTGTGAAAGTTTTCAGGTTTTTATTGTTTAAATGTATTTCAAGGGAACAGAAACCTCGGCAGCATTTGTGAAGAAAGTTTTCAAATTTGGAAAGGCTATTTTAAGATTTGTTTTTAGTGCTTTTTAAAAATATTTTCTCAAAGTCTATCTGCTTTCTTACCTTTTTTTGATATTGTAAATGCTTCTTCTGTACCTGTGAACTGAGCTTCAAAAATAAAAGCTGCATCTTTTAATGGAAACAAAAAAAATAGTGTTGCCTTGGCAACAAGAACAACGTAAAGACCCCAGCACTTTCTGCAGGTTTGTACCTAAGTCACAGAGAGTAGGGAGTTGCTGCTACTAGACCCTTTCATTTTTAAAACAATGCATTGAAATCCTCTTTGGAACAGAAAAAAAACATGTGAGAGCTTAATGATATAGCTAATAGGCCCACTACGCAAGAAACTAAAAGCATTGTGACAGGTATCTATCTCATTTGGCCACATAGACAACTTTGGATAGATATCTGTTTCTTACGTGGTATTAATAGGAATTGTATTTGGGGAAGCTTTGCAGATTAAATTGCAAAACAATGAGGACTGTGACACTGAAAAAATCTATCACTTATCGTCTCCTAAGCATCCTTTGCCTTCTGTTCTCAAACATGTTCACAGAGATCGTACAACTCCATAACAAATTCATTCAATAGAAATAAGTATTTTGAAATGTCTTTAATTGTTCAGGATTTTGCATTATTGCTTAAGTTTGAAGAAATGAAGGTATGAAATTTCAACTGTTCTACATGATCATAAGCCAGTAAGTCAACCCATTTCTAGGTTCAATCATTATAAATTTAAAATGGGTTACATGTGTCTGTTTCCTATATTAGAAGGTTAAAATAATACATCACATGGTCACCACCCATGAAGATTTTTCCATTCTGGGAAAAAAATGTAATGAACAAATATAAAGACTATTAAACGCTGAAAATTACCGCAGTCTTACTGTCATCTATGATCTATCTCTTGCCTAGCAGAAGCCTGGAGTGTCAGAGCTTTTGCACTCTACCAGAATAGTACCATCCTTTCAATTCACTCTTACAAATAACTTCTAATTAATTCCTTATTATCTCACATTCTTTTTCTCTTTACCTTAAGGCTCTTCTTATTTTTATGAACTCAGATGCAGCTTATTTATATCCCTGATAGATGCTAAACATTATGCTAAGCCCTAGCAATTGAAAAAAAAAAATGAGAGCTATTTCTAATCTATGTGGCAAGACAGACCATAAAATACCCATCATAAAACATTGAGATACTCCTTCGCAAGTGGCAGGGTTGCTCCTCAGAGAACTCATAAAAAGTTGAGACTACCTTTAATGAATATACCCACCCTGAAAACGTAACCTTGTAGTATTCTACTCATTAGAGGACAGTTTGGTTCCATCCAGTCTGTATGACTAACATGGCACTGTGTGTTACTGCTTCAGCCTACCTTCTAGAAAAGGAATTACAGAAAGTTGGCTGGTGCAGGAAAAAGTCAAACTTCCAAGGGCAAAGCACAATTTCTATGAGATGTTTCTAACTTTCACAAAGCTTTAAATTGATAAGTCATTAAACTAGTGTAGATAGATAGATTATAGATAGATCGATAGATCGATCAATAGATCGATAGATAGATAGATAGATAGATAGATAGATAGATGACCATCTACAAATATATGGTTGTATAAATGGTGGAGGCAATAGTGATGCAGAAGAGTCTTTCCAAAATCAAATCATTGTGGATATCCTGTGCATTGAAAGAGTACTCTGCTTTCATCATTGTTTCTATATCAATTACTTTCCTAACTCTACTAGACAAAATATCTGACCAAACCACTTAACAAAGGACAAGTTGGTTCTGGCCTACAATATGAGGGAGTTTAGACCATCATTGCGGAGGAGGCATGGTCAGAGAAGTAGATGTTACCAGAATCTTCTGTCAGAAAGAAGAGAGAGAATGATGTCAGTGTCCACACTTTCCCCTTTTGATTCTTTCTATTCAATCCTGTATTCCAGGTATGGCATGTGCTACTCACAGTCAGAGTGTGTCTTTCCTCATCTGCTAACCTTCTCTGAAAACAGTCTTCTGGGCACTTGCAGAAGTGTTTCCTAGGTGACTCCAAATCCTTCCAATTTGAAAGTGAATATTAACCATGACAGCCTGTGAGTTTAGATCACCCCTCACTTATTCCCTGGCCCCCATTCCAGTCTGGACAATGACTGAGATTATAAAATAGGTCATTTTCTGAGGTTTAATCTATTTAAATAATTGAACATGTTATAAATAAAACCCATATATTTTTGCCCTGTCATTTTCAAACCTACCAGAGGCTGAACTGCTTCTGATTAAGTGTGGTACATAGATTGGGAAGGGATAAAACTATTTCCCTCGGCAGTAGGGGAGTCCATTTCTCCAGATGCAGATTGGCTTTGTTCCTACATTGGGAATTACAATTACAATGTTGTACTACACTGCAGTTCAAGACCTAAGGATTGTCTTTGTTCACAACATGAGGGAGTGAGGTAACCAGAGAATAGAAGTGGAAACAGGAATTGAAAATAAGTCACAACAGAATTTAAAGTTTGAGAACCAGAGGACATTAATGAAACTGTGAGGCACTGATCTTTTGTTTTGGAAATCTAAACCCTTCCCACTCTGCTGTCCCAACCAAAATCGGCTCCCAAACAAGAGATCCCTAAAACTTCGCCTAGGATCTAAGTCAAAGGAAATGTCTCAGGTTACTTCCTCTTGGCTAATCCCCCTCAGTTAATGCTTAGCCAGCTCTGAATTTATTCATTGTTTTATTTTGCTGGAACAAATTCCTGTGAATGGGGAAGGCAAAAGCCTTGGAAATTTATTTCCTACCAGTTCTATAGAGCAGAAGTTTGAAATCAAAGCAGCAGGATCTACACGAAGCTTCCAATAGCTCCACAGAGAATATGCTCATCATCTCTTCCACAGCCTGGTGTCATCAAGAGTTGGTTGGCATGCCCTCAATAGCAGCCTCCTTGATCACATGGCCGCCTTCTCTCTCCCCAAATCCTTTCCCTTTTAGCTGTCTCAAAACTCCAGCAACTTTTCTTGTAAAAAGAGATGTGCTTGAATTTTCTACTCCAAATAATCCAGAAAAATCTCTAAAATTTAGCTCTAGATTCTTTCTCCCATTTTTGACTAGTAATGATAGGCACTGTGAGAGTGTGCTCATAGATTCTGAGGACTAGGAAGTAAATGGATCTTTTTCCATGGCCACTTTCCAACCATTATCTATGCTTGGATACAGTCCTGGAGTAAAAGAAATTCTGTTTTGTAATGCTTGCCTCTGTCAGAGAACTTCATAGTAATCACAGGCCCAGTGACTTTTCATCTCACAACCCACACAGTAAAGGTAATTGGTGACTTCAATAGCAAAGTATCAGGCAGAAGCCTCACCCACCATCTTCTGTCTACTGGCCCCCAGGAATTCTAAATGAATTCTGATTATGATAGCCATTATATCAGGTAAAGCTGCCTAAAATAACCCTTAATATTGAGTATCCCTTTCTTGAACCTACAGTGCCATACACCTGATATTTTCTCCCCATTTTCGGAATATCTTTATCTCTACCTAAAACTCCTGTGAAATAGGGAACATACCTTTTTCATTCGTGTGGAACAAGATCCTCACTATCATCTGCATGTAATTGATTTTTACTAAGTGTGAATTGAATGTAATTCAGGATACCAGAGCATCTTGTCTTCTACAGGAAAACAGGTAGCATGAAAGTGGCATTGGGAGATTTTTTTCCTTTGACTCTACAGCATGAAAGCATCTTTCTTCTCTTTTAAAGATAACCATGGAGTCAGTGATGATTTTGTCTGTTTGTGTTGCTCTGTTTGATGCTTCATTTCTTCTTTTTGGACAAGACATATTGATTGCCAGCTATTCTCAAACCGCAAGTGATGTTGTCTCTCTCTTTTGTATAAAGAGCATGCAACACACATAGAAATGACAGAAGAGCGTATTTGATGTGTTTTCTATAAAATGTCACGTGCAGCTTCTCTTGAATTGCACGGAAGAGTTTTCTTCTTGAATACTTGTTCACTGGTGCAAACGCTGTAGACAGCTCTCCCACTCCGTGCACTTTATAGACAGAATAGCTTTGACATTCCCTCTATTTTTATTTCCTTCTAATCAGTTCAGGGTATTATAAGGCTCTATTGTTTAATTGGGTAGAGTTAATTCAATGGGACTTAAGTAAACAAATAAAGCAGTGGGAAACTGGAGTTATGATTGCTAAAAATCAGTATTTACAGACCCTGAGAGTCTTGAAACACATAATCCGCCTTCAGAGTAATCTCAAGACTGACCTAATTTGTGGATCATTAGAAATGAAACATTTTCATGAGATGTGAACATGTAAGCATCTTTATTTTTAGTTCAATACAGTGCTGCAAAACTGCTTTATTGTTAAAAAAAAAACTTTTGTAGAAAAAGAGATGACCCTGGTTCCAATAGAAATACCGCTGTTATAAAGGACTAATGAAAAGGCTGAAGTCGAACACCACCCTGAAGTGTCAGATTCATTTCAACGTAAAGCTGCAGTTCTTTAACCATGCATTTCAGGGGTGTGACAGAATGATTCTCTTAGGCAATGAGACCCATTTCTGGAAAGGTTTTCTTGTCACTTACCCTTCTTAATATATAACTGCCATGTAGCCTTAAAAATGCCTCCCTTGGGCATTATATTGACAATATAATGCAAGGAATACCGGTACCAAAGATGATAAATATTATACCTGTGTGTCTTGATGCCCATGGCTTCCAGATCCCAAACTGGCTGTTATTGGTTCAAAGGATTTCAAAAGCATGGTACTTCTAAGAAAAGAGCCAGGCCCCTTGTCTCCTATGTCTACTGCCTCTGGTACATTTGCTTTCACATTTTCCTTCAGAGATTGTGAACTTTTTAACTCACTTGTTTCTAGACAAACACAAATCATTCTCTTCACCTCCTTTGAACAAGGGAACTCGTCTCATTGAAGCATTTTTTTTTTTCTTCAGAAGGTTGCCTTAACTGCCTTCAAGCTAACAAAATACTTTTCCAGTATGGCCGTTCCAATTTATCACTCTGGAAGCCAAAGATAGGAAAAGCTCATTGTGGAATATTTTCAGGCATTATTTTCCATTACTCTTCTAGGGTAATTTTCAAGATGCTTTTATTATACTGACCTTTGCTAAACAGATTGTCAGCAATCCAGCTAAATATTTTAAAACGGGAGAGTCTAGAATAGCACATTTCCTTTGACCAGCTACTGCCTTGGGCATGCAGGGGCTGCTCCAGGTTCCTCTGAGTATGGCAAAGGTGCAAAGCTCAAGAGAAAGCAGACCAAAATTATAGTCAGTGTCTGGAAAGAGCCCCGTTTCTTTTCATTTAATAAACAGGATTCCAGCAAACACATAAATGGTTTTCCATGACACTGGAGTAGAATTTGCATGGGATCAACCCAGTAAATTCTAATCCATGGTGACATTTTCACCAAGTATTTGACAGTGTGCCCTCTGGGTAAAAGTTAGACTTGGAAACATGAAATGAACCTTGTTAAAAAATATTGTAAGAGCCAAGGCAAATGACAGATCATGATACATCTTAAGGTGTTGAGATAAACAGGAATAATGTTTCTTCTGGAAAAAAATATTTGCCCTCAGGATAGATTAATTATATAATAAGAAGTTGGAATTGGTTATAATTTGAATCAATGGTCTGCGAAACAATTTTGCACATTAACATGCTCAAGTTTTCTCAACTAGATTTTTTTTCCAATCTCATTTTGATGGGATTGAGAAGATAGAACACAAACATCTTTAAAGGAAATATATTACTTTCTCATATTATATCTGGAACCATACTTTTGAAAACTACTAGATGCCCATGCACTAAGAAATACATGCGCAGGTAGATTTGAAAGTATCTATCAGCAGACAAATATTCTTGTGGTTTTAAAATAAAATTGAGAATTATCCAAAAAATCTTGGTGGCAAAGAAATACTGAAAGTCATTAGAGAAACTTGAACACATTTTTATGGCCTTCTAATAATTAAACACACTTATTTCATGCAAGCATTTTTCAGCCCTTCTCTAGAGAAACAGACTGACCCTGTCTCTTATTGCTCTTGTGACGTAGAAAAAGGTTATATGAATTTGTATGAAGGCTAAGAACACAGGGGCCATTATAACATAAGCTACTATAGCAATCATGTTTTATTACAACAAGCAGAGCTGTTAGCCTTGTTACAGGGCCTTCAGCTAACAGATAGCATAGTCATACGCAGTTCTTGGAACTAGCACAGTATTTATCCAATTCCATAGTATATTTGGGCAATTTTTTAATCAGAAAAAGCATTAAATACATTTATAACAGACATTTTACTGATTAGTCTTTAAATGTCATTAGCCTTTACAAATAAATAGAAGTGAAATACTTATGAACAAGAAGAAGATAAGCTCAAAAATTACAATGCCATATTATTAATATAGGAAACAATTTGCTTTATAAATTAACATTTGTCTACACTTCCAATCATCTGGCCTGCTAAGAAGACTCTTCTTATCACACGGGGAACTCAGAGTGGGAGTCTTGGACATGAGGAAACCTCATAGCATTGCAAACACGTAGCTTTTGATACAAGAAGCCCCACACATAGGCACCTAGGTTTTGTACAATATTTGGTAGCTGCTTTCATAAGAACTGATGTAAAATGGTCTACAGCCACGGATTCTTACTGCTGTACATCCATGCTTGTGGCAAAACAAGTTAGAAAGTTTGGATGGATGAATCTTCGCATCTTCCAAATAATACAAGATGCTTTGCCGAGAAGTAGACTACATTGCATGGTAACTCCTCTTTCATAGTATCTGTGGGTTTGCCTTTGTATTTTATTTGTCCGTAGGCAAGGTCAGGTGGGCATTTGGCTGATGAATGAATTTGCATTGATTAGCACCTCAACAAAGGACATGTATGGTGAGGTTCCTAATGTTACACATTTGAGTGCCCTCCCTCAAAACATACCAACCTAGTTCAAGCCTCAGTTTACAAATTATTTTTTGTCAAACAGAGCTTGGTACTGATGAGTCCAAATTACATGTGCTTGAGAAGATAACAGTTTTCGTTATTTTACTTCATAGTGGAAAATGGAATTGTGTTTCTCTCTTTGAACTCACGGGTAGACATACAAGGCCAATTCATGGATAGACATACATGGCCAATTCATGGGTAGACATATATAGCCAACTTTCCAAAGTTTGTAAATATCAGTCAGAATGTAATAATATGTATACTATAAAGGCATGTGGTACATGAATTTAATCTTAGCACTCAGGAGTTGAGGCAGGAGGATGGTGAGTGTGTGGCCGGTTTGACTACATAGTGAATTCCTGTCTCAAGATACCCCAAACCAAAAACAGTAGGGAAGATAAAGGAGGAAAATCCTCAAAAGACAGCAATGACTTTTTTCTTTTATTTCAGTTTAAAAAGCTTAAATTAATCCAATAATTTTAAATTTGGGTGAAATCTTTAGCTTTATGACAAAAATATAAAACAGTAATGTAATCAAAGTGAGAAATTGGACTCCAAGCTTGACACTGTGGCCGAAGCAATAGATGAGGGTGTGCACAGGACTAGGGATGCAGATCGAGACTGGACTTGCCAGTGAAAACCACAAGCTCGCTCTCCTTTGCCCTCTTGCTGTTGCTGCTCGTACTATGAAATATCCACTTGCCTTCCTTCATTCTGAACTCACTGTTATCCAGGTTGCTCGGTGTGGGAACTCGGTTCTTCCCTCCCAGTGTAGGTCACTTGCCACCAATCCAAACTGTACTGTTGAAACAAAGTGCTTGACCTATCCTAGAGATTCTGGGTCCAGATTTTTTATTTTAACAGTTTTCCAATGGCGTTTATACTGCTGCTCCAAGGATCACATTTCGTACGTACTTCTGTTTTTTATACAACTGAACACTCCTGGCTTTGGGGAAGTAGCCTTGATTTCAAATATTCTCCTCAAGTTATCCTCTCAACACTATTGTTTCTTTTGCATTCGAGTATTTGAGGTTGCTAAAGTAAGGAGCATCAGTACTTGAACGAAGTTACCTTCTTTCTCATTATTCTCAGGGACCTAAGTGCAGCCAGTCTCAGTTAGCCAATCAAGTACTTGAAAACTAAACTAGTCAGCTTACCCTATAGTGCGCATGGCTGATTTGAAGCTTTATAAAATTAATTAAACACATTTACTTGTTAAGAAACAGCTTTTTAAATTTAATGAATGGTTCCTTCCATCCTAAGAACATCCTTCAAGTAGACGTTTAGGATTGGAAGGGCCATCTTGAGATGCAACTGATCTCTTGATCCTCTCAGTTTTGTCTGGAGGAGTTCTTTATAAGGAAGAAGAAAATACCTTCCACTTACTCCTGATACAGATAACTCAAGGAGAACCAATTTTCAGCAGTTCTTCAAGTGATAATAGCAACTGTTGAATGAGGCTGCACTCCTCAGCTTATCTGCAAGGTTGGAGGGGAAGTGGAGAGGATGCTGTTTCAATATCCCTTTGGTCCTCTCTGACTCCCTCAGGAAAATTAAATTAGTTTCGCTTTTCAAGTGAGAAAAGACGTGCTTCGTGCCCTTAAAGAATACAAGAGGTGAAACTTTAAAATCTAAAGGTACTCAACATTAAAGCTGTCCTTAAGTATGTAGGTGAACAGAAGGGATGGAGAGTTATTAGATAGATAGATAGATAGATAGATAGATAGATAGATGATTGATAGATAGATACAGTAGATAAAATGCATATTATATTAATAAATTAGACATGCTGTTTAAGCTCATCAAAAGTGGGACCTGGGAGAAAAGATGCCATCCTGTATTCTGGATCAAGATCTCCTAGCTCTGTAATGACTCAGAGAGAGAAATATTAGAAAGCAGCTAAGGGTACTAAAAAAGAATCACATCCTTGAAAATACACAGGGGATCTCCAGCAGAGGTTGCTATAGTTTATCCTTTATCCCAGTATATAAAAATATAAGGGCAAGTAAGAAGCTCATCCATGGAGGGAAAACTCAATCAAGAGCTCCAGCTGACTCCTTTAACTTCTAAAGTCAATTTCTGCTGGATTTTGTAAGCCTTTAAGTTTACTGATGTTACTTTTATCTGCTGTTTCCATCCGCCTACTCTGGCTGTGTCTGTTGGATGTTACAGCATCCTGATTTGATGATGCCTTGCTAGGTGTCTACTGATTCTGTCTTATTTGCTGTTTATTTCTTTCCTCTTGCTTGGTGTACACTTAATATACTCATGCAAAACTAAACTCATGACAATAATAGATAAAAACTGACAGAGTTTCTTGCCTGTATATATCCTATTGGTTGATAGGTTGATTGAGAATGTAAGGATCATTGAATCTCAAAAGAATTTTTAAAAAATATATTATTTTATCACACTTTAAGGGACTAACTAGTATAATTATTTTCACTACATATATTTTTACATGAAATAAATGTTTAAAAACAATAGGGCTGGGATTGTAGCTCAGTTGGTAGAGTGTTTCCCTAGGAGTGTAGAAAGTCCTGCACCTAGGAGACAGAGATCTGAGAATCAGAATTTAAGGTCATCCTTGAGTACAGAGTGAGTTCATGGTCACCCTAGGATACAAGATACCCTATCTCCAAATAAAACAAAAGCAATAGAAACCAAATCCCTTATGTTTTTTCAACCACTTCTGTTTCCCCAGAGGAGGTCACATCATAAAATTTCTCATGTTTCTGCTTATATTTTTTCCCACAGTGTCTGAATCAAACTCATTACTTTTAGGAAAGGTAAGCAAACACTCTTTCATTTAGCCAAATCCCCCAGCTCTTGGTGTTTTGCGGTAGGGTCTCACTATTACACAAAAGGCTTGAACTCTGCATCTCAGGCTGACCTTTTACTTGTGACTTTCCTCCATCAGCTTTCTCCAGTGCTCTGATTAGAGTCTTGTTTCATCCCATTACTATTTTCTCACATAAAATCACCCAAGTCCACATAAAATTTAATAAACAATATTGTTTTTCCAAGTTTTCCTTCTTTGGATACTCTCTAATTTCAACCATACTCAAAATACATTTGTGTAATAGAGTATGATAAATTAGATAAAAACTAATCTCACTCCTTGTTTGTTTTCACTAAGTATTGTATCTTTATAGTTACAAGCTGACTTGTAGGGAAAGATTTGGAAGCATCTCAGTAATCAGGCTTTTCTGCCTCATTGAGAATTTGGTAGTACTAATTGAACATTTTCCAACATTTGAAAATAAACCTAATGATTACAAAATAAACTACAGAGAGACTAGAAAGTATGAATGAAGGCCCCATGCATGGTTGAACTCACTATGTAGAGTGAGTTGTGTGAATATTTGTCATGAGAAGGTACTCTGTAGATACAGAGAGAGAAACCTGGATACCAACCCAACTACAAATCCCTCCACCTACAACCTTTTACCCTCTGAAAAATGTTCTAGTGTAATGATGGTACAGAGTGTGAGAGTGGTCAAGCAATGCCTGGTTTAACTTGAGGTTCTCATCATGATACTGCCTAGATGGCCAACAACCAAAGACTGGATAGACTGAGACATTGGGTAGAATCAAGCAGGTCTGGTAAAAAAAAAGTGATTAAATGATTCCTAATGATACTCTGCTGTTACTCCTAAACTGGTGCTTTGTCCAGTCATCAACAGGAGGCTTCCTTCAGCAGAAGATGGGAGCTGGTGCAAAGACCCACCATCAGAAATTTTGAGGAGAGAGTCTGAATTGGAGGTCTCCATTGGGTTCCTCTCTTCAGAGATCAGGGGATTCTTGCAGAAGAGGAGAAGGAAAGATTGTAGAAATCAGAAAGGATGCAGGACACCAGCAGAGCATGGCCTGCTAAATCTTCTAGGCAGGGCTCATATGGCCTCACGTAGACTGAAGCAGCAATCCCAGAGCCTTCATGGGTCTTCATCATGTCCTCTGCTTTTATGTTACAGTTTTTAGCTTGGTGGTTTTGTGAGACTCTTAATAGTGTGAGAGATTGTGTCTCTGACTCTTTTGCCTGCTCTTGAGACTCTTTATACCCGATTGTGGTTGCCTTGTCCAGCCTTGATAGGAGGGCTTTTGCCTTGTCTTATTGTGTCTTGTTTTTTTCCTGCTTGGCTATTGTTTCTTGGAGGTCTATTCCTTTCTTAAGAGGAAACAGAGCTTGAGTAGATCAAGGGTAGAGATGGAGGTGAAGAAAGCTGGAAGAAGTGGAGGGAGGGAAAACTGTGGTAGGTAGATGCTGTATGAAAGAGGGATCTTTTTTCAATAAAAAAATATAAAAAGAAAAATTCTAAATTCAAATATATGTTAAGATTTTTATCCCTAGACTTAATATTTATATATCCCTAATTTTTTTAGTAAATGAAGTACTGTGTAAAATATTTCTAATATAAGTATACTCATATGTAAACTTAATCACAAAGATTTGGAGAACTGCAACATTTTTAACAATACTAATGTCTAATTATAGTGGAATTTCAGTAATTAAAAAAGTAAGATACAAATCTGGTTTTAGACCTGAAGCTGTTATCTTGTGTCCCCAAAAGTACATAACATGGGATTTGTCAGCTTCCTAAAAACACTATTAGGACAAACTATGCTTCTCAGTTATATATATGATCCATTCTCAGCTCCACACAATTATCCATGAACTAAAATGAAGAATTAAGGGGATATTAAATTTAGAAGAAAGATCATTTGTACAGCTCCACAGTTTTATCATCAAATCTCTACTTTGCTTGAACAGATTCCAATTTTAGAGAATTAAAAGGTAGATTTGCCATCTCAAATTGAGCAAATACATTTAGAATACAAGGAATACATATATAAAATTTTCAGCCATCATTTTCTTTCTTAGTTTTTGGGGAAAAAAAAGTCACAGGATTGACACCCATTACCCTTGTCCTAGGAAAAGATACAATCTACTTTTTAAGGAGACATGGAATTTAAGTGATTTTAACCTTACTTATTTTCCATACACTCAAGCTCACAAAGAGCTCTGTATGAAAAGGGAATAAATATTTCCATTGTACATTTGCACTTGACATTTTGGGAAGATTAAGCATCGTGATCACTATTATTATTACCAATTAGCTCTCTCTGAATGCATTTGTGGATCACATATAAGTTCTCAGCCTCTTCTCAATTGTCATGCTTGCCTTCCTGATGCCATGTTCCTACCATGACAGTCATGAACTCTAAGACTCTGGAACCATGAGCCCCTAAATTCAATTATTTATTTATAGGTTTCTTTGATCATGGAACTCTGGCATGGCAATAGAAAAGTAAATTTTCTGTCCACATTTATATCTAATTCTAATGGCAACCTTAAGAGATGGTTATAATTCAACTCATTCATAGATTAATTTTAAAGAGGAAAGCTCGTCACATGAAGATGGCAAGGAATAATCCACATTTCTGCACGACCACATCTTTCACCTTTCAGGCCGGTCCTTGTTCTCTGAAATCCACTTTGCCCAACAATGCTTTATTCTCATTATTTCAACAGGGGCTCATAGGCATGAACACTGAAACTGCAGCTATTCAAAAATCAAATCTCTTCAGAGCTTTTTATAAACACACATCTTTGAGAGAAAACTAGCATTTACCTTTCTGAATATGAAGCAAGCCATAATCTTTTTGTTCATTGACTTATGTCTTCTTTGTCTCCTAGATGGATATAAACTACCAAAGAAAGAAAATATATAAGAAGAACCTGCTTTATGTCCATATATTATTGTATGTGTACTCCTCCAGGCTTTTGGACAACTGTAATTAATGTAATAATAAAAAATCAATGAAATGACTATCAACTTTAGTCCTATTAATAATTGAGACTGTTCTGAGTCAGTAAATAACCATGTCGGCCTTCATTGGTTGAGGTGAAGAAATAGGCACTGGTCCCTTCACGATAAGTGCATATGATACTTCTGACAGAAGGACCATTATTTTATAAGGTAAAGAGAGTTAAAGGGTACAGTAAACACCCACTTTGGGTTCCCATCTCAAAATCACTATTATATATCAAATATCTGTAATGTTTCATTATAATTCACTACATTTTTAAAATATCATAAGAAAAAGTGTTCTTTTCTGTGTCACCAATAGGATAGACAGTTGTTTGTTTAAAAATATGATTATAGGAAGGCCACCAGACAAAAGCCTTTTCTAACTATGAGGAGGACAGAAATAAGGAATCAAATACATCTCCTACTTCTGAACTTCTTGGTCTAGAAGATTCTACATTCATCAACACTGAAGCCATCTTTAATCTGCTTACATAAACTCCCAGTGAAAAATAGCACAATAGCTAAAGTCATCATAGAAAACCAATGAGTATTTCTTTTACAAGCCAGTTGAGTTTGCATGAATAGAGTTTCTGCGCTCCCTATGCTTGGTTTTATTTCAGATAAGTCAATATACTGAGAGCCATTATGACTCGCTTTCTTTAAACGTCTACAACACAGATTCTCCTGAGACGATTACCTCTAATGCTCAAGAATAGCTGTTCACTCTGCTCTTTTCTCACCAGTACTAGTAACAGTAGAAACAGGTGTGTTCTTACAGGGATGGGATGTTTAAACTTAAAAGTTCTTTAAAATTACCACCGTTGTAGCAATATTACTAGAAGAAAAAATTTGAAAACAGAAGGAGAAGGAGGAAAGAAAGATGAGACAAGGATGGCCTAATGTTGATATTCTGCCTTTTGGCAGGTACTCCATGAAAGATCCTAGTCTGGGATTTTTTATTTAAACTAATCCAATGCTGCTGCTACTCCATAAATAAGAAGGCAACAGAAGATTTGGCATCTACATATGAGAACCTTACAAACATTTTTTTTTTCAACATGACAAATGGTTATTTCTTCTTTACAATTCATACAATTGATGTGTGTAAAGTAATTGGTTCTTCTGTTAGCATGAATTTAAAAAATAAGTATACATTTAGAATCTGAGTTTATGACCATGGACTAATTAAAGTTGCTTATTTATGGGGAAACATTCCACAAGATCCAAACAGCAACAAATCAATTGAAAGAATACTTAATAATTCCTCCATTTATATTTATCACTAAATTTCAGTGAGCAAGATTAGCACCATTAATTTTTCTTTTGCTGAAATGGGTTCATTTGCATGACTATAACAAATATATATCTGAATATCAATTATAAGTTTTAGTTGTTAATTATTCTTTAAAATTGGGTACAAATTCATCTGCATAGATGAGTAATAAATTTAGAGAAACAAGAATATAACAAAGTATTCTCAACAAGAGGAAATATGTTCCTTGTTATTATAATAAATAGAATTATGACAAAAGTAAATTAAAATTTTGCAAATTATTATGTCTAACATAATCACTGGTATTTTCCCTGGGAATTTACCTTTGTCAGTTAGCAAACATGATTCCAAGCAGCTTGAAATACGGTAACATAGCACAATTAGCCTTTTTGTGATGCTACATTGTCTAACTCAAACATTAAAATGATAGTAAGTATGATTTATGGATTTAAAATTGGATCTGTGATTTTAAAAAAGACTATGAATTCATTTGTTGCTGTAATAATTCAGACAGGTAATTATTTCACACAAATCTTAAGATGGACTGAACTGAAGGCATCCCCTTTAAGTGTAACTCTCAGGCACATTGATGAACAAATATGCGTGACCTGTGACATCTTAGGATATCTGTAAGTAGCTTCTCTACAGCAAACATTTATATCCTGAGCAATGCACAACACTTATGCAACTACCACCAAGCCTTCCCTGCCACAGTGGCCTGTCCAACAAAATAAACCCTCACTTTCTTTTGTTGCCTTTGTCAGTCTTTTTGTCAGAGCAGTGAGAAAAATAACTAATACACAATGAACTGGAATGAAATCCCTGTGTCCCTCAGTTTTTACAATAAATTATTTCTCCCCATGTTCTTTAAAAAAAATAAGTAAATACCTTTTAATGAATACCATTACTGTTTGGTTTGCTTTCCATTTTCTTACTTTAACTTTTACTTTTCATGACCCTTTCCCCTGAGGACACCTAGAGAGCTTTAGGGTGACTCAATATATTAAACACATTATATATTGGAAGGATGCATTTTTACTTGAGAGAACTCTCTTGGAATTTGGCGTTGCATTGTTCTTTTCTGATCTGGCTTCTCAAGCCATGCTGAGTGTAATCGTGTGTGTGTGTGTGTGTGTGTGTGTGTGTGTGTCTATTCACTGTGAAATAATTCTTTCTGTTTGGTTATTCTGTATATACTGTTGATTTATTACCTATTTCGGTAGAGGGAATGTACAAAGGGCTTTCAAGTAAAGAATTCACTCCAGTATTCTTAGTCAGCACCTAGATAGCTATATGTGTAGTTCATGTCTTAATTTGGAGAAGTTGCTTACAGGGAGTGCATGGTGAATTATCCGTTGTAGATATTTTAATTTTTAAAATGAGTTATTTGACAAGTTCATACAATGCATTTTTATCATATTTACCACCATAAGTTTCCTCCCAGATCCACCTATTTTTGACTCATCACTCACCTATTCTTATATTCTGTCTCTTCTTACCCCATCTCCCCCCCCCCTCTCTCTCTCTTTCTTTGAAAACAAAACACCCATTTACTCCATTTTGTTTTGGCGAATTACTTCCGTGCAGGGGGCCGTTTTTGGACTGTGGTAGCTATGCCAGGAGCAATGGTATGAATAAGAATGCTTCCATTGGACTCATAGATGGAAATATTTGGGAAAGATTAGGAGGTGTAGTTGTTTTGGAGGAGGTGTGTCACTGGAATGGGCTTTGATGTTTCAAAAGCCCATTTTCAAAATGCTCCCCTCTGCATGATGCCTGAGGATCAGAACATAAAGCTTTTAGTTACTGGTTCAGCATCATGTCTGCTTACTTTCTACCATGGTAATCATGAATTTCAGAAACTGTAGGTATCTTTCGCAATTCCTCAATTACATGGTTGTTTTATTAATGTGATGCCTGCCCATGTTTTCTCTTCACTGCCATAGAGCATTAAATAGGACACCAGGTGTCACTCCATCAAAAACATTGACCTTCCCTCACTTGGCAGAAATAAAATGTCAATAATGCCAATATTTTCCATTTATTAGAATGTGATAAAATTTCCTTCCAACATTTACTAAGCATTCGGTAAAATATTTTCTGTTTGGAAACACTTGGCTTCCATGGCAATGAAATATTTAATCTTGTATTTGGAACATCATTCTTTAATTTGGGACATTATTTCTGCGATTTCTATTACTTATATATTGGAACTGGAAGAAAACCTATTTTTTTCCACTTTTAGAGATTATTTGCCTTATGATTTCTTTTAATCACCTTGCGGCTATTATAAATCTTTCCACTATTACACATTTAGACTCTAGTTATAGTGCAGTTTCTCTGTTTTATTCTGAACTCATCTTTGACCTTGTTGTTTTGTTGTCTTAATACTCTGTAGAAAAAAAAAGCCACTTTATTTGTTTGTTTACTTATTTTAGGGACACTGTGGTGTACTTGAGGAGGTAAGAGGACAATCTGAGGGAATTGTCTCTCACTTTCCAACGTATGAGCCCTGTGAATCTAACTTCCATCATAAGGCTCTCTATCAACTCCTTACCAACTGAGATTTCCTGCTGGATTAAAACATTTCATTGAATGTCTGGTGTGTTGTTCCTTTTGCAGATGGAAAGGCCGCACATGCGCAGAAGGATCACTGGACTACAATTCCCGAAGCGGCAGAGGATACAGCAACCCATCGAACTACAATTTTCAATTCGACAAAAGCCACGCATGAGCAGGACATTTTTTCCCAGACGCACCTGGATCCCCCTTAAAAACGGGGAATGTCATAATTCACCCTTTCGTCTCTTCACCCCCGTCCCTCACCTGTCGTCACCCCCCCCCCCCATTAAAGTTTACCCACGTGGGACTGCCGTGTGTCTCGTGTTTTCTCTCCAACCCCACAGAAAGAACAACATTCTGGTGCCATGCTCGTGAAACCTCTGAATCTTACTTTTATGTCTAATTCTGAGTTACAACAAAGCAAATGATCACCATGTTAGGAATATTTCCTAAGCGAGCTCTCTGACAACGCAAAATTCCCAATCAAGCCAAATCAAAACAAGCCAAATTAAGAAATATCCAGGTTTAATGGTAGAAATTGGTGGGATCAGATGTGTAGGACCCGAGTAATTTAGAAATATGTGAAAGCTCCGATAAGGCAAACTCTCATAAAGCCGTCCACACCAGCCACCTCCTGCAACGGCAGAATGGCAGCAGGCTTGGCTTGACCAGGATTAGACTCCCCGGTGGTGGCACGTGAGAGGAGAGGTGAAAGAAGGTGCAAGTGGGCAGGCAGAAGGGGAGCCCAGAGGGGCTTTGGAAGATCGAGGGGGGAGAGGGGAAGAGTCCAAAGAAGCTTCTGGCTGCCTGTGTGACCTGTGGAGGGAAGAGTCAGAAGAAGCTTCTGGCTGCCTGTGTGACCTGAGGCAGGAAGAATGGGGAAAAGCTTCCAGCTGCCTGCGCAATCTGCTGCAGGAAAAATGGGGAGAAACTGAGTCAGAGGGGCTAGGCTAGGCCCTTGTAGATCTGGAATGGGAGTTTCTTGGGGACCTAGAAGGAGAACGGTCAGGTGACCTGGAAGAAGATTTATGCGGGACTCTGTCGGAGGGGCTAGGCAAGGCCCTTGTAGATCTGGAACAGGACTTTCTTGGGGACCTAGAAGAAGAACGGTTAGGTGAGTCCTCCCTGTACCTAGAAGAAACTTTGGAGGAAAGAGGATGGGCAGAGCGGGAGGGGGTGGCCCCTCTATGCCTGGGGGGTGGAGGTTCATCAGCGGGGTCCATGGCAGGAGCAGAGGGTTCCTGAAGGGATGGCATTGCTAAGAACATGTGGGCAGGTGAACAGTGAGTGGCAGCGGAGGGGTCAGTTTTGAGGGCCATGTAAAAGAAGGCCATGATATGCATCATTTCTTTCCATTTTGCTGAACGATGGCAAAAGTTAGCTAACTCCTGTAAAATATCAGGGTCGAAGGAGCCATGACGAGACCACTTAAAGTTCCCCTGTAACGAATATCTTGGCCATGTCTTTGAGCAAAGAAGGATGAGTGTAGATAACTTAATGGAAGGAATTAGGGCATGAGGCTGAAGAGCTTCCAAACACTTTCCTAGGGGAGAGGATGGGGGAACTGTTTTTGAAGGCTTAGCACCCATGGCTGGAACTCTGAAAATATACGCAAAAGGCACCCAGAAGATGCCACGAACACTGGCAAACTCTGGACACAGGCGTCCGAGTGACCAGAGGGCAGTGTTAATAGCCTGACTGAACCGATCCTAGCCTCTGACGGGAGACAAAGTCCTGGGCAGGGGGGACACAGGCAAGAAGGCCGCCTGTTGCAGCCGAGGTGCTCATGAGCCCATACATAAAGAGGAAATATTCCTAACATGGTGATCATTTGCTTTGTTGTAACTCAGAATTAGGCATAAAAGTAAGATACAATGCTGCATGGGAATTCAGCATGCTTTTGAGTGAACTTGGTCCACATGATGTAGGCACAGCAGGATTCACACATCCTGAGTCTCTGTATCATCATGTCTTAGACATTTTTCATACCTCTGGGAGCAATCTCCCATCCCATCTGAGGTAGGCTGTTTGGAGAATCCATTAACACAGACAGCATCATTTTGGTTGCTGAAAGAAAAAAGGGTTTATCAGTGTTCATTATTTATATTTTTCTATTAATTTGTTTCCGGTAAATAAATTCACCTGCTGTTCTTCTTTGGCTACTGTGGAGAGACCCTGAGTGTATGTTGACAATCAGAGTCAGAGAATAATTATCCATACTTTTTTTCAGGTTTCCTTCAAAAGGAAGGATTTGGTTCCTAATCATCCTTCATAATAGCTGATACTTGAGTTTTTACTTTGGGGATGCAATCTGTTAATAACCTATTTCAAAATACTAAACACTGTATGGTATTTCTCTTGCTTGTAACCGCCAAGGTTTGAAAATTAGAGTTCCCATTATATATACATATTAACTTCCATAGGTGATTTGTAGGGTTTTTTTTCTGCATCGTTTATTTCTTCAACTGTTTTCCATTGCACCGAATGCTGTATGTGTCTTTCACATACTATGTACCATTTTTCTTGTACATTTATTCATGTTTTTACCTTTGGGGTTTCAATGTCATCTATGTATAAGTATTGCTACTGGAGAGCATGAAAGAAGAACATACATCTAGAAACATCTGGAATAATTATCTTAGTCTTCCTCCCTGGTAAAGGTAAATAGGGAGGATTACACCACCTCTCTCACCTTTAGTTTGTTTGGCACTATGGCCAATATGATTGGATGGGGAAGGCAAAACCAAGTAACTTAGAGAAAAACTAAATAATAACCCTAATGCAACTATGATAATAAATTCATGACCTCTGAAAAGATTTAGCTAGATGGATTATTGCATGATATATACATGTCCATCATTTAAGGCCAAAGGCAGCATGACATTTTATCACCAGAAACATAAAATCTAGTACCTACATTCTTCACAACATGATAATGCTTCTGAAAATATGAGTTTATGGCTAGTGAGATGTTTCAGTGGGTAAAGACAGAAAACTTCCAATACAGAAGAACTGAGTCCAATTTCCTGAACTCACATGGTGGAAGGAGATACTAATTATTCAAAGCCCTCTTCTGACCACTACAAGCATGCCATAGCATGTACACATACCACACACACACACACACACACACACACACACACACACACACACACACACACAGGCACACACACAATAAATAAATAAATGGAAAAATTTACAGTATTAGAGAAAAAAAGAAAACTATATTGATTTTAGTTTTCTCAACTTGAATCCAAGGGCATTCAACTTTAAATGTTCTGGTTTGAAAGTGGAAGACATTTCTTTCATGTTTCATAGCTACACTTATTGATTAGCTCAGGAAATATCAACCCTGGACCTGTGGTGAGATGAAAGAAATCATCTGGACTTCTGAAAAGTACTGTTGTTTTAACTGGTAAGAATAAAGCTCAAAAATAGCTACTTTTACAAATAAATTAAATATATATTTTTAATCTATAATAAATACTGCAAATTTTATTATTTCCTTACTCATAAAGTCTTTCCTTCTAAAAACTAGATGACAAAAGATAGAAAACTCCCTTGCCTTAGCAAGTTGCCTGACAACTACTAACATGCCAGATGCCATTGGAGTGCAGTGACTTTTGTCATTAAGCACTACTTAATTAGCTGTGTTAATTTTAGTAAAGATGTCATCCCTGAATCCAGAACAAAGTCCTGTAGCTATGAAGAGGTGCTGAATTGTTCACTAATCCTGTGGATCAGTGACTGCTGTGAGTACAGGGAGAAGAATTGAGCAAGAGCACAGCGCCCTGATCTACAGGGATCAAAACATCACTCCAGGCTTGAGAGAGGGCTCAGGGCTCAGACAATGAAGAACAAGTCACGCAAGTGCAAGAGTCATAGTTAAGGTCCCCAGCACCCACATAGAACCAAAGAGGATATAGTGGCTTACCCGAAAACCCAGAGCTTGAGAGGCAGAGACCAGAGTCACGTGAAGTTGGATAGCAAGACTGGCCAAACTTGTGAACTCTGACTTCAGTAAGAGATCTACCTATACAAATAAGCATAGGAAAGACAGAGAGATAGGAAAACTCTGAACTCTTGATGTAGACCTAGATATGTACTTACACAGATGTGAACTTTTCTCTCTCTGTCTCTGTCTCTCTCTTTCTCTCTCTCTCTCTCTCTCTCTCTCTCTCTCTCTCTCTCTCTCACACACACACACACACACACACACACACACACACACTGAAAACATAAACTGCATGATTTGCATGATTCCACAGGCAAGAGACACAGCAATGTTGCTAGATGTGTTTCCATGTCCTCCAGATCCAGGGAAACAAAATGTGAAGCTCCTCAAATCAACTGCATCTTAGTACCCAAGCATCCTTTCAACAGTACTCAGCTTGAGCATGCCACCAGGTAAATGAGTACTATTGTTACCTTTCAAGCCTGAGATTTTTCACAACTTTTGCTGTCACTAAAGTTCATGTTTTCACCATAATGTATACCAAACAAGACACATGAGAGAGATGTGCTGTCTGGACTCCTGCGGGCAGAGCTTTGATTTCCAGAGGTGCTCTTTATAGAAGAACCATAACATAAATATCCTGATCTACACTATCTCTTCACTGGAAACTATTTTCACGAAGAACTAAGATTCTTAAATGGGAATAGGTAAGATGGATAACTCTAAGCATTATGTCAGTACTGATCACGTTTGTTCATTGTAAAAACAATCCATTTACAGGGACATGCTCAACAAGCCTGCCCATATTTATAGATTCCCTGGCCTTAACCTGATAAAAGCAAGAAAACGGTTCCCCTTGGTGAACTTATACTCCAGTGGGAAATATGCATAGCTCTTACCTCTGTTGAATCCTCCGTCAGTACTGACAACAGAGCACAGAGGCTGATGGGAAAGGTGATTTGGGTCTAAAAGTATCTTTAATAGTCTAGCTGAATGCCAATTATATCCTAAAGAGTTTCCTCTTTGTTTTGCTTTGCATTTCTTTCTTGCTGACATCCTGATCATCTGTTTGTTGAAAGAGTATTTATGGCTCTGGTACTAGGTGACCAGGCATTCTGCAAGTGTTTCAGCTGAAGCTGTGCATAGGATCTCATAACATGAGTAGCTATGACATTTATTTTGAAAGCAGTGAGGCTAGTGTTACAGTACATTATACCAAGACACAGAGAGTTACATTAAGGGATTGAGATAAAAAAGGAAGTATAACTAGGAGAGTCCTAGAGCACACCCTTCTGCCTTCCTCCTCACTCTATGGAGGTCCCAGATGCCAAGGTGATTTTGATACTCCCCTGAGTTGAAGTCACCTTTATGTAGGTTCTTCCTGACCACAGCACACTGAACTCCTCTTGTTAGAGCATCTTTATCCTTTTGATGGGGACATATTTTTTTTTCAAGATGCTTATGAGATTTACAGTTCACTGAATCTTTCTTAGGAACATTGAAAACATCTCCTTGAAGCATAATCATCAAGAATATATTTTAAAATTAGGTGGTATCATACCAGTTGAGAATTGAATGGTGTTTTCTAGCAGCCAGGAAGAGGAAAGCGGGAAAGGGGCTGAACATGGGGTATTCAGTGACAGTCAGAACCAAGAGGTTCTATTTTGCTCTTATACAGTAAGATGACAATAAGTTGATGAGACTTTTCATCAGAAATGTCTGAGAACATTACACAAAGGGAAGAAAGATTTCTTGTTGGCTCTTAATTTCAAAGGTTTTAGGACAAAGCTAGTTGGACTCAATGCTTCTAGGACCATGGAGAACTAAATATAATGAGAAGAATCAGGGGCACATCAGCAGGGGCCCCTCATGGCAGAGATAGAATGATACAGGAAGGGGTCCAGGAAGGCAAAGGTCACCCAGATCTCTACAACTCTTCCAGAGGCAGGTGCTTCCCTCTCAGCCAGTAGCCTGACTAGCTCAGCCTCATCCCTGAGAGGAAAGGACTAACTTGAATATGCTCCAGAGGAAGGTGCTTCCCTCTCAGCCAGTAGCCTGCCTAGTTCAGCCTCATCCCTAGGAAGGAATGGCTAGCCTGAATATGTTGGAGAGTGACTGGGGCTGGAAACGGCAAAAAGTGAAGAAGCAATCATACCAGATCAACACACGGTATTAAAACACAATTCTTTTTTTTAAATTGGTTTTTGTTGAGCTCTACATTTTTCTCTGCTTCCCTTCCTGCCTCTCCCCTCCCCTTCAACCCTCTCCCAAGGTCCCCATGCTCCTAATTAACTCAGAACATCTTGTCTTTTTCTATTACCCATGTAGATTAGATTTATGTATGTCTCTCTTAGGGTACTCGTTGTCTAGGTTCTCTGAGATGTGATTTGTGGGCTGGTTTTCTTGCTTTATGTCTAAAAGCCACTTAGGAGTGAGTATATGTGGTAATTGTCTTTCTGGGTCTGGGTTACCTTACTCAAAATGATGTTATCTACCACCATCCATTTGCTTGCAAAATTTATTATGTCATTATTTATTCTGCTGTGTAGTACTCCATTGTGTAAATGTACCACATTTTCCTTATCCATTCTTCAGTCAAAGGGCATTTAAATTATTTCCAGGTTCTGGCTATGACAAACAATACTGCTATGAACACAGTTGAGCACATATCCTTGAGGCATGATTGAGCATCTTTTGGATATATACCAAAAGTGGTATTACTGGATCTTGAGGAAGGTTGTTTCCTAATTTTCTGAGAAATCGCCACACTGACATCTACCAGCTTGCATTCCCACCAGCAATGCAGAAGTGTTTCCTTTACCCCACAACCTCTCCAGCATAAGTTGTCATCAGTGATTTTGATCTTGGTCATTCTTACAGGTGTAAGATGGAATCTCAGAGTTGTTTTGCTTTGCATTTCTCTGATGACTAAGGATGTTGAACATTTCTTTAAATGTCTTTCAGCCGTTTTAGATTCCTCTGTTGAAAGTTCTCTGTTTAGGTCTATACTCCATTTTTTATTGGATTATTTGCTCTTTTGATAACCAATTTCTTAAGTTCTTTGTATATTTAAGAGATCAGACCTCTGTGAGATGTAGGGTTAGTGAAGATCTTTTCCCATTCTGTAGGGTGTCATTTTGTCTTGTTGACCATGACCTTTGCTTTACAGAAGCTTTTCAGTTTCAGGAGATCCCATTTATTAATTGTTTCTCTCAGTGACTGTGCTACTGGGGTTCTGCAGTGTGCACTGATAAAAATATATGTTAAATTCACAGATGAATGCTGTGTGCTTCTTTTGTCTTGTTTTGGAACAATGCGAAGTCTCATGTATCACATGATCAGTTTACCATATCATATAGAATCCACAGACTATTGGGTGATTGATATTATTTCCCACATTAGAAGCACCCAATGTATATATATGTTAGCATATTAGAGGTACCAGTTGTTGAAAACTATCTTGTTTGTTATACTAATTGTTAAATATCTATGGTAATAACAATAATTCTATAGTGTCTGAAATGTTTCTGTAACTTTACATCTTTCCATGTCTACTATATAATGAATTTCAAATACACATGGGACATGTAAGTCATTAAAATAATGTTTATTGAGATATGAACATGCTATTAAGCATTGTTTTCTTTTTGGTCATATTATGTACCAACAGTTAAGTTATTGGCATGGGAATTGCTGAAAAGAAAATAATTAGAGCAAGGAATAAAGGTCAGAAAATCCAATCATTATCTTTGTATTACTCGTGTATTGTGATATGTCTAATAACTTATAAGCACTCAAATGTTTGCACAAATAGGAGAATGATTAGATGGGAGCATGAACAAATAATTAAAGCTTGCTCAAGAAATCTTGGTGTCACTCACACCAGAATATAAAGATCTCCCAGGAATACTCTAATTTTTCTATTGCTACAGAGAATGCCTTATTAAAGAAATACTTTCGGATCTAATTTTTATTTTTATATTAACTGGAGTCACCTCTATTTTTATGTTAAACTGCAATTTTGAGGTTGCTTGCTACTTCATAACTTGTGGGAAATGAAAAAAATTCTGTCTGCTTCAACCTCTCTCATGACAATCTAGAGGCCAGTTAATTTTGTCTTTATTAATTGTAAATCTTTTCCTTTACTGAAAATTGCTTCTTTTCCCTCACATAATATAGCGTGACTGTGGTTTGTTCTCTCTCTACTCCTCTGAACTATGTCCATCCTTTTCTGTCTCGCAGTAGAAAACAAACAAACTCCTAAGGCATAATAATAAAATAAGATAAGATAAAAGAAAAACTAACACATCAGAATAGGACAAAACTAAACAAAACAGAAAAGAAAACACAGAAGGAAAAGATCCCAAGAAAAGGCACAAGAAACAGATGTAGATACAAAGAACCATTCATTAGCACACTCAGGAATCCTGTGAAAACAATGAATTGGAAGCTACAATATATACACAAAGACCTGTAGGGTAAAAAGAGAACACACACACATGAAAAAACTAAAAGAAAATAAAATATTCTTAAATTATATTTTGAGACAAAGAATCTCCCTGAGTTCATTTTCTGCTGGCCATACAGAGCTTGCATGCAGGAAATATTTAAGAGTAGTGTGTCCCCCGTGAGACTCCTTGGAGAAAACTAAATTTTCACTTGTAAGTGGTTATCAATTGGAGATAGCTTCTGGATTAGAGATGGGGGTATAGGTCCACTTATTTTCAGCTCTAGGCCTCCATCTGATGCAGACCTGTACAGGCCCTGTGCATGCTGCCACAATCTCTGTGAGTTTATATGTGCATATATCCTGTTGATTTAGAGGCACGTGAGCATCTCTCTCTCTTTCTCTCTCTCTCTCTCTCTCTCTCTCTCTCTCTCTCTCTCTCTCTCTCTCTCTCTGTGTGTGTGTGTGTGGGGGGGTGTCTTATATTGTTTCCAGCTCCTCTTCCGTAGGGTTCCCTGAATCTTATGGGAAGAAATCTGATGGAGACATCTCATTTGGGACTGAGTGTTCCAAGGTCTCTCCTTCACAGCATAACTTCTGGCAGTCGTCAGTCTCTAAATTTCTCCCATCTAATCTAGGATGTTTCTCTGGTAATACCAATGAGTAAGCCAGGATGTCATTAGGAGTAATTTTATTATGATTTCTCACTTTGTTTTGTTTTATTTAGAACAGTAGAATTTAGTTTTAGCTTAGGTCCCTGAACTATTTAGTTTCATGTTCTTGGTAACATAAGCAATGCCAGGTATGGGTTCCATTTCATGGAGTGCACCTTAAGTCAAATCAGATATAGGTTGGTTACTCCCGTAAACTTTGTGTGCACATTCCACCAGCATATCTTGCAGGTAGGGTACCACTGTAGATTTAAGAGTTTGTGGCTGGGTTGATGTTTACTTTTTTTTTCCTTTAATAGTATGCAGAGTACCTTCCTGTACCAAAGATATTGGAATGTAGGGAGAAGTCTCCATGTAGGCACAAGCTCAACTTCTCTATACTCAATGAGTTGTGTAAGCATTGTTTTTAGCAATGGGATCTTGTCATCCATTTGAAGAGATCAGACTCTAATCCTGGCAACAGCTTGGATTGTTTGGAAAGTCCTGTAAGATTTCTTTGACCAACAATTTTATTAAATCTAACCCAATACTGGAACTGGAAGCTTCATTTAATGACAATAGATGTCCAGTTGAGGCTCTTTATCTAGTGTTATTTGGCAGTTTCATTTAGATTCCCTTTAAATATGTAAATATTTTATGAAGCTTCGGATGGAAAATTCCAGGCAAATGTTGGCCACAGATCCTTGTCAAGTGGGACAGAGACTCTGCAGGTCTTACCCCAAGGAGACTCTCACGCTCTTCTCAGGCACTGCTCCCCACAGAGGCTGCATGGTTCTACCAATAAATGACAGACTGATGATAGACAGATGTGTAGGCAGGTAATACATGTGTGACTAGGCATAGAGATATTCGCTTTGTATACAAGCAGTGTCTTAGCACAGTGATGTCTCCATATATTTTAGGATATCTAGAGATAGATAGTGCTTTCTCAACATAATTTTCTACTTATAAGAAAATAAATATCTTTAGGTTGCTGGTATCAGGTCCAAAATGAAAATAAAAATAAAAATTAAAATGTTCTTAAAGACTCTGATTGTTACAATGAATGAGGTTATCAAATATTATTTTAGAAATATTTAAATGCCATAAAGCCAGTGTAATGAGGCTCCAAGTACAGAAATTGGAAACACTCAGGCATAAAAACCAATAATGCTCATAACTCACTGAGCCACGTACAGATCTTTAATGAAATGATGATGTAGACAAGTATGCAAGCATATTATGATTTTAGTGGAAAATGGAATGTTTATGTAGCCTGAGGCTGTATCTTAATTAATGGGAAAATGGGTGATTTCATATACCAGAGAAGGTCTTCAAACTCTACTTTAGTTAACGAATAAAATTAATATTAATAGCAATGGGATACATTTAAATTGCATGGTTTATAACAGGAAAGAAGAGGAGAAGGAGGAGAAAAGAGGAGGAGGAGAATAAAGAGGGATGGACAAAATCTGTATTTCATATCATTGTTGAAGACTATGACTGTAATTTCTACAAAATAATAATACCTATTCTTCAAAGTTTCAATGATATAAAGTCAAGAAAAAATTAAAAACTTGTCTCTAAATGGGTAAGGGAACTAAGACAAAATGCATTTCCTTGCTGATGCTATTGCAGGTGTGAAAGGCATTTTTACAAAAGCTGAAAAAACCTGGGTAAAGGCTATAGACTATACAGCATCAGTGTTAACAAGCTGTGGTGTAGCCTTCTTTGATGTTTTACAGGACAGAGTGCTATATTCTCGTTTATACACAGTGTGTGATAACTAAAAGATATGATGACATGGAAATTTGCATTCATCCTATTCCAGAAAATTAAGTTTTCTGCATTGTGTTTACAACCCTGAACTTTTTCAAACTTGGCACTGATTCCTTAGCAAGAAACATTTATAGCTGTATCTATTTCTTCTTTTTTTCATAAATTGCCTGAAAATGGTTAGACAAACTTGCTGAGTTCCTTTTGATACCATCATAATTATGTGCAGAAGCAGCTAATATGCATGTGAATTCTAACTAAAATCAGAGGTCAACAGTGCTGAAATGAGTAAGGAGAAATCTGCTCCCATATAACAAAATGCATTATTAAATGGTAATTAAAACAGACAAGAATGGTTATAAAAAGTATTTCAGTTGAGTATCATTGGCAGATTTTCTTCTAAATACTTCATGTTTCTATCAATTGCTTAAACTTCCAGGTTCACCATCTGGCACCCTTAATCCTGCCTGTGACCATCATCCAACAACACAAACATTTTCATATCAGTCACCATTCAAAAATGTTAAATGTCAGACCAATACTAAATAATCCAAAGTATTCCATCATTGCTATCGAACCTGGTGAGATGTTCTCCAAAGGAACATTATCCACAAAAGAATTCACTAGTCAATGTCCAAAATAACACCACCTCATTTTGGGGTCATCTGTAGAACGTTCAGTTTGAAACAGAAAGCCATTTAGCTATAGGCTCAGAACTGATGTGAACTGCCAAATGAAATTCACAAGGGTTAGGCTCTAATATTGGGATCTTTAGTGGTTTTGTTATTTGGTTCTTAAACTGAGGAGACAAAGTAAGATAAGTTAAAATAGTCAACCAAAAACAATCACAGGTTTTTAATGGTTTACATATAGATCATTTGGTATATGAATGAGCACATCTCTGAGTATGCTAGTTCTTAAACTTAGACTTAGTTAATGAATGGTAAAAACATAGCCACTGACTTTATGAGGTCATTTGTTGGAGGAAGGCCGCTTGTTGGTTCCCGGCTGCTCAGTCCCAAAAATAATCACACAGAAACTATATCATTTAAAACACTGCTTGTCCCATTAGCTGTAGCCTCTTATTGTCTAACTCTTACATCTTAATTTAACCCATCTCCATTAATCTGTATATCACCATGTGGCTGTGGCTTACTGGCTAAACTTCTAGCGCCCGTTTCTGGCGGGACTACGTGGCTTCTCCCTGACTTTGCCTCCTTTTTCCCAGTATGCTGTTTAGTTTTTCCCGCCTACCTAAGTTCTGTACTATCAACAGGCCAAGGCAGTTTCTTTATTCACCAATAGTATTCACAGACTACAGAGGGGAACCCCACATCAGTAATTTCTAGTATGAATACATGTATATTTCTATATATTAGATTATTTTTTTCACTGACAAGCATGAAGAACATAAAACTTTTTAGGCTGCACAACTCACTCCTCTTGTTTGTACATGAACTATTTAAATAATATGCATTTGCCATGAAACTTGTTAGAATAGCAGTTACCTGTGTTCTGTTCGAATTAATTCACAAGAATTTTATCATTGCTGTTTGAGTACCTTGGCACCTTTGAGGCATCACGTCTTCTATATCCAGTTAGGAATAATTATGGACTGAAAAATTTAACACTGTTCTGATTTTGTCAATGATATATCGCTAGAGTCCTTTAAAAGTTGCAAGAATGCAGGGTATGTGAAAAGCAAAAATCTAAGTGCCTCAACTTTCAGCGATAATGAGTACACCCGTTTGCTGAAGAGGCTGTAAATCAGATGTACTGTAGCTATTAAAAAAAACCCATAAGGCATTTGGATAGGATCCTGTAAGGTGGCTGCCTTTCAGAAACTGCATACAAATGAAGAGGATATATCCACACTGTCGTGAGGGAAAGGTGTAGAAGCTGGGATTCACCTAGTAGAAGACAACGCAGTGCCATTCCACCTGGGACACAGTGAATATCAGCTCAGTGCAACAAGAAGCATGAGATCACAGGTTTTAATTGAGGGTACACAATTGAGAAAAAATGCTTTTAAGCTCTGTGTTCTTTGTCCTTGACTAACTTGATTTTATTTTTCACCATATAGAATGTGAAAATAGGGGTTGGGAAAATGTTTAAGAACATGTAATAGCTCTTCCAAAGGACCTGTATTTAGTTCCCAGTGCCCAGGCTAAGTGACCCACACCACCCAGAACACTAGCTTCAAAAGGATCTTGACTCCCTATCCTGAACTCTAGAGGCACTGCATTCACACACACACACACACACACACACACACACACACACACACACACGAGAGCATACACACATACACATACATGTGTACATATGAACAGTTGCACACAAACACACAATTAAAATGTGTAGAATATTTAAACAACATAAACAAAGTTATAGAAGACATTTGGTCATAAGTCTAGATTCCAGACTATAATAGTGAAGTCCCTCTTAAGGTACAGTTTTATGTACCTTAAGTTTAATGTACAGTGATGAGGGAGAAGAAGGCACCGTTTTCAGGCTATTTCCCACCATTTTCACACTCCTATTCTTTCTTTCCCTCTAGTATAAATGTAGTCTTGGGGATGGAGAGATAGCTCAGCATTTAGGACCACTGGTAGATGAAATTGTTTTTTTGGTATTATGTTGTTTAGGGGTGGAATTCATTTTCTGAATTTCCTATTTGTTTGAAGAGATGTTAATGACAATTGGCAATATTAAGAGAATTAAGCTCGAAATGTTGCCACTTATATGATATCTTGGAAATAATAAAAACTCTGTGGTTATGGAAAGATAGCCTAATTCAAAGACTGTTAGGAGCACTAAATTTCATGTGATTGCACTGCACAAAGGATAATATTAAGGTTTTATCCATGACATCTTGCTAAACTAGTAATACTTAGACAGATCAATCTTGAAAACTATGCAAAGAAGTCCAAGATAATTGTATGTGTCTGGTAACGTGTTCTCTGGTAGGATGTATGTCCTACTCAGTGACACTGTGAAACTCAACTATCTAGAAATGATTCTGTGCAGCTTTTAAGGTACCCACCATGTCTGTCCTGAGAAACTCACTCGTTGTCTTTTGCAGTCTTCTTATAAGATGAAACTCAGGTAAGCCATTTCATGGAAAGAACATTTCTTGAACGTCTGATGCATAGCAGACACTGTAAGAAGTAACAGATGACTGGGTAGTGGTGGTTCACGCCTTTAATCCCAGAACTTGGGAGGCAGAAGCAGGTAGATTTCTATGAGTTCAAGGCCAATCTGGTCTACAGAGTGAGTTCTAGGACAACCAAGGCTACACAGAGAAACCCTGTCTTGAAATTCACCACCACCACCCCCCAAAAAAAGAAGAAACAGACGGTGAATTCAAAGTATAAGAGATCTATGACAGTCAGAGGTTATGGTTTTGTTGAAGGGCATCACTCACAAAACAGCATGTGGGAGGAGGGTATAGAAGTGTGATCCTTTACCTAGTTAAGAGCAGAGGAAGGCACATCAGGTACTTTCTATTCTTCTCCATTTATTTAAGTACAATTCTAAGACGTTTGCCATTTCGACAATCCTTTTGTTCCATTAATTTCTGCATGCCACACCAAATTAAAGAATGTAACAACAGTCCTTTTGCTCCTAATTCTGGGAGTGAATAAAGTGGTTATTATGGTTGTGACCACCTTGGCTCATTGCTATTGTCAGCTGCCAACTTCTCTGGGACTGAAACTTGGTGTGGCTTAACTCTTACATCTAGTCAGCCAGCAATGACAGATAAAGCGTCTACGGATGTTCAGGCTCCTATCTTCTAATGGCCCAGTTCCCGTTTTAGGCTTTTCCTATTTTGGCCTAAGAATTGCCAACAGAAGGAGATGAAAAGATCAAATTTTCAAGAACTGTTTAAGCCTTTCATGTATGCCAAATTTGCTAGTTAGTGCCACATTGACCAAAGCAGGCCAAGCACAGATTCAAAGACTGAATTTTTAAAAATAGACTTATTTTATCAGGGATTTGTAAACTAGTCTTTACTAAACATGGTTGAGAGGAGAACTGAACTTTGCTTTTTGGACCCTATTTCAACTATACAAATTTTTATTTTTGTATGTATACAAATGTTTTACTTGCATGTATGCAAGTGCGCCATGTGCCTGCAGTGCTATTGGAGACCAAAAGAGAGTAGTGGGGTCTCCTGGAACTGTTGTTAGGTGTCCTTGTATTGTGGAAACTCCTTCAGCCAATAGCCTTTAAGACACTGGCCCACTTTGGGCGTGGTCTCATGTACTATAAGTGCAGATGAAAACTGTCCCTGCCCCCCCATTTTTTTTGCTGAGTTTGATTCCAGTTTTCAGAACATGCAGAGGACTGTAGATGACTCTCCTTATTGTGAGTTTATAACTAAATAAATAAACCTTTGTTATACTCCATTCTGGGCTATTGTGGAACTCTTTGATACTAACTACATCCTTGTGAACACTGTGTGGGTGCTGGAAACCAAAACTCAGTCTTCTTTAAGAACAACGGTACTATTAACTTCTGAGCCATCTATCTGGCCCTTGAACCTTTATTCTTGATAAAAATTTTCAGAGATTAAGGAACAAGCTTATATTATCTTTTGAGCACACATACACTGTGTGTGTATGTGTATGTGTGTATGTGTTAGTCATAGATTGACTTTAGGTTTCTTCCTCAACCACTTTCCATCTCATTGTTTTTGATACACGTCCTCTCACTAAACCAAGAGCTCACCCATTTGACAAGTCAAGTTGGCCACTAACTCCAGAGACCCTCCTGCCTCATGTCTTGGTGCCCCCCATTACAAGGATTAAAGGCACTTACTGCTGTACCTCTTTTACCACAGTGCCTGCTGAAGATCTTGCTCGCTTCATGCTCTCCTCCTTGCCTAGTAAGCATTTTACTATCAGACCTATCTCTTTAAGCCTGAGTTTTAAACCGTTTATAGTGACTTAACAGTTCTTACCCAGTTCTTTTCCTGAATGACATTGGCCCCCAACAGTGCCTGGCACTTCAGCCAGAGAGTTATATTAGTTACCTTTTAAAAGTTTTCTGCTGATAACATTTGCTTGTCCTTTAAGGTTTACCACAAGTTTTAATTTTGCTCAGATTAATTTTTTATTGCACAGGATGAGAATAGTGTTATGGCTAATTCTAAATTCATTATATCTAAATTGCTTCCAAAAGTGTTGTCTGCTATCGATTTCCTTAAACTCAGAACTGTACCTATTCCCGGAGGCACATGTTTTGTTCTTCATCTTAAAACCACTAGGATTTTGTTAAGCACTTCTTACATGATTGTCTTGTCTCTCTAACAAGAAATCAAGCCCCTTAAGGACCCCAGCTGTTTCTCTTACGTTTGATCCTTCATTAGATGTCCCTTATTCACTTATGTACATACCAAATTAAGGATTCTACATGAAAACAATTATATTGCCTGTTACAATTTTATTTATGATAATAAAACAAAATTGGGAATCCATCGGCTTTTTAGAATGCAAAATATTTGTCCACTCGGTTATTTTGATTTTCAGCTAAGGAATAAAGTAATCAAGGTAACGAAGACTGATGGGATTGACTCGTAGGCAAAGGCACTTGCTGCCAACCTGATAACCCTAGTCTGGGGGTGATCTCTGGGATCCACGTGATGGAAAGAGAGAATAGAATCAACTCTTACTGCCTACTCTCTAACCACCATCTAGATGTCATGGCTCGTATGTGCAGATACACGAACACACCTAAACAAATTGCAATAATCAAACTAAAATAAAAATTAAAGGACAAAGAATGGAGCTGAGAAGTCAGTCAGTTAGTAAAATTTTAGCTGTGCAATCCTTATGACCTGAGTTCAAATTTCTGATGATCGTGTAAAAGCCAGGAAAATGGGACACATATGAAACGCTAGTGCTTCCAGTGGACAGAGACAGGAAGATCACTGGAACGTTCTGGTCAGTCAATGTAGCTGAGTTGGTGAGTTCTAGTGAAAGATTCGACCTCAAAAAGTAAAGTAGAGAGCAACTAATGGAAACATCAAATGTCAGCCTGTGGCCTCTGTAGTCACATGCACATGTATACACTATCAGAGATATACACATACAGGTACATACATACATATATGCCTTATACATTATAAAGAATAAAAAATGAATCATTTCAAGACATAGACATTGGTAAGAGAGTAAGGAATCAGCAGCCATATCATACTCTCAATATGTACATATATAGTACATATGTCTTTTTATTTTCTTTGAAAAGTTTGCTTAACTGACACCTGCCGAGAATCCAGGACAGAGCAGGTTCATTTTCTACGGGACAGATGAAGAGAGTCCAGAGCAGAACAGGCCAAGACCGCTGCACAGAATTTTGAACATTCCCCTGTAAATTGTCATTTGTTCCTAACTCTGGGCTGTATACTTGAATAAAGATATGAAAATATTTCAGAAAAAATCTGTTGAAAAGGAACAGCATATTTTCATTTCCTCTGTATGTTAGATGGAATTATACAAATGTGTAGAAACACTTGAGTCCTTGAAAATGCATTGCTACACATGACCATGTTTGGTGTCAAGTAAATATAGCCTTTATATAGCTTTCCTGAATTTTGGTAAAGTTAAATTCTTCCTGTCCTTTGGTAGATAGAATCTTAAAATATAAAACAGCTCATTCAGATTTTTAATCCAGATTCTAGAAATCTTTCATTACCCCTTATTTAACACAGGAACATTAACAGCATATCTTTGCTGCTACCTAGTTACAAACACTGAACTGCATAGCATACATGGAAGTGTTTCAAATCCTGGAGATCAGTACGAAGTGACTGCTTAGCATACAGTTATATTATAACGTGTAAGAGCAGCTTTGTTATTATTTAAATTTTACAGGTTGTGTGGCGGTATCAGAGGACAGCATGCCGAAGTTGGAGTTCTTCTCCCACAGTGTGGGTCCTGAAGAACAGGTTCAGTCCAGCAAACTTATCAGCATGCTCCTCTACCACTGAGCCATCTCATTGGCCTAAGGGAGGACACTTATGTTCAACTCATACATTCCAACTTAAAGCATCAAAAAGCTGTGTTAAGACATTTTGTGCAATGGCACCGAAATTCACTTTAAAAACACATTTATTTGTATTTCAAATTCAGAATTTGTTTCCAAATTCTAAGCCCGTGTGAATGGATTTAGCATAGGAAGATGATAAGGAAAGCAGACTGTATTTGGCCTCTACGTAGCTAGATTCGAATCTCTGATGCTCAGTATACAATGAAAAGCCGTGGACGAACTAAGCCACTTCTCTGAAAGGTATTTCCTATTACACAGAGCTCAATTACTGTGACTCTGGTACAAGAGGATTCAGAAAGCCGAGATTGAATAGAAAAGGGGGCCATCTACAGAACTTTAAGAGCCACCTCTAGGGACTCTTTTCCAGAAGTGAAACCATCTTGTAAGAGATCCATAATCTTCCCAAATGGTACAAGGAGATGCAGCCCAAGAATGTCTTTCACAGTGTATCGGGGTACTTTATAGAGCTAAACCCTAACACCTATGAGATGCCTAGGTACACATTCTCTACCTTTTCCTTCTTATCATATGTCCTTTGTTGTGCACGAAAACACCCATTTTAGGGCTTGGAGAGATTGCCCAGTTAGAAACACTGGCTTCTCTTCCTAGAGAACACAGGCTTGATTCCCAGCACCCACATGGGAGCTTACAACCATCTCTAACTCTAGTTCCAGGAGATTCCATGCCATATTTTTGCCTCTATCCACACTGTACACACACGCAGTACACACATACAGACAGGCAAACCACTCATGCAGATAAAATAATGAAAAAAACATTGTGTGTGTGTTTTTATTATTTTATTTTTTTTAAAAAAAAACAATTTTTTCTTTTTTTTATTTTATATATAAATGCCAGTTCCCTCTCCTTCCTTTCACTCATCATAGAGCCTTCATCCAGAAACTGACTGAAGTAGATAAATTTAAAAAAAATCTAAACTTTTTTAAACTAAAAGATTTTATAAGTCCAATGCCTCAGCAATACTACTTGTTAGATGTATTGTGCCCTACTCCGTTAACTGAGAACATGATACTAGGTTGCCATCTGCCTACAACTACTGCTGCTATGCTCCTATGCACTGGACAAAACAGCATCCGGTTTCAGTAGTGCCATTGAAATTTTGACTCTCCGCTTCCTGTGAGGCTACACTTAACTACAGCACTCCCATCTCCTTAGTCATTTCATTTTCTTCCTTATCTCACAGAACTGCCCCACACAGGTCTATAGATCTCCAGGCCTCAACATTCTCACTCATATCTCACACTTCTTGCCAGTCTCTTTTCTTTGAATAAAAGTCATCCAGTGAAAACTCTTTCCTTCCGTGAAACTGACTGCCATCAGCAGAGATCCTGCCATCCTGATATGATAGAACGCGAGCTGTGGAATGAAATGGGTTGCTTAGGCCTGAGTATCCTCTGCTGAGCTACAGTCTGGGGGCAAATTCTCTATACAAAGACCCTTCTATTGGTTTCTTTTCTTAGGAAATAAATATACTTAAGTTACTCTTTGTGTAAATCTCATTTGACCCTATATTTCCTTCCAACCTTCTTTCTGGAGCCAGACTGACTGTGGTAACAGTCTTATACACTTACATCCTTTAAACTTACTATTATATGGTAACATGTAATTAGCATAATTACTATAAGCAGTTAGTACACAAACTATGGTTTCCTTCTCTTCAACAGTTTCTTTTTAGCATAAACCCAATAATAACCCATATAAAATATTTGTACGTGCCAAGAATATCAACTAATTGATGGTGCTGCAGGTTATAGCCAATTATTTGTTAATGTAGGAGTTTTCCCCTAAGAAAATAAAATCTGACCAAGGGTACACCATTAATAACCCTCTCTTGTATCTATGTTGAACCTTCTACTTCTCCTATGCTATCATTTATCACACTTTAGTGGGAGAAATTACAATTAAACATTAATCTACAGCAATGTCCACCTTAACAAGATAGCCTTCAAACCTACACTAGAATACAAAATCTCTATCATATTCACAGGACTCTCCCTTTTCCTGTTCAGCAGAGTGTATTACATTTGATAGCAGTCACTATGCCCACTCAAGACTGTCCCTTGTGTAATGGCCTCTTTCTTCAGTGCTTTCTGCTTCACCCAAGTAGAAAATAGAGTCTTTAGAGGAGCCTTTGCAGTATGGGGCCTGTCAATGAAGATGGTTTTCTCTTACGAAGCAACCCACCTAGTTTACTCTTAACCATAAACCTTCAATGTTGAAATGCAGTTTGAAAGATTTCCTTTGGGTGCTCGCATGTAGGAAATGACCAAAGACAATTTAAGCCTTCAGATAAGTAAAGTTGTCGTGTTTAATGTCTTGTCTAAGTGCTTGGCATTTATACTGATTGAGTCTGATCATATTGGCTAGTTAAATTTCCTATCCAGAGATAGGTAATTGGAATGATATAACGTAGCGGTAAGCTTCTGGTGAGATGATGAAATATTTCCAATTTGAATTGAATGGCTTCTTTTTTCTCAGATGTTACAGAGTCAAACCACTAGGAATTGTTTTGTATGTATGTGTACCCAAAATGGAGTACAAGTTTTGTTGATGGTTTCTCTTGTTTCTTTTTTCCCCTGCTTTCTCTCTCTCTCTCTGGGCTCTCTCTCTCTCTCTCTCTCTCTCTCTCTCTCTCTTTCTCTCTCTCCTTCTCTCTCTCTTGCTTTTTTGATTTTTTTTTTACTGAGTCTGGTTTAGGGTAGAAAGCAGCATCACTTTCTTCTTCTTTGAAAAAAAACCTTTAGTTTTTAATCTTCCATTTGCTGTGGGACAAACTTTTCTGGGGAGACACAAAATATACATCTAGTGACCCCACAAAGAGAACCTACAACTGAAAAAAAAACAATGCATGCATTGATATCAAATTTAGTGGGCCACTTGGTTTTTGGTTGGGACTGTAATCAGAGTATGGGTGAGAGACTTACAGAGACTTACAGGGACAGGGATGATGCAAAAGCAGGAGCATTGGTGAAAAACCCATCCCAACACCCCAACTCCAGCACCCCAAACCTGGTGAAGACTCACAGAAGCCCCAATTTTCCTTCTGTCTCTACCCAGCTTGCAGACAGTTCTGCATTCTCGATATCTCTCATCCCTGTGGCTTTGCTGGCCAAGCTTTCTTCCCCAGCAGATTTTTACTCTATTTTATATGACTGGAGCAGAACCCTCAGAAGTTTTTAAGGCTATGATCTCCTAGTCATGTGACCTTTTGTTTACCTCCTGTTGCTCATGAGCCTCCATCTCCCTCCTGAAGAAAATGTGTCAATTTGGGAGACACTGCTTCAGGACATCACTATTCCCCATTACTGAATGAAGAGAACATTAGTAAATATTATATTTTTTTAGTTTCTTGTATTTTATAGGTAATATAAAACCATTATTTTTGAGGGTACAATTATTTTTAGTGCCTATTACTGAACTTGGCATGTCATACAAAATACCATAGTTAGGAAAAAAATGAGATAACCATACATATGGAAAAGACTTCAACTAAATAGTATATGAGAAACTGATAAAATAAAAAAAAAACTAGGCTGTGATTTCATTTGTAACTCAAAGCCTGGTTGCTTATCCTTGATCTTAGCCGGCTCCTACAAGATTCCTTTGAGGGCCAGTTCTATTTCAGACATTAGCATAGAGTTTCTCATTATAATACTGGAAAGTCCCTAATATAGTGGTTTTCAGAGAAGAAAAAATAATGGATATAGAGCAAGCCAAGATCAAGAACTTTGCATTGTCTCTTTGGCACTAAGGGATGAAGCCTGGATTCACCAATGTATATCTGAGTCCCCAATCCAGCCCTTTCCATCCTACCACAGAATCTCTATTCTGAGAAAACAATTGTTCCCAGTCTCAGCTCAAATATTTCCCTGCTATCTTTGCTCTGATTTGCAAAAGAAATAGTTAAAAAGTTATGGCTCACTAATGTTGTCCTGTGCTGTCAAAATTAAGTAGCAGAAATATAATAGCAGAAATAAGAATGCAGAATAGGCACGCATACAGTATGTTTTATGACCCTTAAATCCGACTGTGTTATCCCAATTTTGCAATACAAATTGAAGAGGTTTTCTCAAAAGTTACTCATCTGTTACACTGTAAGCTTTGATTTAAATGTAAGAACACACGTGCACACACAAAAAAATTGCATTGACAAAGTAGATGGAATTAGGATGCAAAATTCTAAGCTCTACTTGAAATTCCCCAGTGGAAATTTTTACACATAATACTTTAACATCAATTTTAGTGTTGAATCTAGTACACAGCTCTTGGAGGTGTTTCATTTGCTTCAAACCTCAGGTTCTCTTTTCTATACTTTTGCTGATTTCTTCAATAAGAAATTCATGAAGCACCTACCATACACTCAAGATGATATTTTACCTACTTTAGATTTTTTAATGCATTGCTAATTTTTTCATGCTTAAGATTCAGGTTCTAAAATGGTGCAATTCCTTTTTACTCTCTAATCAAACCCTACACCATGTGTGAAACCACCACAAGCACCCCTTCCCAGATGACCTGCTTTACAGTCCTAGAATTTGATAATTCTAATAATAATTCACAATAATTTATGATATTAGGAAATATCATATGATATTAGAAAAGATTTCCTCATGTGCAGTCAAGATGTGATCATTGAGCCTATTCAATAAATTGATATCAGACAATTGATATCAGAGCAAAGAAGGAGGTATACAAACTTACCATGTGTGTATGGGGTATCACGGTGAAAATAAAGTGAATGTTCAAAATCCCAGTGAGCTGTCACGGCTGTATAGAAAGGAGAGAAGAGAGAGACCATCCTGGCACTCAGACGCAAGTACATAATTATAGAAAAATGAATGCACCCTGAGAGAGATGATTGGATAAGCCCAGCCTGGGTGTGGCACTGTGTGATACTCACCCAATTGTTATTTATTCTTTCAGCTAGTCAAGTGCTTGTTATTCTCTGTTTCTGTGGTAAGAAAAATATCCCCTAGCTAGGAAGAGTCTTTGGGGTCCTTTAGAAAAAATTACTCTCCAGATAGCTAAGGAATATCTCAAAAAAATCACCCCTAATTTCCTAACCCACAAATGCTTTTCCTATGAAGAAATCAGCAGATGAAGACAGCATATTCAGGGGTAGCCATTCTTGGCCTCTCGCAGCACGCACACAATAGAGTTCTCTATGGGAGCGACAGCATACACAGTGCCTTACAAATCTCCTCTCTCTGTGTTTCTTTCTGTCTCTCTCTATTCACCCTGTGTGTGTGTGTGTGTGTGTGTGTGTGTGTGTGTGTGTGTTGGTGAATGTCATCTCCCAATTTCACAAATATCTCTTTTAATTAACAGCCTTTTAGATGAGTACTATCACAGTTTACAGAGGAGGCAACTAAGCACAAAAATTCAATGACCCATATAAGTTTATGCAGCAAGTGCAACATGTGCCGAGTTTCCTATTGCCACACATTCCTGTCCACTCTCCCCCTCCCCCTACTACCCTGTTATGAAGTCTTACTTTGGCTGTGTAGCAATTCATTCTTCTGATGATTTGAAGTCATTATCCTGTGGAAAGATTTTTTTCCTGTACAGATTGTATACATGCACACAGAATCGTGCACTTTTGGAGGTGAGGACTTTTGCCAACAATCCATGAAGTTAGTATATAGTGACCTACATATTCCTAATGTTGCACTGACTGAATACCAAGTACTTGAATAACATAAAGAATAAACAAAAATTGAGAAAGTGTCTGTGGCAGTATTATGACAGAAAAATATGACACTTTCTTCCCCCAGGAATCAGGTTTGTTTTTTTTTTGTGACAAAATAGAGGTGCTCAATAGATTAATATCTAAAGTCTGGAGCCACAAGTATACTGGAGTTCTGTCTTTTGTATCATTTATCTTTTTTACCTTCACTATTTGGCAACATAATTTGGGTATCTAAAAACTGTAGGGTAATGATATTAAAATGGCTAGAATTGAGGGGAATTGGAAAGATTGTAAGTATGCACAGAGACACTGGCTAGACCAGATTGTTGTTTATTTATTCTCTCCCCAGCTCCTGGATACTCCTACCAAAGCAATATGGTATTCACTAATAAGTATGAACCTCATTTTCAAGGATTTCCTAGCCTGGTGCCAAACAAAGACGGGTTAGCACAAGAGTCTGCCATGATATAATAGTGTACCAATTAAAAGCAAGCTGTTGGGGAGCACAAAAGAGAGAGCCATCACATCTTCCTAGGATTCTGAAAGGCTTTTCTGACTGTATCATGTGCAAGGAATGGGAAATGTGCTCAAGACAGAGAAGCGGCGAGGGTGAGTTCTTGTGTAAAAGGAGCCATCTATGAGGTGCCGAGACATCCAAGCGGAGGTGAGAGGTAAAATGGAGGTAACTTGTGTGTGGAATGAAATGCCAAAAGCTTTGAGAGAAATGATGGGAATAGAGGTTAGGGAGAAAGTTGAGGTCATTATGACTCTGTGCTAAAGAGGGGGAATTGTATTGTACGGGGAAAAGGAAGTCAAAAGTGGTGCAATAATCTTAAAAGTAGTTTCCATGTGTTCTAGAAAGAGCAATCAAATCACTAAATGGGCAGCTATTTCCCCCATTTTAGGATTTAGTTATTGTAGCACGGATACAAATTTCAAAGGGTATACCACAAAGCCCAATTTAATATGAGTGCTTTTAGACCCACAGGGACAATGGGTTCAAATAAGACAGAGAGATGACTGGAATGATTATTGACATCACAGTAATTCCAACAAGTCTATGTGATTCTTATTAAAATGCATGCCACGCTGCACTGAGAAGCAGCCATGGGACATCGCCAAGCCCCACGTTTGTGATTATCTCTTGCTGTTATAGCTTCATTTCAAGTAATTTTCCAAATAAAACGTCCTAGCCAATTAAATTCTTCATCATAGGAGTGTTTGTATTGACTCTGTTGATCACAAGATTATTAAGTGAAGTCCATGCTTTTGTTTTTAAGAAAAGATCAAATGCAAAACATTATTTAATAAAATCACATGCAAATGGATTATAGATGGTTTGGTCTTCATCAGTAAAAATGAATATAATTAAACATACAGAGACCTTATGTATGTGATATAGAAACTGAAAAACAGAAAAGTTCATAAAAATGCAAAATCTTTCTAGTTTTATTCTTCTAGAACTCTTGAGTGATGCACTGTTAGAATTCTCCTCTGCTCCAAGGAGACAACAATCAGCTTCTGACCTCTCTTTACTTAAGGAGTTGACAAAATGTACACTTATTATTCCTTCCTGCTCCTTCAGCATAAAAACCTTCACAAATTTAGAAAGTCAAATGTCATAACTGACTAGTGCTTCATTCCCCCAGTCTCTGAGTAAGAATAGAGACCAGTTTATACAGTAATGATTTCTCATTCCAGTATCCTCTAGTACTTTTCCATTAGCTTGCCCCAGCATCAAAAGTCTCTGAGTTCTGATTCAGTGTGTGTGTGTGTGTGTGTGTGTGTGTGTGTGTGTGTGTGTAGAAAGAGATGAAATATAGATTAGATAGGTAGCTAAATGGATAGATGGATGGAAGGATAGATAAATGATAGATTGATAGAAAGATAGACAGACAGACAGACAGACAGACACACAGAGAGATGTTTCTAGAGAAGTTATTCTTGTAACTTTAATTTACTTTATAGTTTAAAGGAAATAGTATATTCACAAATTCTTTGACTTCAAATAGATACAATCTTTGACAATGCAATGTTCTTGAAGCTAATTTTGAGTCAAGAAAGCTGAATTTTGGGGGCAATAAGAATAAGTATTAGGATATGATTATAGATTTTACTTGTTTAGGAATGTGGCAATAATAGCTTCTCCTCTAAGGTCACATAAGGTTGTATTTGACATTTAGCAACTGATAGATGTAAGCTTACCTTTAGTTTAAATCTTCCCTTTTTATAGATATTCTTAGTTATTCTAAATAAAAGAATTTAAATACACACATTATTAAGAAGATTTTTTTTTTCTAAATTATAAGAAGTCCAGAGATAAACAGCTGATATCGCTGGTTCAGTGTCTCCAAATACTGGTTGAAAGTCTCTAATTCTTTTGAGTTTTATTCTCTCATGCTCACTAGACTATTGCTGCAAATCCAGAATCATTATTTTTGAGGCATGCAAAGAAAGAAAAAATATATAATGAATGCTGACTTAACTGTTTTATTAATAAAAGAAAAAAAACTTTTCCAGGGAGACCGTTCTCTAATCATATCTATTTACAGTTCATGACACAGAAATGTGGCCTGTGACTGACTGCCTGTAGCAGGAAAGGCAGCTGAGAAAAGATGGCAAGGGAAAAGAAAGTGGAAATGAGTATTGAGATTGTCAACCAAGAAAACCTGCACCAATAACTATTTTGATATTCCAAATATATTATTTTTACAGGAACTTCTACTGATAATAGAACTTCTAAGGTAATCAAACAAATATTTGAAGGCTTCAAGTTCCTTCACAAAAATTATCATGCTCTATTCTGGTTATTGTTCTTATTGAATGATAAATTTGTAATTCCATTGACTTTTATTTCATAGTGGTAAAGGCTTCTTACCATCCCGCCAGAGGAAAAAGTGCAAAGTGTTTTGTGTTTTCATCTATATCATAAGACTCAACAGGATAATGTTTATGTGACAAGCAAGGAATCAGCTGGAAAAGCCATAAAAGACTGAGGAGCACTTTGGAATATGAAAGAAGGGTTGCTGAGATGAAATCCAGGAGCAGAATAGGATCCGGTTGTGTAATGTACTTTAAGCGTGCACATGATTATCTTCTAGCGTCAAACTAGATAGAAAGGCACCCCTCAAATCATATGTGAAATGAAAATACATATTTGTGATTTGGGGGTGCGCTGCGGATGACACTTGCCTATATATTCAGAAACATTTCTAACAAAAATGTAAAAGTTGCAAAGTTGAGATTAGAATGCTAAACTAAAATGTATGGTTATTTTGAGGAAGATGCATAATTTTAAGTTCCTGATTAATGTTAACCAATCAGATCTCCACAATAGTCTGAAAAATAGGTACTGCCCCAAACCCATTTTACAGAAGAGGAAGTCTGGATTCATTTGCTGAAAATTAGCACAACTGTCAGTGTCAAAAAATAAAAACCCAGTAGTTTGAGTCAATAATCCAAATTATTTTAATTAGACTCTTAATAAGCTTTTAAAGAAAGTTAAGACAAGACGAAATAAAGAGGAAGAAAAGGTAAATGACTTTACAGGGATTGCTATTTATGTACTGGGCTTTAAAGTTGAGTTTCGTGTTTGTTGGCAGGGACGGTTTGAGAACAAAAACGGCTACAATAAATAAATATCATGAGCAATAAGATAAAACTGCAAACTTGTGGTAGGTCAGATAGAAGTGAAATCCAGTTCGTTCTCCAATAGTAGAACAGTAGATGATAGTCTCTAAGCTAGTCATACAGGCCCACTGACCTTGGAATCAACAATGCTATCTGGTTCTGCTTAATACACCTTGGATAATGTCTTTAATCTCATTTAATCTCTCTGAGCCTCATGCAAAGACCACAAGTCCTGTAGTAGTGTTGTCTGCAAGATGATATTAACATACAATTGTTCAAATTAACTTTAGCTAAAGCTGGGTCTGAGAAAAAAGTAGGTCATGACTGTGTTACAAAGAAATACAAATTGAGGCAGAAGTTTCATCAGTGGAGTGATCAAAGTTCTTGCTAAAGCTCATTACAGAAGGAGATATGGGATAGATTACTTTGAGAACGAATTTTAAAAAATTAGCTCAAAATTATTTAAACCTGGTTCAATTGTAGGGAGGAAGCCAAGTATAATGGTTCTCACCTGCAGACTTGGAATGTAGGAAACTGGGTTCGAGACCAATGAGAACTACACTGTAAGTCCCGTTCAACCTGAAGCCAAATAGTGAGATTTTTGTCTTGTAAATAACAGTGCAGAGAAAATGGGGAAGATATGAAACATTGACACATATGTACACACACATGAACAAGTAAGTAAGCAGATAAAAAAAAGCAAACAAACTTTATGTTTAGAAGTTGAAACCACTGAAGAAAGAGACCACAAGCGAGAGCGTCTATAGAAACACACAGCATGACCTTAAGTGTCTTTTGGCCATTTGAACTTCCTCTGCTGAGAATTCTCTGTTCAGTTCAGTGCCCCATTTTTTAATTGGGTTAATTAGCATTTTAAAGTCTAGTTTCCTGAGTTCTCTATATATTTTGGAGATCAGACCTTTGTCTGCTGCGGGGTTGGTGAAGATCTTCTCCCAGTCAGTAGGTTGCCTTTTTGTCTTGGTGACAGTGTCCTTTGCTTTACAGAAGCTTCTCAGTTTCAGTAGGCCCCATTTATTCAATGTTGCCCTTATTGTCTGTTCTGTTGGGGATACACATAGGAAGCGATCTCCTGTGCCCATCTGTTGTAGGGTACTTCCCACTTTCTCTTCTATCAGGTTCAATGTGTTCTGACTGATAGTGAGGTCTTTAATCCATTTGGACTTGAGTTTTGTGCATGGTGATAGATATGGGTCTATTTTCATTCTTCTACAGGTTGACATCCAGTTATGCCAGCACCATTTGTTAAAGATGCTTTCTTTCTTCCATTGTATACTTTTGGCTCCTTTATCAAAAATGAGGTGTTCATAGGTTTGTGGGAGGAAATAGAAAACACTATCCTGAGTGAGGTAACCCAGACCCAAAAAGATGAACATGGGATGTACTCACTCATAATTGGTTTCTAGCCATAAACAAGGGTCACGGAGTCTACAATTGGTGATCCCAAAGAAGCTAAGTAAGAAGGTGAACCAAAGGAAAAGCATATATATAGTTGTCCTCTTGGCTATGGGAAGTAGACAAAATTGCCAGGGAGAAAATTGAGATCTTGGGGGTGGGGTGGGATGGGGGTAAGGGGAGATGGGGAGAGAGGGGGGATAGGGGGAGAATGGGGGGAGCTTGGGGAAGGGGGAGGATTGGGATGAAGGAAGGTTGGATGGGGGAGCACGGAAGCACGGTTCTTAGTTAAGGGAGCCACCTTAGGGTTGGCAAGAGACTTGAACCTAGAGTGGCTCCCAGATGCCCAAGCCAAGGTCCCCAGTTAGTTCCTTGGGCAGCTGAGGATGGGGAACCTGAAATGACTCTATCCTATAGCAATACTGACGAATATCTTGCATATCATCATAGAACCTTCATCTGGTGATGGATGGAGACAGAGACAGAGACCCACACTGGAGCACTGGACTGAGCTCCCAAGGTCCCGATGAGGAGCAGAAGGAGGGAGAACATGAGCAAAAAAGTCGGGACCACGAGGGGAGCACCCACCCACTGAGACAGTGGAGCTGATCTATTGGGAGCTCACCAAGGCCAGCTGAACTGTGACTGAAAAAGCATGGGATAAAACTGGACTCTGAGCATTGCGAACAATGAGGGCTGATGAGAACCCAAGGACAATGGCACGGGGTTTTGAACCTATGTAATGTGCTGGCTTTGTGGGAGCCTAGCCAGTTTGGATGTTCACCCTCCTAGAAATGGACGGAGGGGGGAGGACCTAGGACTTACCACAGGGCAGGGAAATCTGACTGCTCTTTGGGCTGGAGAGGGAGGGGGAGAGGAGTGGGGGGAGGGGGAGAAGGGTGGGAGGAGAGAGAGAAGGGTGGGAGGAGGGGGAGGGAAATGGGAGGCTGGGAAAAGGAGGAAATTTGTTTTTTTTTCTTTTCTCAATAAAAAAAAAAAAGAAAAAAGAAACACACAGCCGGTCTTTATCCAGCTTAGACCTGTGTGAGACTTCTCAGTTGTTTACTGAAAGACTTAAAATGTATGATATTTGACCCAAACCTAGGGCAATTCGTCATACAAACAGAAGAACCAATGCATGATGAATCAGGCCTCTTCCTTTGGAGTTGACACACATCCCGACAGAGGCCGGTAACAGACACCTGACATTCCAGGTGAGAAAACATTAAAAAATATATCACATGGTGCATAACAATCAAGAAAAGATTAGTGTTCTTGTCTTCATAGACAATGCATGGCCCTAGCTAACAACCCAACTTTGAGTGAATTAGTTCTACAGCATCAACTTAACTATGAGTGTTCAGTAAAGCATTTCCCTATGTCTGAAATTCTGGCGTCACATTGGCAGGAAGCAGGCTCCAGTAGGAAGAAAATACGTAAGAAATGCAGGAAAGCTGCATCACTATCCGTCTTAGACATCACAGCCCCAATGAAAGGAATATGTGAGAAAGGCTTTCAGATAGCCTGGGTATCAACAACACAAGTGAGGGTAAGATTAGTGGCCTTGTCTTGACACTCATAAGATATGCTAAACCTGACAGCTTTTATGTACCCGATTCCATGCAGCAGCGACCTTGTAGTGTTGTAGTTCTTAGTGTTGAACATCTGGAGCTGCACTTTAATTGGTGTTTGTAATAGTTGCACAGCTGTTTGAAACAGTTCTAGCTATGTTAATCACGGTTGCAATGATGCTTATTGCAAAGTATCTCCAGAAAGGCCAATACATGAGGATCAGTGATTATTGATTCAGGAAGTCACACAGTTCATTTCCTGGCTTAGTGTCATACACAAATCAAAAGCGTAAGAAAAGTACGAAGTAGCTAAAATGACCCCATTCATCAGTCTGGGCATGTTTGACTTCAGCAACATTGACAGGTTGTTACCTGACAAGTATAATCAACCTACTACAAAGGAGGGTCAATGGCAGTATTTTAAGAAACCTGCTCAGCAGGGATGTGTTACATGGAGCCACTTGTTCGTCCTGGCCGCCCAGAACCAAAATAACCACACAGAAACCGTATTAGTTAAATCACTGCTTAGCCCATTAGCTCTAATGTCTTATTGGCTAACTCTTACATCTTAATTTATCCCATTTCTATTAATCTGTGTATCACCACGAAGTCGTGGCCTACCAGCAAAGTTCCAGCATGTCTATCTCTGGCGGCCCATCCATGACGTCTCTCTGACTCTGCTTTCTTGCTCCCATAATTTAGTTCCATCTTCCCCGCCTACCTAAGTTCTGCGCTATTAACAGGCCAAGGCAGTTTTTTTATTCACTTACCAAAAAAAGCAGCACACAGACAGAAGGACTTCCCACATTAGGGATGTATAAGGGAAAGAACTGGGTAGCTTTTAAAATGGTGTCTATGAGGGTATCCATCCCCTTCAGAAATAACAGCTACTGGTGATACAGGAGAAAAATAATAAGATCTATAGAAAAAAGAAATCAACATGTTCAGAAGTAGGAACTAGATAGGGAAATGTTTCTATCCCCAGTGTTCAGAAAGTGTTGAAAAGCTTTTTCAACACAGACAAGATATATTCCAATGACTGCTCTGCCACACCCAACTGAGAGACTGTGGGAGAGCCATTTTGTCATCATGAGGCTCCTAAGTTTCTCACCAGTAAAATGAAACGTTAGAGAAGATTGATGGGTTTTTTAACTCCGTTGTTTCTCATACTTTTATGAAGATATCAAGTAGTGTTGCTTAAATCTGAAAAGATCTAAATTTCTAGATAATAGTGCTCCACAACAGGAGGATAAGGAAGGGAATTTATAGAAACAACCCTAGAGAAGACCGGCTTTCATCAGGTGGTCACTGAGGAAAAAGATCCTTCCAGATAAACTATTAAGGAATGAGTCAAAGGAGAGGATGGTACGGATATAATGGGCAAAGTATTAGAGTCATAGACAAAAATAATAATAATAATAATAACAGCCAATGCCCTCAAAAAACAGCATGAAGGCAAAGACGATGACACAACAAATTTTATCTAAGACAGAAATTTCATCCTAGCATATTTATCCATTAGCAGAAGGGACTGATAGTAATATAGCTACTGAGTTAGATGCATACATACACACACCAAAAACAGAAAAGAAAACACAAAAAAAAACAAACCAACCAACAAACTATAACCAGTTCTAAATGACATAAACACATCAGAAAATATAGCAAAGGAAATTTTAGAGTGAGGATGATTATAGGAGGTAAGTATCTGCCTTCCAGCAGCCGCAGTGTAATTCCTGCATGGTATCAAATTCATAGTTCCTGAAAATGATAGGAGCTTGCCATAGAAAACTTATGAAGATGAATATGAGTCAAAGAAGAAATTAGTTAAAAACATTTCAGCAGTCACTTTCGGGGACTAGAGCTGTGAAGTGAAAGGCAGAAAGATGTGGTTGGCAATATGCCTTCTTAACTTTTAACTTTCTCGTCTTTTAATGGGTGGTAGTGTTCATACATGTGCAGTATTCAGTGTATGTGTGTAAACACACATGCACATGTGTGTAGTTATATGGGGAAGCCTGGGCTTGTTGCCTGAAATCTTCCTAGGTGGCTCCCATACTCAGCGTCTCTATCAAATCCAAAGTTCACAGATGTAACGAGGCTTGTTTATTCCATGACATCATTCCCCTGTCTCAACTTCTTGAATCTGAAATTAGAAGTTAACCACCATGGTCGTCCAGCATTCATGCGGGTTTTTGGGGAGCCAAACTCCCTCAGGGCTTCTTGCTTGTATAACAAACATGTAAACACTGAGTCACCTCTCCAACCCTTAATTTCACATTTTGACAATGTAGACAACTTGCTCTGAAAAAAAAAAAAAAAAGATTCTAACCTGGTGGTAAATGACGCTTCCTTTCAGGCTTCAATACAAGTTTCAGACATTAAGGACTAAAGGCCAGGTTTGCAATTTGACAGTTCTGGGAGTAAATCAACAGTGGCATTGTTTCTCTTACTTTTAATGAAAAAATTCATATCTCCTCCCTTTGCTATCATTTGGTTTACATGATTGGAATTTGTCTTTCTGCCAAACATTTTATGACCATCAAAATTCTTTCTATATTTAAAAAAACACTCAAACTATCTCATTTCTAATTTATAAAATATTTAATTCCCTATTCCTAACACCTTTAATAATGTTGGTGTCATTTATTTAGGGCGATAAATGAATCTAAGAGTTGAGCTCAAGCTTTGGTCTGTTTCAAGTAAGTTCTCTCCTATGTCCCATACCCCTAGTCTAGCAGTTTATAATTTTAGCATAGTACTGAAAGACCCCCCCACCCAGCTTATTAAACGACTTAGCACCGGTAACGCCATTTTACAAGGCTTGTACTGAATATTCAGGGTTTGAACAAAGGGCAGTTTAAAAGTTGCCAAAACGAGCTAGAGACACCTGTGGCTGGGCCAGGGGAGGAACGGGAATACCGAGAATATGGCTAGGCACCGTCTGTCCCAGGCGGGGAGGAACAGTGAAGTCTGCCCTAGATAAGAGCCAAGGCAGCCCATATCTGAATTCTCGGGAACTAGAGACCTTGTCCCGACCTGAACTCGGCCACATTCAAACTGACCAATGAAAACCCTGTAACTATGCTTCTCGCTTCTGTACCGTGCTTTTTGCTCCCCAAAACATATATAAACCCATTACCCCGACCTGGAGGCGCACAAGTCCTCTGAGAGACTTTGTCGCCCCAGGTACCTGTGTATCTGAATAAACCTCTTGCTGTTTGCGTCCGTACAAGTGATCTCGCTGTTCCTTGGGAAGGGTCTCCCCAGAGGAAAGACACTCTTGGAGGGTCTTTCAGTACTATGTCACAATACATTACCTCATATCTTCTCTCTGTTCACATGTGAATGTGCATTCATGTAGGGGAACATGAGGATGAAGAAGAGGCTTCTACCTGTTTTCCAACTCCAGTTCTGGGATTATAAAATACCATTCTTGGCCTGTTTTAATTTTAAATGAGTTCTGGGGGTTGAACTCAGGTGACCATATTTGCTCAAGCAGTTAACCGGTTGCACTATGACCCAGCCCCTGTGTCAGTTCTTCCTCTTCCATATATCAACACAACACATTTATTGAGCTCAATGAGCTTCCCATTTCCTCAGGGAGACAAACACAGAAGCGTGTATGTGTTAAATATCTGTTCCATTTGTGGATGTCCAGCCTTGTGAGAAAGAAGACAAAAGCCAGGCATAGTTTCCAGTTCATATGTTGAAATTTCAGTGTTTGTGGAGTGAAGATATTTCAGTTCAAAATGAATTCCAAGTTAATAATTCAGTTTTAACAGTGTGATTTATTGATCTCATTTCCATAAGTAAGATATAATAGCCCTGTGTATCCTGTCTCTTCTGCTTTTCTCATCCCACATCTCTCCATTAAACAACAGGCTCCATCCACAAGCATGAAACCGCCAGGTGGCTTCAAGTGTTGGCATAACAAAATTAGCAGAAGTGAGAAGTGTGTACATTATAAATCCTCAAAGAGCTTCTGTTGTTACTTTTAGTTCAGCTCCATGTGATTCCACCATTTCAGCATCCTGAGCTCTTACCTCGTCCTCTATTTTCTCCTTAGACAGGACAATTGGGAGCTTTGTCACAGTGATATCCCTCAGGTGATGATCGGGATATCTCTTGCCCCGAAATACATACCTGCCCTAAACAAGAACATGCTTATGTGTCCTGGAGTTGGGCCTTGGCCCTACAGTTTCTCACTCTACAACATGCATCGTGGTGTAGCCTTGCATGCCATTCACTCAGCATGCCCAGTGAAAGCATCTTCACGTACCTTGTCTTTCCAGAGGCAGCACATGCAAGTGTTCTGCATATACAGTTGCAGAATATATAAATGTTTGTTGTCTTGAAATGCCCACTCTAGCCTTCTTGTTGAGTGAAGAATTTCCCCTAAGATAGAAACTCCATCAATGTCTTGTTGCCCTATATATTTCCCATTTGTCTTAATTTGGTTTCTATTGCTGTGAAGAGGCACTATGACTACAATAACTCTTACCAAGAAAACATTTCATTGAGAGGGATTAATTACAGTTTCAGGGGTTCAGTCCATTATCATCATGACAGGGAGCATGGCAGTGTGTGCAGGCAAACATGCATGGCACTGGAGCTAAGAGTGCTACATCTTAACTCAGAAGAACAAGAAATCCACTAAAAGTCATTTAGAGGGACCCTTGGGCAAAAGAGACTTCAAAGCCTGCCTCCTCAGTGACACACTTCCTCCAACAAGGCCACACCTCCTAATAGTTCCTTTCTTTTGGGGGCTATATTCTTTCAAACTACTACACTTCATTCTCTTTTCCCTAAAAAGCTTATAGCCTTATCATAATGCAAAATTTATTTTGTTGAATTTCTAAAGTACCCATAGTCTATCACAGATAGACTAAGTTTAAAAATCCAAAGTTCAAACTCTCTCCTGATATTCATACAATCTCTCAAATTTTATCTCCTATAAAATCAAAATCAAAAACTGGATCACATCCTTCCAACATACAATGACACAGCATATACATTACCATTCCAAAATGGAGCAGAGGAAGTATAGTGAGGAGGCAATGGACTAAAGCAACACCAAAAAGCTGGGCAAACTCCAAACTCTGCATCGCCGTGTCTGATGTCTAAATGCTCTCCATATCTCCAACTCTGTTCAGCTTTATTGACTGCTATGTGTGTCTTTCTCTTGGGATAGTTTCACTCCCTATTAGCAACTCTCCTAGGCAGATATCCTATGACTCTTGCATCTCTCAAATCTTGAAATCTCCAAGGCAATCTAGGCTTCATCTTCACAGTTTCACACAATGGCCTCTCTAGACCTCCATGCAGGGACACCTCAGCAGCTTTCTTTAGGCATGACAATAAATTCCATAACCTGTTTCTTTCATCCTGAACTCTAAAGCCAGAACCACATGAATGAAGCTGCCATGTTTTGCTGCTTACTAAAGCTGGAACATGACCCCCTTGTACAGTTATATCCTCACAAGCTTATTGTCCTTCACTGCCTAAACTTGGCTGTCCTGAACTTGTCCTTTAGCCCATGCTGGCCTCAGTATCAGAGACTGGCCAGCCTCTGCCATCCTCAGTACTGAGTTTATGGGTGTGCAACACAACATTGGGCTCTAAGATTTTCTTCAGTTCCTTTTCATAAGTTAGAAATTTAGCTAAGTGGACTCTTGCCCTGAGGTTACCACCTTCTTTATTAATCTGGTTATCTCCTTGAACAAAGAATCTAGCTCCATTCTGCTTTCTGGGGATCTTTTTCTTCCTCAGATATTTTCAATTGCTCAGCTTGCTCCTTTTCATTATAAATCTTCATTAGAGTTACCACTAATAACCACAGGACAGAGTCTTTACTAGGCTCTTTTGAGATTTCTTCTGCCAATAGAATTAATCTAAAACTCTTTGTTTTAGCCTCATGAAGACTCTTCAGACAAGAACAAAAGGCAGGCACTCTCTTCACCAAAGTATCACCAGAATAATTTCTAGGCAACGTACTAAAATTTTCCTCTGAAACCTCTTGAGCCAGTTCCCAACATTTCAAGTCTTATCAGCATCATTGTCGAACATGCTCCTACTAATATGCCCCATTAAGCAGTGCTTAAAGCATTCCCCTGCTTTCCTGTTCCATAGTACCAAAGTCAATATTACTCTAAACAAAAGCATGTTCACACCTATCACAACAATGCTTCACGCCTGGTACCAACTTCTGTCTTAGTTTGGTTTTTATTGCTGTTAAGAGACACCATAACCACACCAAGTCTTATCAAGAAAACATTTAATTAAGGGGGCTCACTTACAGTTTCAGAAGTTTGGTCCATTACCATCATGACAGGGAGCATGGCAGTGTGCAGGCAGGCATGGTTGAAAGGGAAGCATCTTAACTCAGAAGCCACAGGAAGTCCACTAAAAGTCACACTGAGGGAAGCTTGAGCAAAAGAGACCTCAAAGCCTGCCCCCATAGTGACACACTTCCTCCAACAAGGCCACACCTCCTAATAGTGCCACTGCCTTTGGGGGCTGTCTTAGGGTTTTCTATTGCTGTTTAGAGACACCACGACCATGGAAACTCTTATAAAGAAAACATTTAATTGGGGTGGTTTGCTTACAGTTTCAGAGGTTGAGTTCATTACCATCATGGTGGGAAGCAAGGTGGCATTCAGGAACAGGCGGCGCTGGAGTAGCTGAGAGCACTACATCTTGACTAAGAAGCAAAGGAAGTGGACTGACTGCCACACTGAGGGAAGCTTGAGAAAGAGACCTCAAAGCCTGCCCCCAACTGTGACATGCTTCCTCCAACAAAACCACGCCTACTTCAACAAAGGCTGCATGTCCTAATAGTGCTAATCCCTTTGAAGGTCATTTTCTTTCAAACTGCCACATTCTCTCCCTGATCCTCAAAGGCTTATAGCCATATCATAATACAAAAATGCATCCGGTCCAACTTCAAAACTCCCCATAATCTCTAACAGTCTCAAATTTATTTCCAAGTCCAAAATCCAAGTCTCTTCTGAGATGCATAATAATCTCTTAACTGCAATCCCCTGTATAGATCAAAATCAAAGAGCAGATCACAAACTTCCAACTTATAATGTTACAAGATATATATGTTACCACCACGGGGACCGTCTTCTTTCAAACCACCACAGCATTTTTGTCAAAGATCCACTCCTACCATTTCTGGAAGACTGAAGCTTCCAAAAGTCACATTCTCTAAACCAAAGCCACAGAGGAAATAAATTGAAAAAGAAAGACATTCATTTTTAAAATTCCAATGGCTCTCTAGGGATTTTATGATGAGAGCCGAATTACACATTAGAGACCCAAGTAGATAGTGTCTTTCCTCTAGCAGCTGAGACACGAAGCTCTATCATGCATGTAAGGTTTCCCAGGAACTTGAAACTGATGGAACTGAAGCCTTGCTACATAAAAACAATCTATTGGGATCTACCTGAGAACTGGCACATCAGAGAAAATGGTATGTAATAAAAACCCAAAATTATATTGAGAGCATATTAAAGGTGGAAAAGAAAGTTGTACTTGCTATTCTTGGTTGTCAATTTGACTCCATCTGGAATTAAAACTCCACAATGGCTGGGCACGGTGGGGTAGGATTTTTCTTTAAGTCATTTGATGTGGGAAATCTGGATCTTTGAGGTGGGAAGACACACTTTCAACCAAGATCTTCTTGTTTTGTTTTGTTTTGCTTTGCTTTGTTTCGTTTTGTTTGAGATAGGGTTTCTCTGTGTAGCTCTTGCTGTCATGGAACTCACTCTGTAGACCAGGCTGAACTTGAACTCACCAAGATCCACCTACTTCTATCTTCTGAGTGCTTGGGTTCAAGGTGCCACCATTGTCTGGGTTTAATACCAGATCCTTTGAGGTATCCTCTAATCTGGGCCACACCTTCTACTGGAAGCAGATATAAAGAAAAAGGAAGCCTTTCTCTCTTTGCCTCCTTGCTCTTGCCCTCACTAGCAATATCCATTCCTTTTACCACCTACTTCTTCAGTACTCTGATGTATACTGAAGACCAGATGAGCCATCCAGCTTTGGGGACTGAATAACTCTTGAACTCATAGATCTTCCATTCATAGGCAGCCATGGTTGGATTAGCTGAACCACCATCTGCAATCCATCTTAATAAATCTCCTTTCTATATACAAAGAGAGATTCATTCTATAAATTCTTTTATTCTACAGAACCCTGACTAATACATAAATGTTTTTTTTCTCAAAAATGAGACAGATGAAGGAAAATAGTAACATCTCCAAATCCCTATAATGTGAAAGTTGATATGTGTACTAGAAATGAAAACATGTCATGGAAGCATACTATTTTCTTTTCAGTTAAAAATTATTCATTCACCCATATATCCATTCATTCAACAAATTCGTGTTAAATAGCTACAGAGTATGTGGAAGGCATTGAATTTTCCAATATGTGGTCAAATTTAAGACTTTATCAAGTAGGAAAGACACAGAGAAACCCTTGAAAGGAAAAGATATTCGATATCCAATAGAGTCCCTGGTGTAATGTTAATTAACCGAAATTGAGACTTTGCTTCATACACTATTTTTAGAAATGGCTGATTCTTTTGCAGCTTCATTAACGTATAAGTAGAATAGCAAACAGAATATATTTAAGGAGTACAATTGAGAAGTTTTGACACACGTCTTCCTCTGTGAAACCCACACTGCAATCACGATAATGAGCGCATTCTTCACCTCCAAGGTTTCTTTGAACCCTTTTTATAATCCTTCCCTTTGTGTCTCCCAGGTTTTCTACTCAGGCAGCAATTGGTCTGCATTCTAGCAAAATAAATTACTGTTCATTTTCAATAATTAAACAAAAATGAATTGAAGTCTAACTATATTATTTCATATGTCTTTTTTTATTCACAAAAATTATTTTAAGCAGAATCCACTTTCTTGTATGTATCAGTCATCCATTCTATTTTTATAACTGAGTAGGATTTTACAATACAAGTAGATGAGTTTGTTTCTATATTGAATATTTGATGAGCGTTTGTGTTCCTTCCAGGTTAGAGATATTAAAAATGCAGATTCTGTAAACACTCATTTACAATTCTTTGAATGGACATGTGATTTCATTTTTCTTGACATTTACCTACAAATATGGAGGCCTGTTATGATAGTGAATGAATATTTAATTTTAAAATAAAGTTCTAAATAGATTTTGAGAGTGATTGTACAATTTCACATTCCCATTATCAATGTCTCAGAACTTCGCATGCTCTACATAGCTAGCCCTTGTACGATCAATATTGATAAATATGGTCATTCTAATTAATATGTAGAAATATGACATTTGGGTTTAAATTTTACTTTTCTGCTGGCTAAGGGTATTGATCCTATCTATTGACATTTATTTGCAATTTCTATATAGCACACAGGCACAATGAGGTGTCTGTTCAAATAATTTCTATTTATTTTAATTGGATTTTTGGCTAATTATTGACCTTAATGTGTTCTTAATATATACAGGAATATAAGCTCTTGGCTGATAATCTGTTCTAAAGGCATGTGTTGCCTTAGATTGACTTTTAAAATAACAAGAAAATTTTAAATTTTGCTAAAGTCATGTCTTTTTATAATTTGACATTTTAAAAACATCTTTGACAATTCCAAGATTTTCATCCTTGTTTTCTTCTACATTTTATAGTTTGAAGTTGTGGTAATGATCCAATACTTTTTTTTCAGTGCTGGGATATATCTATTAACTTCACCATGTAGCTTACTCACAATTAGAGAGTTGGCAATATTTCTGCCTCAGCCTCCCAAGTACTGGACATAGAGTTATGAGTTGACATTCCCAGCTTAGATAGATCAATATTAATGGGAACAGAAAATGTAAAACTATTGAGTTCTCTAAATTATACTATACTTGGGCCAATAGTAGAGCTATGGGGAACAGAGCTAGGCAGAGAAAACTAAACTGAATGCTGGGAAAAAGAAGGGCAGAGTCAGAAAGAAGCCATGTAGCCCAACTAGAGTCAGATGAAACTTTAGCCAGTAAGCCACAGCCATGTGGCAATACACAGATTAATAGAAATGGATTAAATTAATATGTAAGAGTTAGCCGATAAGAAGCTAGAGCTAATGAGCCAAACAGTGATTTAATTAATACAGTTTCTGTGTGATTATTTCGGGACTAAGCAGCCAGGAACCAACAAATGGTCCCCTCCTTACAACACAGAAATGTTTGTTTTGTAAGATGTTTCATAGGGTGTAGTTACTATATTCTCTACAAATTCTTTCTTGTATAGTACCTGCCATTTCCAGTGCATTTTCTCCTTCAGTTTAAGTTTTCATTTATTATATTTAATTTAATATTTTATGCTTACATTTTATTTTCTGTGTATCTGTGCTTTGTATGCACCTATGCCTGTGGACCATGTGTTCACTTAGTGCCCATATAGCCCAAAAGCATGTGCTGGATCTCCTGGAACTGGAGTTATTGATGATTATGTGCATCCATGTGAGTGCTGAAAATCAAACATGAGTCCTCTGAAAAGAGGCAAGTGCTCTTAATCACTGAGCAGTATCTCAAACCCCTGATTTTGGGGGAAAAAAAGATTCTATGTCTCTGTTTAGCAATCTCAATTTTCTTGCAACTTTTTGAGCACTAAGTTTAAAATTATAACTATGATAAGGTTTTCTCCTAATTCCGGAATCTCTTTTACTCCTCCATATTTGATGTTGGTTGAATTGTCATCATATATGACATGTTATCTTCTTCTTTGTATGCCTTCAAACTTGTGTCCAAATGAGAGATCCTGTACCTTTTACTTTCTACATAAGAGAACATTTTACTCCTATAAATATCCTTAACTTTGTTCCCATACATAGTTAAATGACATGGAATCAATTTGATTATTCCAAAGTTTGCTCTTAAACATTTGAAGGTGATCATACAGAAAGGAAAATTAAATGTAGGACTAGCTTTACTTCTCAATTGAGATAATATCCTTGAAAGAAAGTATTCTTACAAATTCCTCTAAATTAATAAGAGTATTTTTACTGTGGATGATGTTAAGACTGTTGTTGTAAGATCCCCTAGGAAGCGTCTATGTGAATGAAATGTTTTCTTAGCACTGGATGATTTCTTCACAAGCAAGCATTCAATTTAGTTATTTTTCTCTCTCTTCTCTTTCTTCTCTCTCTCTCTTTTTCCCTTCCCACTTCTAATTAGCATACTGCCTTTGACTTTTCCCTTGTCAGACTCTGTCTGACTCACTGAAGGTTCTAGAACATTTTATCTATGTTACTTCCCAGTGATACTACTTGAATAGTTCAGGATCTAATTTAGAGTGATATTATAATTTATCCTGTTTGTTTTTTCTCATCAATTTCACTGTCTGGTGATGTCCAATGTCCCATGTAAATCAATGCTTCATATTCATTTTATTATTTGAGATTGAAGGATATGGTTCTATCAGTCCATCTTGGAAAACTTACATAATTATGCTTCATTATGTGTTTGATTTACAATTGGAGTTTGCTGCACTAGTTTGCAATTTATTCTTCCCATATGTTCAAACTAATTTCATTTTCTGCTTTTGTGGGTGTGTTCTTTTGAAAATTTTTGTATTCAAATTGCAAAAAAAAGGAGTTGGTCTTCAAGAACAAAAAGGAAAGGTCTGTACAATATTACATAAAAGTGTCTCATTTTAATAAGACTATTGCAATGCTTTTATTAACATTTCAGATAGTACAACAAGGGACCATTTCAATGAATATCAAACTGTCTTTAGTTCCTTTAGTGATATGAGGGCAGGAAATATTTAATATGAGGTACAGAAAATCTGCAGGGATATAAAAGCTCGTAATAGAATTTACAAGGAGCTAAATGGTTCAAACAAAAAAGAGTCTGAACAATGTATCATTAAGTGTTTTTCATGTGGATGCCAAGTATTGAAGAAAGTGGTATTGGTTGGTCTTTGACATTGAAGTATTCCATATTATTTTGAATGTTCAAGCCACTGGATTGCAAGTTTACTGCAAGATTAAGTGCTAATGTTGTTTATTATAATTCAAGTGTCAAGATTAAAAAAAAAGCACAGGAAATCATGGTCACTTATCATTCCTTACAAACTTCTCAAGGTTAAATGTTTACTGTGACCAAAATGGAATATGAAGTAAATCAAAATGTTTTGCAAAGGGCAGAAATTATCTCTCAGTTGTCCTCAAATTTAAAAATGAAGAATAAATGTTTTCCCTATACTGACAGCTTTTCTCATAACTAGAAAGTTTTCAGAAAAGCATCTGATAATAATTGTCTTCTAGTGTCTCTTGTCCACCCTTGTATCTCTTGAAGTCACCACACTTTTCATCAACGACATTTTCTTTCCACTTGTTTCATTGCCACCCAGTTAACATCTACCTTCACCAGATGTCTGAACTGGTAGATAAGGGAGAAAGGCCTCACAGTGCAGCAGCAGCATCCTGAACTCAGAGAACTGAGATTGGGAGATAAGACTTCAAGTGAATCTTTAGACCCTGAAGTCTATTGACACGGGTGCAAATTATTAAACATTTATGCCAAAACACTGTGGTTGATCACATCAAACTTCAAGCTTTGGAAGTGGAAGGTTGCCGCTTCAAAACTGTCTAATAGCAAGAGGTGGCAACGTTGCAAAGATACTATACAGAAAAATACAAATTTGAAACTGTCTAAAAGAAACCACATTTTAAATTTTTGCAGAGCAAATATTTAAAAAAAAACAATATATTTTGTTGGATTGATAAAATGGTAAACGTGAGTCTACATAGATACAGCATTCTCATTTAGGAAAATGATAAATACAATTTCCAGGCAATTGCAATCATTAACTTAAAATTTTAGTGCTAACTATACGGATGATGATGATGCAGTGGAATCTGTGTTAAATTCAGTCAATCATCCATAGTAGAGACTAGGCAATATTTTATTTGGTTTATTTTTCTATTATCTTAAATTATTGAATAGAGGATCATGCATTTATTTCAGAGTTTATTTCATGAATATAATTTTAAGCCTAACTGATTTAAAAATATTTAGCAATTTAACATTTCTTTCTGAGTAACTTAAGTCTGAGAACTTTCCCCATAAGCTTTAATTGTGTTGGTCTGAATAAAGTCTTAATTTTTGAAGGAGTTTTCTCTACGGGAGAGGGAAAAGTCTTAGAGCAATGCATTCCTTTGCTTACACATATAAGCAAATAATTACCGTCTTTCTACATTTCTTAATATTCTTATAGGATGCACCATTAAGTTAAATTAAGGAGAATAAACTGGTGGTGGTCCTGGTAAATACCCCACAACAACTTAGAGATGCTCTTTAAATATATACACTATAAACAATAACCATTATATTTTAAAATGAGAGTCAAACACTGCTCTACACAGCCTGGGATATTTTCTTCAGAGCTCTATTGATTCCTCTCTTTCTTCCCCTTAAGTGTAAACACCTCCATCTGCCATTACCATCCAACCATAACAAAAGCTGCTCTTCCCTGTCACTCAGAGCTATTGATTTTCCTCGATGCTAATAAAGGTTAGTGACCAGCAGAGTGCTACTTTTGATTTAAAAAAATATATGTAAAATGAACACCTGTCAAGAAACACACATTTAGTAATTACTAAAACAATATTAAAAAGTGATTTCAATGAGAAGTGAGTGAAGGATATTGTTTCTTAATTAGGGGATGCTTGAACACGATTGCCAAGTAGCATACAAAACCCAGTCAATAATCCTAATGCTAACCAACCATAATGTTTGTGTTTTAACTATTCTCCAAAAACTAGATTATTTCTATCTACTGCTAGATGTAAATCCATAAGTTAATGCCTGCCCTTTCCAAACTGAAAAGTAGCCTGGTCAAGAAAAAGTCAATCAAAAGGGCAAACCTGGATCTGCATTCAAAGGACATGCAGTAAGCTCTTGTGTCAATTCTAAGTTTTCATAATATTTTGACAGTGCCTTGAACATAGCTGACATTTACTAGGTATGTGTGGAATTGGATGAATGGATACCAGGTGGATTTGAAGTTTTCATGACATGTCGTGGGTTTTACTGGTTAAAAACAGTTCTGATTAAAGGCCATATGAGCAATGTCAAGCAGGCTTCACTGGACAAATAGCAAAATCCCGGAGGCCAAGGAATGCAGAAGGGATGGGATATCTGGAGAACTCTTTCACTGAGGAAGTATGATGGAAATGATATATAAAAAGTAGCATAAAATGGGGAGATGTCCAAGATTTAATGCAAATAGATGCAAAGAATCTTAATTGTGTATCAAATGGATAACATAGCTGCCCTGGTAATAAGTTACCATCCTGCCATTTTGCACATAGCAAAATATAAAACAATACTTCAGATATCCTTATGTAAGGCAATAGACTATGACAACTTTTCTTGGATTTTCTGATCAAAATGTAAATGTAGATCTAATCCTTTATATAAATATCTCTATAACACAAATTAAAGTTCATTCTAACAAGGAACTGGTTCATACATTTTAAAATGTGAAATTTATCAAAGTTTGGAATTTTAATTGCAGTCTACGTTGAGGAAAACTGAAGACTCACATGCTTGTGGGATTAGAAAAAGAAAATCATTGGGATATTTGCAGAACTGACAGTAAAATTTTAATGAAGTCTATGATAACAGCATCTCATTAGTGTTAATGTCCCATTGTATTATTATTGGAATAAATATATTGGCATACATAGAGACAGAGAGGCATTATATATGCACAAAAGAGAATGATAAATGTAGAGGTAACTTGGGTGACAGATATATAGGATTCTTGACACCAATTTTGTACCTCTTATATGTGAGCCTGAAATGATTCCACAATAAAACTTTCAATCCTATATCAAAGTTTAAATTATTATGGGTATGAATGTGTGTGAATGTGGGCATGGTATATGTGCACTTGTTGGTGGGTGGGGTATTTATGCAGAGGAGGACATCCAGTGTCATCAGTCTCTGAGTTACTTAAAGTAGAAGAGTTTTTAATTTACAACAATATTTATGTGTTTTTCTGATCTATATTTATTATCTCTGATCTCACAACTATATAATAACATTCTTCCAAAGTGTCTATACTGATTATTTAGCATGCCAAATATAGAAAATATATGAAATATAGAAAACCAATGTAGTTTAAATACATGGACTCCCTTCCCTGAATCAATTATGGCACAATAGGCAACAGCCAAAGAAATAAACCAAAATTTCACCATTGCCATTGAAACAGTCTCTGCTGTCCTTGGTGATTTGATTAAAAGTTTAGGTCAGGCTCTTTCATCAAATCCAGATGTCACATACGTCCTTCCTTAGAAATTTCTGTGCACGCCTTCACACATTAATGTATCTATTCATCAGCACTTATGTGTTCATCATATAACAGGTACTGAATGCTAATTTTAAAGAGCTAAAAGAAACATTTACAACCTCCAACCACACTGTATGCGACTTTCTTTTCCCTACAAATACTGGAGTACAGTGCTTGTCCTGAATCCTCCCTCTTTGAATATCTTTAGAAGATCATCCTTAACTAGTCCTTCAGAATCCAGTTTCATTCCTGTGATCTGTATCTTGAAAAGTTCCTCTTTTCAGAGTATGAAAAAAGATTTGAATGAAATACGGTTGAGTGACTATTTTAAGTGATTCCTGCTTTTCTTACTGCTTTGTCTAAAATTCTAACTTTATGTTAGTAATTGGAAGTACATATGCATGAATGGACTAAATTGTGTTGGAAGACAATTTCATTCTAAATGTATACAATATAACATAGTATTTTGAAGGTATAATGAAATATATGTAATATACTAAAAACAACACAAAACAGTAAAACAATGTGTTTATTTTTATCTTTATAATATTGGAAACTAAAGTTATCATCGCCATAGATTCCCTTTGGGTATTAGGTGAACTTTTAAGTGAATTAAAGTTGAAAGTATTTGATAAATCAAAGGGAATAATTTTACCTGCCTTACTGATTAAGTTATGATTACCCTAGGATAGTTGTAATTTATCCCTCTGCCTAAAAGAATATTGACCCCTAAGCACTAAAGCTTTTCAATATTGCATATTTAATGTGGAAATTTGCCCTATTCCAATCTATGTTAGTCTATCTTTCTTAAACTGAAGTATAACAAGGTCTTGTAGATGAATTAGAGCAATAAAGTGAAAATTTAGTTTAAAATGATGTAATTGCTAGAGTTGAATAATAGTTGGATTATTGATTAATTTGTCTCACTTGTATAAATCACAGTCATTTCTTTTCCCAGTAAGAATTATAAATTGGAAACCTCCGAGTTAATGCTAAAATAATGACAACAAATTATAATATAATCATCCATACCTCATCACTTCTATAGCCTTTCAAAGTCTCATAGGAGTCGTGCATTATAGAAAACAACATGCCTGGACCTCCTTCTCCTTTGCCATTTAACCCTGAAAAATTGAAATGATATGAAACCAATGGGACCACACGCACTCCAAGTAATTAGCAAATGGACATTTTTTTTTGCCTCTTGTGTTAGTTAAATTTTTGTCTTTTTAGCTAACAGTAAATAAATCATGGCTTGAATTCTAGGCGTTGTCTGACGTTTGGGACATTTTCCCACTGCTGATTCTGACAGTCATGCCACCCTTTCTTTCAGGCAGAAGAGCTAACACGATTTGTATTTGTCCTATTTGTATTGAGTTCACATGGCTGGAATGGCTAGAAACTCCAGCAAAGAATTCATGCATTATTCTCCCAGGGCTAAAGAACAAATCAACCTGCCTGCCTATGGGATTTGACTTAAACCTTGCAGCCCCTCTCTCTTGGATCCTACTACACCCGCAAAGCTTTATGTCTGAGCCTCTTAGGTTCTTGTGACTATTGCTCATAATGACTTTCTTGTATTTCAAAATTCTTTATCTCTTCACCTTGATTTGTTCCATGAACCAATTACTGAACTGCCTCTGTCTATATTTATACACCAGCTTGGGTTCTTACACAGCCTCAGTAGTGCAAGATTGTTCTGTATACACATGCCTCCAAACTTACACCTAGACTCCTCTTCCTGAACTCTGGGTTCACTTAGCCACTGCCTACTTGACATGGCTACTTGAATACCAGACGACAGGCCTCTACTCAGAATGCCACTCCTAATCTTGCTCTGTCTGCCAACCACCCTTCCGTTCTCAAGGTCGGAGAAGTCAAGACTATCACTTTTGTTTCGTTTTATCAAGATACAAGTCCCAAGCTCATCTTGAGTCTTGTGCTATTCAGACTTTTCATCTAACACATCAGGAACTTGTTCATATTTTAACTTCAAAATGTATCAAAGCCAAACACATTTATAGCTGTTTCCCACAGGACCATAAATGATTCTAATATCTCAGTGGAAAGATGTACAATGTGAAACAGGATATTTAGGCAAAATCAAGTTATCTCTTCAAATATATATATAAATGTAAAATTTATATATATGCAAATCAAATAGGATTGTTTTACAGGAAATATTGTAGAAACCACTTTTAAAAAGTCATCACTAATCATGTAACATGCCAACATATGGTGAATGCTGATAGAGTACACCAAGGACCTATGTGTCAGCGCTCAACACTGGTGCTAAAATTGCAGTGCTGGAATTAACCCTGAAAGAAAACTGAGCAAGCCCAAGTTGAGATATATTTCAGAGACAGCTAACACCTCAAATGTGTTATAAACCACAGAAACTGAGGGAAAACTGGGATTGCAGAAGGCATGGCAACCATACACAGCATGGCTCCTGTGGACTACTGTGAGAGTTGCCATGCTCTTCTCTTTCACTCGGGGCTTTTGGTGTTAGTGTTTCCATAGTGAAAAGGGCATTTGGTCCATGACCTCCATCCCCTGCAGAGAAATTCTGGTGCAAACTAATTGAAATAAAAGGTCTATTTTGTTGCATACGTGAAAACCAGTAGTACAATAGGGAAGCATTTTTTTTTAATAAAAACTGTCTTGGGAAAACCAAAATGGAGACAGAAAGATAACTCTCACATGGTGATGGTTGTCGGAATCACTCTAGAAATAATTGGAGAAGTTGATAAACTTCCTATGGAATCTCCATAGCTCTGACCTTTGGAAACCATTGTGGGATGATGGAGAGACCTTGTCTTTAAGCAGAAAAGTGTCTGTTTTCATGAGATGTCAATTTGCACAGAGGATTACATATTTAATTGAAGTCAAACAAGTCCACACCACTAAGTACTTAACATCATTTAGTTAAGTGTTACATAAATTAAGTAAACCTTAGGATTGGCTTGTTTTGCTCCTACTTTTAGATATGATTTCATTTGACAACTTAATGGTCTTTCTTTATGATTATACTCAAGCCACATAGCTCATTGCGCAGGTTAGCATAGAAAGGCTCTTCTGCAGACATGACACCCGAGATTACAAATTATTCATCATGAAACTTTCCACAGCATGTGTGCTCTCTCATTTGAACCATGCTATGGTGTGGCTTTGTTCTGGAAGATCAAAACTTTGGGTATATACCAAAGGAGCAATGCATTTTTAAAAAAAGAAAATAGCTTTAAAGTTATATCCAGAGCTGAGAACAATAGCACACAGACCCAGGGACCCCAGATTTAAATTAAGTATATTGCTTTTATTGTACAATGAACTATATTTTTCTGCTCAAGCTGAGACATTCAGCAGCTAACAATGTTACTGTTAAGCACACATTAGAAAAGAATCTTGGATATTTCTTTGCATGGAAACAGCATAATGGGCAAAACATGGCCATCATATCGAGCTTTCTAATGGCACCACAGAGAAATGAACAAAGAACAGCGTAGATAAAACTTTTAGATAAACCATAGAGCGAGCCAGTATGAAAGGAGTTTATTATAGAGACATCTTTGCAACAATCAGCATTGCGTTTGAAAGACTAAAACCAGAAATTTTTTCTCTCTGTGTCATAAACAATGTACTATACAACGCAATGTTCCACAAAATTCTTTGTAATTGAAGATGTTAGTTATTCAAACTAATAAATTGTAAGATGATTAGTCAAAGAAGTGTTACCCTTTCAAAAGATCATATATTTGTTAGAAAAATCCAAGGATTGAGTGTTTTTCTTTTTGTTGTTTTCGGTGTGTCATATTGCTGTCTGTATGGTATAGTGTGGGGATGTGGTATATACATGTGAGTGCTCACATAAACATGCACTTGGAGGCCAAAGGAAGATATCTAGGCTCTTACTCCATCCCTTTGTCTTATCATCTTGAGACAAGGGCTCTCATTGAACTGGAAGTTTACATTTCAGTTAGGCTGGGTCTAGAGTTTCTGTGAGTCTGCTCTGCTCTGTTCTATTCTGCCTTGCTGTGCTACACTATGCTATGCTGTGCTGTGCTATGCTATGCTGTGCTGTGCTGTGCTGTGCTGTGCTATGCTATGCTATGCTATGCTATGCTATGCTATGCTATGCTATGCTATGCCCAGGCTCTCATGTTTGCTCATCAAATGCTCTTACCTACTGAGCTATGTCCCAAGCCCCAAACATGCTTCTTTTTAAAATCGTGTTTTCATAAAATCTTCGTTCTTTGGGTCAGTATGTTCATTTTCACTAAAAGATCAATATTTCTCCCCCTTTTGTCTTCACAAAAGGATTAATATATGTTTTTCTTCTTTTCTTTGCAACTTTGACTTGTAAAATATTTTTTAAAAACATGACATCATGGGTTTACCTGGTTGTACGTTGCCTGAAATAAGCACCACGTTCACCTTTGGGAAAATTTTTGTTTTGTTTTGTTATCTTGTAAATAAACACATGCCAATCTTGTTGGGTTCACTTGCTGTGCATGTATTTCTAAGTTGTCATAACTTTTTTGACAGGTTCGTTGAGCTTGCTTCTGAAACCAAATACTAACCTCAGTCTGTGGGGTACTTCACTATGATGGAAGATGCATGCAGGGCTCCAGTCAGAAAAATAGTGTAGATCAAACCTTACAATTTGATCTGAGCTTAACAATTCTATTATGCTCATCCCAACCCCACTATTTTCTCCACTAGGAAATGGATAAACTACCATTTCAGCTGCTCTGGGCATTAAAAGATTATATACAAAGTGCCTGCCCTATTGACTGCACTCTGAACTTTCTTTTCCTTTTGAGACACCTCCTTAAGAAAATACGCAATAAGAAGCTAAATACAATCCAAACACAATATTGCTGTTCTTTATTTTGGGAGTTTTATATGTGTGGTTTTTCTTCATACCCAATCATTTGGCAGATTAAAACAGCTGGCTTAGACAGGGATGGGAAATCAATAGATCATACACATTTTTGTGCCATCTAGGACTTGACTGGTTTAAGTTGTTGGATGGACTTGATTGGTTAACTGTTGAGTGTTTGCTACACAAATGTCTCCTTGCCTTTTCTTCCTTTTCTTTTTCCTTCACCTATTACCCCCGCTTTTTCCTCTCTTTTTCCTACTTCCCTCTTGAATTTATGGAATAATTCAAGCTCCTTGCAATATATAGCTTCCCATGTAAGCACTCGCTCAACACATCCTTGTGGCCTTTCAGTGTTGAACGTTAATTTCTTTACTCAATGCTTTCTGAAAGTGTATACAGAGGGTCTGTATATTGGTTAATGTTTGACAAATACGTTCTTTGAGGGATATATGTTCCTTTTTAGTATTTATAATTGCTGACAAAAGACTAGATCTATTTGATCCTTATAGTCATCAAACAGATGGTCTTAAATCCACCCTCCAGTCTCCCTTTGTTTGCCAGAACATACCAGCAAAGAAAAAGACCTAATCTACTCTTTTATTCTATTTTAGAAGAATATAAACATATTTATTGTCAAATTGCAAATATATATATATATATATATATATATATATATAGAGAGAGAGAGAGAGAGAGAGAGAGAGAGAGAGAAAGAAAGAATTAGAAAGAAAATCAGCCATAAAGGATGCTTCCATTTCTCATAAATGACCTACATTTGGTTCCCAGGATCCATGTCAGGTAAGTCACAACCACCTATACTCTGGAGAATCATGTAGCCTCCTCTTCTGACTTTCAGTGTCAAACACACTCATGCCCAAAAATACACATATGTGCTCATACTCACATACCCATAATGCAAAACATAAAATAACCATGTCTAAAAGGTAGGAAAAGGTTGATGTTTCTACTTTGCCCATTTTTAAATGGTAAGTAAAGCTATTATCAACTAACTTCACCCCCATTTTTTCTTATCGTTAACCTCATAGGTTTGAACATGTGATGTCTCATCCTTTGTGTTCGTTGTGCCTCTTTGTTCTCCTCCTTCTCTTATTAACTGCCATTAGAAGTCTCTCTAGACCGAATAAACAGCCTTCTCATTATTATTACTTGTGCTCATATTTTGAGTCAGGAATGTTGGCTATACCCTAGGCTGGCTTCAAAGTCACATCGTAGCTGATATGATGCTTAACTTCTGATCCTCTTGGCCTGATCTCCCATATTCTGGGATCACACATGTGTGCTACCATGTCCAAGTTGTACAATGCTAGGGATCAGTCCCTGGGCTTCACACATACTGGGAAAGCATTCCACCAATTGACCCTCATTCTCAGATCTTTAATAAATATTTTAATTATGAATATAAAAATCTATCATTATCTGTCTGCATTCTGGTTATTTCAAAATAATCTGAGTTCTTTTATACTTTACTTTTAAAAAAGCCTGATTCATTTTAATAGTATATATAGTATTTGGAGATTATGGTATGTGCATTAAGGTTATTAACTATTACTAAGTCAATAAATATTTAAATCTTTTCTATTGACAGAGTGAAACAATGATGTTTACCCATGTGAATAAAATAAACCAGAAATGTATATTTATGCTACTACAAAACTTAACCTCTTAGACCGACATACATTTTTCTTTTCTAATGAGAAATGCAAAAATCTTAATATTTCTGTGAATTAAAGGATCAAGACCTATTTTACGTTTGAAAACAACCATTAATTTACAAGGTCAAAACTTCTCACTGGTATTCAAGTGAAATAAAATCACATGGCTGTATGTTCTACTACAATTGACAAAAATAGCAAGTAATGGTTACCATTTACCTTGTAACTCTGTTTAAATAATATAGTAAGCTCATGCAAATGTATTATTCCTCTGTTTGCAAATAAAAATGTGAAGCAAGGATGTATGGGGTAATCATAGTTATTGGAAGAGATAAGACTAAAAATATCTTGATCACTAATAGTCTAACAGTAGAATCGGCAAAGTGAACCAATTACTAATGACTATGCAATGGATCCTGCTTAATAATGTTCTTTCTGTTATAATTATGAAATAAGCCAAGCATATACAACAATACCCTCATGGTAGTTAAAAAAGGGAAGTGGTACATAAAGATTATGGCCCTGTGGCTTGTAATTTCACACATACTGTGGAATTATATATGCATGTGCAGCCTAGGTGAGTCAATCAAAATTAGCTTGTGGGATCACTTGATTTATTTGACTCCAGCCTTCTGAAGCCATGCTAGAAAGCCCCTTCATGTTCTGAATGGCTCCTTAGATGGCACAGATATGTTCTCTGAGGCGGTGGTTTTAAAAGCAGTTAATTAATTTAAAAGACCAGTATTTTATATGTTTTATTAATGGTTTGGTTTGAATTCCTTTTTACTAGAAACTCTTCAAGGACTAAAATGTTTCATATTTCATTTGTTCTGAGGCTGTGAGAACAAAAAATAAATAAAAATTAAGCCATGGTATTGACTTCTAGTTTTATTTTATTTTATTAAATATTGGCATCCTGAAATGTAATAGTAGCCCTTTAAGATGAGTCGTTGTTACTGGCTCCTGTGTTGCAATAAATGGATAACCACCTTCTTGTGGCCATGGAGCTTTGATTCTTCTCTATGTACACAAACAGATCATTGTGGACTAGATAATTTGGGTTCCTCAACCATCTGTGTTTTTCTTATAATGTGCATTTCAGTTATGGCCTAGATTGGATCTATGGAGTAAGTTCATTGCTGGCACCATTTGCACATGCCACAGTTACAGAGCACACCACTAATCTCTATTAGTATAACACTGAGCAGTGACATAACAGTTGATAGTCACTAAATAAAGAGCAGGAGACTCTCTCATCAGGAAGGAAATTTTGGCAAGAGAAAAGGTCATTATAGTTCCCTGTTGACAGCGTAACTATGTATAGTGACAACATAGTGACAATGCAGTGTCAATACAGTGTGTGCCTATGTGTGTGTAAAGTGTGTATACATCATAGCTATATATAGTGATAGCATAATGACAATATAGTGTCAATATAATATAGTGACTATAAGTGTGAAATAATAAAAGTTTGTCTAATACCAAAGGTTTATCTAATGCATGTATGCAACACAATACTGTTACAGTTATGATTCGTATTGCTTTCACCAAAATTATGTGAAATGTAACAGGGTTCCCAATTTTAGAAAAAGAATTTGAGGTAACTAAGGAATGCTGACATGTGGAGAAAGTAGTCTTCCCCAGGTAAAAGTCCCCCCAAAACCATATACATATAATTCATATCTACAGACTAAAGATATTAGATAGACAGACAGATGATAGATGGATATATAAATACATAGATATAGCAACAATTTTTAAAAGATTACAATGCGTTCATGAATAGAAACAGATAGAGGGTAGGGCACAAAGAACATGTTGGAGGGAGAAAAGAAAGAAAAAATATGTAATTATAGTTTCATATTTAAAAAGCTAAACAGAAGTTAATCCAATCTAAGTGGGTTTTTTAATTATACCTAGAAATTAAAAAAAATATTTTTGTTTGTTTGTTTGCTTTTTAATAAGTGTCTCATTCTGCTAGCCTGGAACTCACTATATAACAAAGTTGTCCTCAGATTCACTATAATTTTCATGCCTCAACCCCTGTCCCAGGAGTTGGGATTTTCAGATGTGAGCCATCTGGTCCAGCTTTATAATCGCTGATATGCTTTTTAAATATATGGCAGAAACTGTACAAACTTCAGTGAGGAGATGGGGAATAGCAATAGGCTCTCAACCACTGCTCAGAGGTTGCTGTTTGATTATAAGTAATCAGTTGCACCCTTGTATGTTCTTTCCAGCTTTTCTTGGCTACCTTTCATGTCAATTATACTTTCTTCTACCCATAACAAATTTATTGATAGTAGGTCTTTCTCAGTACTCCGTGATACAGTCCATGAACTGTACTTCCTTAGATCACGTAAAACAGTTATCCATACTCTATGTCCACAGTACCTTCCCCAGATCATTCCATGCTAGAGTTTCCTGTCTAGTTTCTTCAGAGGCATAAGGCTTCCATATTGCCATTTCTCCAGCTTGGTTCTTTAAAAATATTCTCTTCTCTAGAAGTATCAGATGAATATAGAAGCAAGAGGCTAAGACTGTGTTGGGTAGTCATATAGGAAAAGCTAAGTTGAGCCTGGCAGCAAAGAATCTCAGCTAGCAGAAAGCAGCAAGAAAAATTGGAGAAATTCTAGCAGAAATTGAGGCAATGCCTTGGCCTTTAAAGAACCACCCCAAAAGAAGCAGGCAGAATTTGTGAGTTAGAAGAGCTAGTTCTAATACACCAAGGGCTACACCTAAAAACCCTATATCAAAATAATAATAATAATAATAAGACTGTGAATCTACTCATCCATCTATCCACTTCACCATCGCATACCAAATACTGTATAAAGAACTGTAAAAATTCCTTTTAGAATTCCTCTCCATATCAGTCCCTTAATAACATTCTGTAGGTACTCTAAATCCTATTGCGTTGCTTCCTTACTAAAATCACATAATATTTTCCCATAGATGCATAGTATGACTTCTGACAAAATAATTCCACATAAAAAATAGAAAATAGAAATTGAAATAATTATCTTAACAAAGTAGCAGGCATAAGTGGATCCTTGGAGCTCACATTGGTGTTTGGGCACAGGAGATGCTATGAGAAGTTTTGGAGGTGAAGGCTGCATGTTCATTTCCTGACCACCTTGACCCAAAATAATTACATAGAAACTATATTAATTACAACACTGCTTCGCCTATTAGCTCAGGCTTTTTATTAACAAACTCTTACATCTTAAATGAACCCATTTAACCTATAACCCATTTAACCATGTAACCATTCCTATTATTTTGTATTTTACCACAAGGCTTGTGGTTTACCAGTAAAGTTCAGTTTGGCGTCTGTCTCTTTTGGCAGCTACATGGCATCTTCCTGACTCTACCTTCTTTTTCCCAGCATTCAACTTAGTTTTTCAACGTAGGTCTATTCTGCCCTGACACAGGTTAAATCAAATTCTTTATTAACTAATGATAATGAGACATATTCATAGCATACAGACAGGAATCCCACAATACCTTCCCTTTTCTGTCTAAATAAAATGGAGGGTTTTAACTTTAACATAGTAAAATTACTCATTACAAAACAGGGTCCAAGCAAGAATTACAGTTGCAATATTTAGTCCATTTACCTTTGGCAACTTAAGGAAAGTATTCTATCATCAATCCTATCTCTGTGAATTTAAAGTTTTATATCAAATTTATCTTTCATAATTATGACTATCTTTCTTCAACTACATCAAAGACCCCAGAAAAATATAAGATTATCCAAGAAAACAGGTTGTGCATTGTAGGCAACTTCCAAAATTATAGAATTGACAAAGACATCTTGCTGCCTGGATAGTCACCCAAAGTTCTTCTGTACATTGGGACAGTCATCTTCAGCCTACAGGCCCATAGTATCTGGCAGATTTTTCAGTGAAGCAGGAAACTTGAAAGACTCTTTCACCTCTATAGCAATTTGTCAGTAACTTTCTTCTGTCTCTTGCAGAATGGCTGGCCAACTGTTTCATGAAGCAGGAACCCTGAACGTCCGTCTAATCTTTAGGCAAGTGATGAAGGAAGGTCATTGGCTAATAAAGGAACTGCCTTGGCCCATTTTATTGGTTAGAAGATAGGTGGGAGGAGTAAACAGAACAGAACGCTGGGAGGAAGAGGAAGTGAGCTCAGACTCCACAGCTCTCCTCTCGGGAGCAGACGCCTGAGAGAGACACCATGCCCCGCTCCCGGGCAGACACGCCATGAAGCTCCGACCCAGGATGGACTAGGCTAGAATCTTCCCTGTAAGACTGGTTCTCACAGATTATTAGAGATGGGTTGATCGGGATATCAGAATTAGCCAGTAAGGGCTAGAGCTAAAGGGCCAAGCAGTGTTTAAATGAATACAGTTTGTGTGTTGTTATTTCGGGTAAAGCTAGCCGTGCGGGTGGCTGGGGTGCTGGGGACACAGCCCCGCCGCCCATATTACTACAGGCAAGTTCAGCAGTCATTTTTCTATGGGTTCTGCATGTCCAGTTCATATACTATACCATCAAACAGTTTAGAAAAGTGCAGCTTCTTTCCCAAATAGCTAACAAACTCCATAATGAGCTTCTTCAATGCTCATCATCTTTTGAAGTCAATTGGTGCTTCCAGGAGCAGATGTGTCTCATTGACAAGAAAAGTCTAAGTTCTTAAAACATTTTAAATGCAATATTCTGTTAGTCTTTGAAAGATTTGAAAAAATACATATGCATCTGAAATACATCTCTGTACATATAGAAAACCTAACTAACATGACTAAAAGTTTGAGTATTATCGATAACTGTTTTAAATGATCTGCACAGACACAATACTTTAAACAAGATCAGAAATATACATATAAGAAAATTGACCTTAAATTTGTATCAATAAACCAAGATCAATACCAATGCAAAGTATTCATCTCTATAGCATATCCCCATTTAAATGTAAATAAACATTATAAACAATATTTGGGAATTTGGGTGTAGCTCTCTCTAAACTGCTTTCTGCTGACTGGAGGCACTGTTAATTAGGTCTTTCATGGGGTATGCTGTGTGGTAGGTCTATCTCAGGCAGAAGCCCTGAAGCTGTCATGGATGCTGGACCATCTGGACCATTGCTTCACGGGATATTGTTTAATATTAGTTGGCAAGGAATCTACAGATTTCTATCCTCTGTGGAAACAAAAGCAGAACCTCTTTTCCAAAGCAACCTATACTTAGGCCCAAATTTTGAAATCAAGATACCTTAAAAATATATGTTGGTTTAGCTTAGCAGCCTATACAATGAAATGCCTCTCTGTACATAGCTTATTCACAGTCAAAAAATTCAAAGAAAACACAGTAACATACATAATCCAGACTGTCTGTATTTTCCATCTTTACGTGGTTTATTTCTCTTTTTTCTTTTAATCTTCGACTGTCTGTACTCTTTTATATTACTTTTACTGTATCTTTAAAAACTTTGTTTTATGTTTTAAAACCATTTGCTTCTTTTTATACCTGTCTATGTTCTTTTACTCTCTCTCCCAAGGCTATGGACACTTTTCAAATATACTATGACCTGCTCTGAGGTTTATTTTCATCTGAATCTGTCTTTATTGCATATTTGTAATTATTTTTTGACCAGGAGCACCATTTTTTAATGTTAAGTAGGTGTGGGTAGGCTCTAACCAGTCCAACATGGGGGAGACATGTTCACCTCCAGCTTTGGAGCAATGTTCTCGCCCCAGCTCCAGTGACGCAGCAGGTCCACTTTGCCATCAATTAGCCTGTAGCATCCTGCTCAGACTCCATTTAAATGTTCGGCCTCCTGAAAGAGCTAGAGCTGTTTTTGCAACTAGCTCAAACCAAGAGGTCTTCCCTTAAATAAACTGCACAATATTTGCCATTAAAGCTGAGTCAGGAAACCACTTAAAGGAGCCACATCTCTGCTTGCCCCCAGCAAACAGAGACTACCAGGAAGGGAAAAAATGTGGCTGCCAAGAAGCTGCACTAAGGTCTGGATTTTTGTGTGTCTAGAATTCCTTTTCAAGCTCCCTCGGGTTTCACATGGATGTAGTTGCCCATGTTGGGGCCAAGTCTCTACATTTTTTAATTGATTTTTATTGAGCTCTACATTTTCCTCTGCTCCCCTCCTTGACTCTCTCCTCCCTCATTCAACTCTCCCCCAAGGTCCCCATGCTCCCAATTTTCTCAGGAGATCTTATGCTAAAGCATGTCATAAACAAACTGCTGTTCAAGTAAATGATATTAGCATTCAGAAACAGCCAACTTCCCTTGGTTCTGACTTTTCTTCTCTCCTCTTATTGACATAATTATTGTTTTTTCCTTAATGAAAATCTGTCACAATATGACAAGCTCTAGAGGGCAACTCAACAAACAATACCATGCAAACAGTCATAGTATGAGCTTCCTTTCTGCTTCTGGCATTCTCTGCTCTAAATAGAATTAGATTCAAGACCACATTTATTTCTGGTTTTCCTTTTGTTTCTGCTTTTTTTTTTTAATGCTCTGATGTTAGAAGGATGTTATTGTTTTCTTTATCCAAGGACCTTTCAATTTATTCTCTCAAGTTTTAGGTTGAATTTTCACTATTGACTTCAGGGGTTTAAGTTGTTCTCCTCCACTCTCTGACAGAGTTAACCCTGTCAACCTTTCTATTAAGTGTGAACCCAAGGGTCATAAATTGATAAGTGCAAGGTCCAAGCAGGAAGTTTCATAAAAGTAGTAAAAGCATGACTCTTTCCATCCTAGCAGGTATGGGTTAACCACCTGGTTAAGTCATTTAGAGCATGTGATCAATGGCAGTGACTGGAAACAAAATATCCTCTCCATCTTTACAATGGGGATTTCTTTTTCAGCAGCAAATACTTGCACTGGCTTTCTCACTGTGGCTGATATAAATTCATTGTAAGCACTAGACATCTGATGTTTGAAATATCTTGATATTTTAACATTGGGTGAAAACTGACTGAGGTCTACAACTTTTACATAAGCACTCCAGGAATCTTCAATCATTCTTAAAATGTAGCACTCTCTCCACAGTTTTTAATAATCTATGATTGATTTGACAGTTTTTTATGTAGATTTTTAGTATGATCAAACTCTCTTGGAAATAAGAATTAAATATGTTTGAAATAATTCGGATCATAATTCTTATACCTTGCCTAAAGTGTTGTGCATCATACAAAGTGACCCAGGAGGAGTGTTTCTTGAAAGATAATCATAATGTGAGTGTTACAACTATGAAGGGAAAGGTATCTTGACTTGTCAGGAAGTCAGGTTATACATGGAGCTGCAATAGGACAGATCTGGAGGCTGGAGCTGCAATAGGACATCTCTGGAAGGTTAAAACATAGGTGGGTGGAGTAAACAGAACAGGATGCTGGGAGGAAGAGGAAGTGAGCTCAGATGCCAGGCTGCTGCTCTCTGAGGCAGATGTGAGGAAGCTCCGACCCAGGATGGACGTAGGCTAGAATCTTCCCAGTAAGCGCACCTTGGGGTGCCACACACATTAATAGAAATGGGTAATCAAGATGTAAGAATTAGCCAGTAAGAAGCTAGAGCTAATGGGCCAGGCAGTGCTTAAATGAATACAATTTGTGTGTTGTTATTTTGGGGCATAAGCTAGCCAGGCGGCCAGGAGCCGGGCTGTGGGAAGAGGCCTGCAGCTCCCACAACAACATATGGATAAAGAGTTGACTATATGACTCTCTGTGTCACATTACAGCTTCTGTGACAAGATTGATTTTTCCTTTTTTTCTTTTTTCTCTTAAATTATGTTGTATTTTATCTTGTGAAGGAGGTTGTTACAATGTTTCAGAAACAAATAACCAAAGAGAAAGTCTCATCACCATTGATACTTCTAAGGCAATGAATAACTCAATGAATAAAAATATAAAGAACTGTCATAAACATGGTTTGCTATGAATTAGCCAGCTATAATCTGCAGTTACCTGTAATCTTTGGAATGCAGCTTGATTATAGATTTAAGGATTATATTCAATATTACCTGATTTATCTGCACATATTTTACTTTTTGTCAGTGTAATGCTAATAGTTTAAAATTTCTAATTTTGAGAACATTTTCCAAAATGCGAAGGGAAATTTTATTTTTCTTCTCTCTCTTTTTCTTTATTCTCCTCTCACATGATACATCCTAATTCAGCCTCTGATCCCTCATTCCAAGTCCCTTTTCTATCTCACCTCTCTTTTCCAGATTCACTGATTGTTCTTTTCCCTTGAGAAAAGAGCAGGCCTCCTGGTAATATCAACCAAACGTGACATAAGAAGATGCAATAAGACTAGGCATAAACCCTCATATCAAGGCTGAACAAGGCAATCCAATATGAGGAAAAGATTACTACAAGCAGGCAAAAGAGTCAGAGATACCTCCACTCCCACTGTTCAGAGTCCCACAAGAACTCCAAGTGACACAGCCATAACATATATGCAGAAGACCTAGCTCAGACCCATACAGGGTCCTTGATTGTCACCTCAACTTCTCTAAGCACGTGTGAACCCTGCTTAGATGATCAAGTGGACCAAGTTGTCTTGGTGTCATTGACCCTTCTGGTTCATATAATCCTACCTCACCATCTTCTGCAGGGTTCCTCAAACTTTGCCTAATGTTTGGCTGTGGGTCTAATGGCTCAGCTGCTAAAAGCTAGGTTCACAAAGGAAAATTTTCATCTAGAAAATCCCTGTTGAGGAAATTAATTCCTCTTTATTCTTCTGACTATTTTTTGATCTATTAATTATCATTAAGCTTTTAACATCATTCTCTAGTACCATGTTTTTAACACCTCTTTCCTGATTTCACAGCCACTTACTGAAGCAAAGAGCTTATCCTATTTCGCCACTCTGAGCATCCTTTATAATTATTCCGTGATAGTTAAAATTGCAGATAATTCCCCTACAAAACATGTCTATCTTTAATGCATTTCACTTCTTCAAATCTTCTGCCTACTGTGAAATCTGAAGTGTAATTTAAAGTTCAAAATGAAATCTCTCCAGCATCCATTCAGTATTTCCACTATGAAGATATATGGCATCCCAAACAGGAATGAAAAGAGTAAACATCAAAAAGAAGAGGTTCGACTTTGAAGGTGAAAAAGCTAGGAATATGTAAAAATTCCTCTGCCAGCTTAAAATAAGCCCATGCATTCCAACCTTGACAAACTGTATATCAAAATGATGACAAAATTGAATGGCATTATTTTATGGCCACTGTCAGAGATACTGGAAAACTTGCAGTGGATATACAAGATTTGAAAATTGAAAATGGGAATGGGGAAGCACTGAGAAAAATTAAAGGACACAAAGAGAGCAAGAGAATGGTATGAAGAGAGAACACGCACCCCTCTTTGAAACAAATCTGTACCTTTCAGTATTTTTCCCACAAGCGATCTTTCCCATTCAGGTCAAAATTTCAGAAAAGTCTTTCTTTCTTTTCATGTAAATATTTAGAAAGTGAATTGTAAAGTGATGTAGAAAGAAAATATATTTTAGGCAGATCAAATAAATTAGTCTTTGAACAGAAGTATAGAAGGGTATCTGACTTTGGGAGTTACTCTGAAGCTTAAGTAAGATGCATCTACATTGTCCTCAAAAGGGTCACTGAATTCCATAAAAAGAATAGAAAGTCTAAAGATACCTCACACATGTATTCCTAGTTGTTTTCCTCAACTGAGTGAAGAAAAGAGTTTTTCAACACAGACTGCTCAAACTTCTGGAAATCTACATTGTAAAACTTATCAAATTTCCATACATTCTCTCTATAATTTACTCAAGCTAATGCATAATGTACAACATGCATAAATGGAAGAACTAAAAGCTACAAAGACATATTTGCTTAAGCCATAACATCTCAGTCAAAGCAACAGAAGTAAGATATACTTTAAAGAGCCATATTTCATCCAAATTGCTCACATGCTCTTTAAAACATAATTAAGAATTGTAAAACAAGCCACACGACTGGAGAAAATATTTGAAATTATATATCTGATAAAAAATTTGAAGTCATGGTATTTTTATTTTTTTTTTTTGTTTGTTTGTTTGTTTTTCGAGACAGGGTTTCTCTGTGGTTTTGGAGCCTGTCCTGGAACTAGCTCTTGTAGACCAGGCTGGTCTTGAACTCACAAAGATCCGCCTGCCTCTGCCTCCCAAGTGCTGGGATTAAAGGCGTGCGCCACCACCGCCCGGCCTCATGGTATTTTTAAAACAAAAAAAAAAATTCTCAAAGATCAATAATGAATGCACACAGATTCAAATAGGAAAAGGCACAAGATGTAAATGCCAGTTTACAAAAGAAGATATTCCCTCAACTCATAAGTAAGTCAAGAGTTACTTGACAGTATTAATCAGGTGTTTCATGAGTTCTAATTGGTATTATTAATAAAAACCAGGAGCCAGATATCAGGGCACATGGTGAAAGATCTGGAAGAGAAAGGAGCAACGCACAGACAACACTTACCTTGCTAGCTCCTCAACTGAAAAGAGACTGAACCATGTCTCCTCCCACTTTATATTCCTTCTCCGCCCAGCCATATCACTTCCTATCTGTCTGTACAGACTTCCAGACCTCTACAGTTAACTAGTACCTAGGTCTAGGTCCACCTTCTGATATTCAGGCAAGTTTTATCTGTTAGAGTAAAAACAAGATATCACCACAATATAGAAAGTGGAAATTCAATCTACAACACAATACCATCAATTACCTATTAAGTTGAAAACAATCCAAAGCAATTGAACATGTTATGGACTGGAAAAGAAAACAATTGACTCTGAAAAATGTTGAAGAGGCTCTGACATGGTACAGCCAAATTTAAAATATTTGACTATTCTTTAAAAGTCACACATACAACCACTAACAAACTTAGCTATTCTACTCATATGTGATAATGGTAATGATTAATCATGATTGTCTGATTGAAGAGAAATTATCTATATTAGGTTCACTAAAGTGGGGAGACCCACTCTGAACAGTACCTTTCCATGGACTGGGACTCTGAACTAAACAAAAGAGAAAGGAAGCTGGACACGAGCATTCATCTCCTTTGTTTCCTGACTGTGGACACATTGACCCCAGCTGTGTCACATTCTTACTGCCATGACTTCCCCACTGTGACCTACTGCACCAATGAACCATCAAACAAAATAAGCCCTTCCTTCCTTCAGTTGCCTTTGTCAGTTATTTTGCCATAGCAACACACCAAGTAACTGATGAGACCAGAAAGCAAATGTTCACACACATGCACACAATGTTTCTACAGGTGTTTATAACAGCTACATTTTAATGTCCAAAGAGAGAAATGATCCTTATACCTGCCAAGAATTAACTCATAAGTAAATTGTGGTCTATTCAAAAGATCAATAAGAAATTAAAAAGGCTGAGGTTGGATACATCCATTGGTATGCATGGTTTTATTATTTTATGCTCATATGTATGGGTGTTTTGCCTGTATGTATGTATGTCACAGCATACAGAGGGGAATCCCACATCACAGGTTGAGCAAGTTATGATTAGCAATGCAGTAAGTAGCTCTCCTTCATGGCCTCTGCATCACCTCCTGCCTCCAGGCTATGGCTCTGTTTGGGTTCCTGGCATAGCTTCCATCAGGGATGAACGACAATGAGGAAGTGTAAGCCCAATAAACCCTTTTCTCTCCATCTTTTTTTTTTTTTTTTTTTTTTTGGTCATGACATTTCATTTCATCACTAGCAACCCTAATGAAGACAGACAGTTTTTTCTATGACGTATTTTATAACATCTGTTTTAATTTCATGATTTCATGTCTATCTTTGGATATAATGTCTTATTGAAAGAATAACTCATTACTGCTTAATAAATATTTGCTATGGTAAATATAAAAAAATGATTCATTTATGGAACCTTTAGGAGACATATATTTTCTGAACAATATATGTCACTAGAGGTGGATTTTGGGAAATTATAGCTTTTCCAACTTTCTTTTCTATCTATGCTTCCTATGTGCTGATCAAATGTGGTCCTTATGCATCTGGACTTCTGGGCCAGCCTCATGCTCCTATTAGTTACCAAGCCTTCCTCATCACTATTGATTTTATCCTTCTGAAACTGCAAGTCAAAATAGACTTATTATTTCTTCATTTGGTTTATATAAGGATATTTTATCAAGCAACAGCAATGGAACTAATAAAAAACATCAAGTATCAATCCTATATTTTAAAGATGCTATGTAATCATTTTCAAATATTTGGAAAGTTATTGCTTTTAAAGTAGTATATATATATATATATATATATATATATGTATGTATTTTAGCATACTACTTTTTCTTTTACAATTTCAAACATATACTGTATATATATGTATAAACACACACATATATATAGTATTTTTGTTTTTTAGAGACATGGTTTTATATATAATATTTTTATCAGTCTTTCTCATCATCCCCTCTTACCACCTTCCCCATTCTAAAAAATTTCTTTTTCTTCCCTAGTATCCTTACATAATGCTTTTTAAAATCTGTGGCTCACTACTTTTATTAGGGTTGTGTACATAAGCATGGGTTGGGGTTATTTGTTTGGGTGAGGGCAATGTGTTCCTGCAGTATTAAGCTGACTCTAGTGTATAGCTCCTCTAGAGAGTCTGACTCAGTCTAGGAATATATGGAAAAAATTTTGATGACCAAGAGGAGCCTGTTTAAAATTTATTCTAATTACATGGTTAACATATGAAAGCACTAAATTTAAAAGAGTAAACATCACAGCTGATTAAAAGTCAATTTAAAATACCATACTTAATTGCTGCCTTTGCATGACCTTTGGTCAGCAATACTATGATTGTAAGCTCCTTGTATGTCTTTCCATATAAAATAACTTCCATCCTTTGCTTAACTATTACAACAACGGAATCTGCTCACCAATGCACTATAAGAGTTCTTCGCTCACAGTCGAAAATATAATATCCAAATTCTATAAAGACTCTACATTCAGTGCTTACAATACTGAGGAGTTTGAACTTGGTCTTGATTATTGCATGGACATCTATTACCATGAAATTGTATGTGTATGTGTATCATCATGTTAAGAATGACTGTCTAGAATCCAAATTCTCAGGGCTTCAGATATTGTTTACATAAGACAAACATGAATTCCTGTATTCAAGCAATACTTTTTCTGTTCTTCTTCACCAGCAGATCTCAGAAATCCCTTATATTAATTATTAGCAGTCATGTTCTTTTCAAATACTACAAGTAACTTGTTTATGAGAAAATTTAATAATTCTAATTACTATTTGCTGAGAATGAATTTGAACACATGCTTTGAGGAAATATAAGTTGTTCTCTAGAACCAATTTTGTTTAAAATAAATAAATAAATAGCCATTCCTCATTTGATACGTGCTTGTGTGGGAGGCTTTTCTGATTTTTGACCCTAATATTTATAAAATTGTCCTATCATCTCGGGATGCAGAGATGCTTAAAAATGTCACAGTCACGGAATGGGTGCAGAAATAGAGCTACCAAAATGTGAATAACCTTGGAATATATAGCAGCATCTTTTCTCCCCAAAATAGAATAAAGTTATGTAGCATATTTTAGAAAAGGAAACTTTCCCCAACTCCTTTCTCTTTAAGATCCAAAACAGTAAGACAGAAAACTTGCTTTTGGCCTGAGAAAGACTGTGATAGATTTTTCACAGGTGCATTTTAGCTTTGTTTGTTATGGGCACCTTGAGAACACCTGATAGATTTAGAGTGCAGGAGGAAAATTATTGCCACCATAGTCTGATATGAGTAAGGGGTGTAATTAAAGTGCACCTTGGATACCATTGTAAATGTGCATGTTATCCCTTACTCCTGGCATCCTAATTAGAGTTTAATTTAGATTGGTGCACTCTCATTCATTATACTTGTCCTACATTTAAAAAAAAAAAATGGATACCAACAATTTAGCCTGAGCCTGAGATTCTGATACAAATTAAAACAACATAGAGGTAGCACTTTGAGTTATTGTTGAAGGAGAGCTGCTTGTTCATCCCAGCTGTCCAGAACCAAAATAATCACACAGAAACCATATTATTTAGAACACCGCTTGGACCATTAGCTCTAGGTTCTTATTGGCTCTTACATCTTAATTTAATGCATTTTTAGTAATCTGTGTATAACCATAAGGTCATGGCCTACCATTTAGCATGTCTTTCTCCAACAGAGGCAGTTGCCCACGGAGTCAAACTTTCAACCCAAACATTGAAGATTTTCAACCCAGGAGAATCTGTCAGTGCTAAGACTCAAGTCTGATTTAACCCCTTAGGATTCTTTGCCTCCAGAGGAGTAAGATAAATCATCAGACTTAGTCATAGAAAGGACAGCATCTCCTTTTCTGTTCTTCTCCACTGTACCAAGAAGCAGGAAAAGTAAATGTTTCAATATAAAGTATTCAGTGATAGAAGAAATTATTGCTGTTAAGAACAATAAAATGTAAATTATCCCCTTACATATAGTATTAAGTTCTACACAGAAGTGGCTTTAATTCAACATGGACTGATGGCTCTGGGATATTTCCTAAGAAAACATGCTATTCGCTGAAGATACATTGAGTATTACCTTGAATTAACAATACAGTCTTTCCATGTAAAAGAACAATTGATCTGAGGAGCCTGTGACATTTGAAGAAGCAGAACACATAGACACATAGGGTTAACTGAACAGGCACAGTTTGATCACATTGTTATATAACACAATATTCACTTTTCTCCTCTGAGTCTGAGGGCAATATACTATGAAAAAGAGTCACAAGGGACCCAAAAGGTTGACTACAAATAGCCTGAAGACACGTGACGTAACTTTTAGTTGATGCTGAGGTCATTGATCATGGGCTGAACTGCACACTGAATGCCTCTATCAACAAGAAAATTATGCATGACCCAATTTAAACCTTAGTAAATACAAATAAAATAATGACAATATGTTTAAAGATACATAAAGGAACACGTGTATGTCTTTCACTGTCCTTTTTAGTTTTTTATAGATTCTAATTATTCCATGACAGAAAATTTTAACGAAAGAATTCTCTTGGATCCAAAGTCAAAGAAGCTCCAAAGTACATTTGCTTTGATGTGTCAATCTTAAATTTACTTTAAAAAGCAAACAAAGGACTGGGGAGATGGCTCGCTCAGTAACATGCTCGTGTTGCAAGCAGGAGGATCTGAATTCAATTCCCAGGATTAGTGTAAATCACCAGGTGTTGTGGTTAGCCTTTTAAATCCCTGTGCTTGGAAAGTGAAGACACATGCATTCCTGTGGCTTCCTGGGCAGCCAGATTCAGATTAGCCTATTAAGTGAGCTCCAAGCCAGTGATGGACCCTGTCACAAAACCCAAATTTTTCAACAATGTTCCTATCCTGATAGAACATTAGCTAATAAATAAGGGATCTATCAATCTGTCTCCACCTGGGAAATTGATGTGTTAAGAGTTGATACCAATGCTAAAGTTAGTTTTAAGTAGCTCTGTGAGTACCAGAAACTGCTGAGAAAAAAAGAAAGGGAAGACTGAAAGGCTGGAAGGAGGGGGTGGGGAGGTAAGAAAGAAGAAACAAAAAGAGGGAGTGAGGAAAGAGTGGGAAGAGAGGGGTATGGAGGGGAGAGGAGAAAACAAGGAAGGAAAGAAAAGGAGACATTTGAGCCTTTGAGTGAAAACAGAAGCATCAATGCAATGTTTGTTTCCAGATTTGCAGACTTCTAATAGACAGTAAGATAATAAGGGGTAACAGACAAGCTATGACTGAAGTGAGGCTTTTAAGTTTTCTGAAAATGTTCCCATCAGTGAATGAAATAAATAATGTATGATTCTCTGTATTCCATGAAACAACTGTAGCTTGCAGCACAGTGGGATTGTGGTGAAGATTAAACCTTTATGGGATTATAACTATAAAGCGTGGAGCAGCTAACATACCCAAGTATTTTATAGAAATGTCTCTGATCTCCCACAATCCTCGAGGGTGACCTATGCAGGTTCCATCTCACAGATGAAACCCTCAACTCAGTAGGTTGCTCCAGATTGTACAATGATAATTGCTGGACCTGAAATGAAAAGCCCATCTATCTATCTTAGTACACATCCTCTCGTGGCCTAATGAGAAAACTGCCAGAATACAAGAGCATCCTATGATCTGCAGGTGTCTATATTACAGGACTTGAAAGAATGACAGAAAATTGTTCATCAAAGGGGGAAAAAAAAAAAACAGAAAGCCTTCACTCATAGTGTTCAAATTCCCTCATTTCTCTTTTGAGCTAATGACTCCTAACCAGGCCTGCAAAGCACTGAAAGAAATTCTGCTCCTTGAATAAACAACCAGGAGGGAAATAATCCCCAGGCCATTTATTATCCCTATTTATGTAACATGCAATGTCAATTAAGTCTCCCTCAAACAATCACAAAGGTAACTATTTAATTCTAATTTTGTTAAATTGTTAACAGTCTTCTATGTGTAGTTTGCTTTAGAGATGGAGAGGCTGTATCAACAGTGAAGCCATGTGGCAACTTGGCATTGGGGCTGCTGTTCATTAGCAACCGAGAGGCCGGGGAACCCCCAGCCCATTTACAGTTCTACACTTGAATTTTTATTACTTGTGCTGACAAACCTTTAAACACAGAGTCATAAATCAGTCGGCAGTACTAGGGAGCCACCTGCTGGAGTGACTGCTGGCACTGTCTCCATGAAATTAAATTCAGTAACTATTAACTCAATAATGAAGTTGTCAACTCCGGGATACTTTGCTATAAATACACATCTTAGGTCACACATAGACACACGCACTTTCAAATGCAATAGCAAAATCTCCATTACAAGAGACAGCACAAGTACAACATGAGATGAAACAATCAATGAACAGTGAGTAGTTAACACAGATGCTCTAAAGACAGCAGCCGTGTCTTCTAACTAGGTTATTTATTGCTCCGTGATTGCTATATCTTTCATCGGTCAATCTAACGATTATGTTCTCCAAACACTATAGTTCAATGGCAAGCTATTTAAATGATTATATTTTTGACGTGTGTGTTTGTATGTGTATGCACATGCGCGTGCACACCTCCATGGGCATAGGCATGGATGCCTGTTTTTATGCTTGTGGAAGCCAGAGCTCAACTATAGGTACCACTCTTCATGCGCTGTATGCCTCATTTCATGAAACATGGCCTCTCAGCATCCTGGAGCTCCCAAACTAGAAGACACACACTATGCATTAGGTTCAGGAAATCTCTACAACTCAGCTGCCTGTGTGCTGGGATCGCAATCACATGCCGCCATTCCTGGTGTTTTTCATATGTGTTCTTGGTGCTGTAGTCAGGTCGTCATGTTTGTGGGGCATGCTGAACCATCTCCCTAGGCCAAAATTATTTATTTCTAGCAACCAACTAGTATGAGAGTCAATATCTAATTTGGGATCAAGAGTACAAGTTTCTCTATCCTTTCGCCAGCTATCAGAGATCAATCTGTTGTTAAACGTATTCCCTAGAGTTCTTAGTATTGTTAAAGTTTTTTTTTTTTGCAAAAACATAATGAGTGAAATATTTGTTGCAGGCTTTGTTATTCAAATTTCTGAGCTAAAATAGCCACTCAGTTTCCCATCTCTGCTACACTATGTGCAGAGAGAACTCCAAAAACATGTTCTTTAATGAAGCTATTGTGTTGCCAGAGGGTCAAGATTTTAAAAACAGTATCTGTGTCCAGCAAGAAAGCTAAGTGGAACAGACATGAGAGATTAATCTGAATGGTGTTGTCTGGAAAGTATAGCCTAGAGACATTGGATTCCCTGTTAGCCATTTGATTTATAGTAATTTTCTTCATTCTCAAAAGAACAGTAAACATAATGATTCCATTTAGCTGAGGTTTCCAGTTTACCCAGGCTATGTGTATATTTGTAATCAAGTACTGTCATGGCAGTGAGAGCACTAGGTAATATGGTGGCAGCAGGATTGCTCTAAAATAATTGGTTTTCTTGGTACTACTGGAGAAGTTCTTTCCATACAGCTGTATGCTTAACACTCTGTTTATCCAGTTTTCCACCCAAAGTCTATATACTTCATCACATCATAAACCTCTTTTAAAATACATTCTCAGTTGGTGACATAAAAGCTGATATTCATAGAAGATGATAAATATTGTTAGCTGAATGTAAGTTATTGAGGGAGATTTTATTTTCCTTTTATAATATAATTTCATTCATATTAAGTATATTTTATGTAATATTTAATGGGAGTACAGTCTTTTAGAATAGAACAGAAATTTGTTCAACAAAAAACCCCAGGTATTTGTTGAGTTGTTCATACATATTAGAATCTCTTAAATGTAAACAGATTTTTCTTTGGACCACTAGATCACAAAAAACAACATGGAGATTTATTATTAATTATGAAACCTCAATAGATAGCTTAGGCTTATTCCTAACTAGTTCTCATAGCTTAAATTAATTCCTATCGTTTAATCTATGTTCTTTGATGTGGCTCATTTACCTTTACTCGGTACTCCCTATGCTGCTTCTTCCCCATCTGGCTGACGACTCCCTGCATCTTTGCCCTTCTTCTTCCCAGCATCCTCTCTACTCCCCAAAGCCTGACTAGCTATTAACTGTTCAACATTTTATTAAACCAATCTGGGTGACACATATTCATACTTATAGTATACAAAAAGATTATTCCACAACACCGAACCTATTTAATTGAGGTTTTTGAAAGACATAATGATGTAATATATTCATATTTGAGACAATATATATATATATATATATATTCCTGAATATACTTGGACTCTAACACTTAGTTTCTCTTAGTAAGGATCTATTTAATTTGTTAATAAAAGGAAATGCTGAGATAAGACATTGCAGGAAACATTTGGTCCATATATTTGGAGTCTTTCTGCAAGTCCTCCAACACTATGGTGTTCTCTCAATTCCCACATCTGCTTTAACAAAACTAATCTCTCTTGGAAATCTTCCACACATTAATAGAGGGGTCAGCAATCTACAGCTCAGACTATGGGCCAAATTCAGCCCACCATGGGACCAAATCTTTCCACAACCGGTTGTGTTTGATTTATGCTGAAGTGACAAGCTTGAGTAGTTGCAATAGAAGTATGATAAACTGAAAAGGCAAAAAAAAAATACTTCACAACATGGATCTCTATAGTACATTTTCCATGTACTTTGCATATTTTAAAAATATTTTATTCAGGTTCTTTCTGGGGAGAGTTTAATTAATAAACGAACAACTTCAGTAATGTTTGATATATTGAAACTCTTCCATTTAGCCTGGTTTCAAAGAAACTATAGCATGATTTCACAGGTACTGGCCAAGATCAAAGATGAACAACATGAAGAGAGAATGGAAAAACATGTAGATGTGGGGTGTAAGAGCAAAAAACCATTGAGAAACCAGATGAGGACTTTGACATAGTAATACAAGTCAGAACTGAGCAAAAGAAGAGTTGTTTGAATGCACCACTGACTCTTCTTAGTTGCAGTAAATTTATTTCAACTACTGAAAGTTTAGACAGTACTATTTTACCCAGGATATATCCCCTTGTCCTACTACCTATCCTTTCTTGCCTAGGTCAGATTTGTCACACTGTGCACTTTGAGTATGCCATTATATACCAAATTCCAACTCTGTTTCACTATGTGGGTGAGACTTAGTGTTTCTTTAATATGCCCCAGTTACTAACCTGAGACATACCTTAAATTCAAACATGGCTCCTGGGTCTCAGAATGACTTATCTTAGTGATCCTGCCACTCTCTGAACACTAATATTGATCAAAATTTAATGTGAAAATTTAATAAAATAACATGGATTACAAAATCAAGTAACACTAAATGGCCAGAAATCCACACAGGAGAGTTACTGTGTACCTACAGAAGCAGAATGAACTATTAGCTCATTTGGGCTCTCTCCTGCTCCAGGTTAATTTGGTTAGCATCCCCATCTTTTTAAAAATTTAAGCCATAGCTGTGGCTAAAACAATAGAGAAAACCAAACATTTTGTTGGTAACAAATCCTGTGGAAAGATAAACTGCTATTATATTGTCTGAGATATGTAATTACCAAATCACCAATAATTTTGTGTTTTACCTATACATTAATAACAAAAGCAAAGCTAACTATCATAACTGGTCCAGGAAAAGGAAAAACTTAATCAGATCCAACAATACAACATAAAACTATGTAGAGACATCTGAAAATACATAACAGGTCAAAATGACAATATTCTCATTCCCCTCAACTTTACTTACTTCAGCTTATACTTTTTAAGTGTGTGGGGGAGGCGTGTGTGGTTCAGGAATTCACAGGGAAAAGGTTAAGTGTTTTAACCTTGGACAATTGAAAAATCTAAAGATAATGTTAAAGCAGGGACACGATACTCAAAGGGAAATCTTCAAAAATGCACTTACTCTGTGGAAATGTTACTTTTATATCTAGCCAGAAACAACTATAATAAGCAAGTGGCACATTCTGTCACCTTTAGGAATCATAAGTCCGAAAGGATACAGCTCAAAGTGAAAGTAGGCAACAGCACAAGTTCATGTGCAAGGATGGAGAGTCTCAGAAAGGTACAGCTGGTTTGTGAACAAACAAGCCATGTCCACTTGCTGTTTTGTTCAGGTGAGGCACTAGTCTGAGACGACAGCTCAAAGCCAAACTAAAATAATAAAGGCTCACTCAGGAATACACAAAATGTTCAATTAGTCCCAGTGCTAAATATGCTGGGCATGCCTTCTTTACTGTGTAGGATGTGAATGGATGGGCATGTGAGGTTTTCATTAACACACCCCTTCTGTTACTGCTCTCTACCTAAGGTCTAAAGTTTTATATTCCATATTAATTATTTCATACCTTATAGAGGAGTGGTTGTCAACCTTCCTAATGTTGAGACCCTTTAATACAGTTCCTCTTGTTGTGGTGACCCCAACCATAAAATTATTTTTGTTACTACTTCATAACTGTAATTTTACTGTTGTTATGAATCATAATGTAACTATCTGTGTTTTCTGATGGATTTGGAGTCACAACCTGGTGTGGGAGGTCCTTCTGTCTATGTGTTGCTTTTATTGGTTAATGAATAAAAAACATGTTAAGAAACACTGTTCTAGAGAATACTATCACTATCAAAATTTTATATATATTGATGAACTGTTTCCTAAAAACCACATTTTTTCGAGGATCTTAAAATTGAAAAGCAAAAATTTAAGAAAAAAAAGAGTACTTTGTGAAAATGTTAATTAGATTAAAAGTAATGTAAGGATAATAAAAATATTCATGAATATAATGTTTAGCTTTAAAATGATTTATGTTCACATAATGAACCCTCATGAAACCATGACAGTGGTTTGTGAAGAAAACTTAATCACAAGATAAAATTCTCTTCTCCCAATCTCAAATGAAAAAGCAATATCAAAACTAATATGCAGGGTGATCACAATGTGTGAAATGTATTTTATATTCTAGCGCCTACAATAAAGAGCTGCGAGTAATGACATAAAATGTTTATCTCAGTGTAGAAGGATCACTGCTAATTTTATTTCCCTTATTATTTCATATTTTTCTAATTTTTATAATGAGCATATATTACTTTCATTACTTTACAAGCATAATAATTAAATAAATATGAGAATCCCCATCCAGACACCCCAGGGAAGGATTGCACCTCCAGCTATTATTAGTTAACACATTAGAGAGGATTAGGACCGTTAGCTGAGCATGAGGACAGAGAGGGTGTCTTAGCCAAAGCAACGACATGAGAGAATCGATTCAATTAAAATATGATAACCCCTTACAGAATTATATTGCTTTGTCATTTAAAAAAGGTTGTGTCTGGTCAGACAAGGTCGTGTACACCTTCAATCCCAGCATTAGGAAGGCAGAGGCAGCTGGATCTACATAGCAAGTTCAAGGCCCACTAAGGCTAAATAGTGAGACCACTACCTCAAAAGGAAACAAAATCCAGGAGTTTCACATCCTTTATTCCATTAGAATAACTTCAACTTGCTAGTGTACAAACACATCAACACGTAGGCCCTAGTATCATTAGTCATTATAAACATGTGTTTTCCAATGTCACAGGCATGGGTGCTTTGCCTGCATGCGTGTCTATGTGCCATGTGTGTACATGCCTGCAAAGAGCAGAATAGAGTGCCAGATTGATTCCCTGGGACTGGAATTGCAGATTCCACCGTGTGGGTGCTGAGAATGGAACCCATGTTGTCTGGAAGAGTGCTCATAAACACAAAGCCATGCCTTCACCCCAACATCAGTTACTTTCAGTGCCTAGAAAGGGCCAGTGAAATGACTTAGCGGGTTGGAAACATTTGCCCAACAATCCTGAAAACCCAACTTACAGTGGTAAAACTCATAGTAAAAGGAGAGAATTTACTCTCAAAAGCTGTCATCTGACCCACACATGGGCCTCTGTCCCCCACTGCCACTTAGGAAGACATATATCTACTGTATTTTTGCATTGTACTAACAGGGGATTTATGTAACTAAGGAAATAAGCTTAGCGTTTAGTGCAAAGAATTTTGAAAGGCATGCCCAGAACAGACAACAAATGACACACTGCTATTTTTGTCTTCTTGACTATCTTTGATTACGACATGTCCTCTAGTTCCCTTTTGGAAACCAAATGCTCCTCTGGCACCAGTATCCACATATATCCCTGTCCCCACTATGCTTCTTGAGTCCTCCCCACCTCTGAATTCAGTAGTCATCTTTTCTTTTCACTGAATGAAGGAAAAATGATGGTATACGACGGGATTCACCATTGAAACACCTGCTCGGGGTTGAACTATTCCTTTCCAACTCTAAAGATGCTTTTCAATTGTAACAATGTAACAAATCAGAGAAGTAGACAAGGATGTAGAGTTTAATAGCTCACCTCATCTACACAAGCCTCAACTTCTGATTTCCTTTTCTTGGCTGCACCCTCAAGCCCTGATCCTGGGCCAACGACAGCTGTGCATCAATCACCACGGAGAGATAAAGGCCTTGAGGGGAGTCCAATGACCTATCAAGCACTCAGCTGGGACTTGTTCATCTGATATGTGTGTCTTAAGGCTGAATATCAGTTCCTTTTAGTTATTTTATTTTGAACAATGGAGAGTTGTGATATTATGTTTGCTTTAAGAAAAAAAGAGAGGGAGAGAGGGGGGAGATTAAATGGTGCATCCCAAAAGAGAAATCATGGGGAAAGACAGCCGCCAGGAAGAAAAGGTACCGCGAAGGGGTGGGGGTGGGGTGTAGGCCAGGCTTTGAAGTAGCACTCCTTCCAGGAAACACCCACTAATACTTGAAAGTCCAGTCAGGTTGCTTATCTTGCATGAGAGTTTAAGGAGTCAGGCTCAAGAATCATTAAATGATTTGCTTTAATTTATACAATCCAACCTAAAGAGCTATAATTGCTAACTTCGTAGGTGTGATAGGCTACCAAATTCTGGGCTTGACTCATCTCTGCCTAGGAAAACTGGCATCTCATTTATTAAATGTTCATTCTGGGCAAGTCTGGATATTATAGGAATTAGAATAGGAGAGACGTATGAAAAAGTGATAGGATATTTTTTCTACATATTACAATGGCTATCTTTATATATAATGGCATACATAAAATAACACTGAAATCACTAGTTGTAGCCTAAGTATTCATTGCATCAAAATGCATATATTGAAACCTAGTCATCAATATGGTGGTGTAAAGACACGAGACCATTTGGAGATTGTTAGATCATAAAGACAATGTTTTCAAGAATGAGGTTATTACCCTTATAAAAAAAACACATCAGAAATCTTATTCCTCCCTACCATCACATGAGAATCCAGCACGAAGCATCAATCAATGGCTTGGGCAATACATCTAGAACCTGGGTGTCAGTCCTCCAGAAACATGAAACAATAAATGTATGTCATTTGCAAATCATAGAGTTCACTGTGTTCTGTTAGAGCAGCCTGGATAGACTAGGACATCTTTATAGCATAATGGTCACACATATGCCAGCATTGTAATACATGACATAATCCCAAACTGACAGGACTATGGGTACCATAGTAGGTACACAAGATGCCATAAGCAAAGAGCCTATTCTTCAAGTGGAATTTCCCACTTGTTTCCTTGTATGGGTTACGTCTTTAGATCTGCGCTTCGACCTTGATCTTGCCTTCAGCATATACCTCCCTTCTACTATCCATTAATGGATTTTTCTTACGCAAACCTGAGTTCAAGGAAACCCTCTTTCTTCTTTGAATGCCAGCTCTAATAATTCTGCTGATAGAAGTAACATATAGACTGTGGACCTTGTTAAATCACATTCTGCAGGTCTCATTAGCCTCTAAATGCTATGAGGAACTTTGATTCCTTATTCGTCATTTACCTCTCTTTTTCTTATTTCCAAATACTATGCACCCTCAAGCCTCCCATGTTACACTTTTTATGCTTCCTTGATCATGTATCATTTGTTTTTTATTTCACAAATATAAATCAAATCATCAGTGCTACCTTCACTTCTCTTCCTGTGCCTTAAATTTCTGTGAACCTGTCAGATAATTCCTTCCTTTACTGTCACCCCAAAACTGCCATTCTTACTATCTCAAGCATACCACACCTCCTATTAGACAAATCATGTTTTCCAAACTCCCAGCTTCTCATTGTATTTTCTAGAGCAGCTTCATGAAAATATAACTCAGCACACAATCAAATTTTCACGTTTTAGTAGAGTCATGCAGCTATGCAATGCTCACAAGGTTTAGAGGATGCTCACTGCCATCCCTTGAAGACATACCTATCTATAGTCCATATCTCTAACCCACATCAAGCTCTATCCACTCAGAAAACAGTCATCTACTTTCAGCATCAGTAGATTTGCATTTGAAGGTTATTTCTTATATAAGGAATTATACAGGATGTAGAGGTACCATTCTACTGATTTCTTCTCTGCTGACCTGATGATCTCCCCTTTGTTCTCTCTCTCTCTCTCTCTCTCTCTCTCTCTCTCTCTCTCTCTCTCCTGTGTGTGTTTGAATGAGCACATATATACAAATGTCATCATGAATTTGTGGAGGTCAGACGACAATCTTGGGGTCAGTCCTGGCCGTCCACCTTGTTTGAAATAGGGCTTCTCCATAGTCACTGTGTGTGCCAGGCTAGCTGGTGCTTAGGAGTATCTGAGGATTCCCCTGTCTGTGGCTGTCATCTCTGCTATCTTTCCATAGCAGTGCTGGGATTACTGGGATGAGTTATCTAGCCCAGGTTTACATGGGTCCTGGAGATCCAAACTCAGGTCCTCATGTTTAACTAGCCAGAATCTTACCACCTTTCTTACTGAACCATCTCTCTGGGATCTCCTCTTGAATTTTTAATGTCTTCTCTTGTATATACTCTCTCTTCAGCATTTAACTTTTTCAAATGTGCTATATTTAAAAAACAAGCATCTCACTCTACTTTAGTTTTTACCTGGTTTTCTTCCAAGACAATCAGCCCTTGCTTTCATTCATCCATTATTTCACTATTTAGCTCTGGGTGACAAGGAACTTGTGAGGAAAACCAGGCTGGCCTCCAACACACTGCCTTAGAATACAAACTTTGGGATTAAAGGCATGTTTCACCACACTCACCCCAGCCAAAATTTTGAAAATATTTCTAGCTCTTTGTATTCTAACTTTCTGTTTTGAACTATTTCTGACTCTTTCATACCATGGTCACTACCACCTGCCATGTTAAATTCTCCAAACTGTTGTCACCTGCTCACCAGCTCTCAAATAAAGCATCACTTCCTGCATGAGGTCATCCTTGGGACCACGACATCTCTGGAAGACGTCTCCATCTTGCCCCCATTAATGTTTTGAAATGGTTATTTGATGGATAGGACTGGCTGTGCTGTGTCTTGTGCACACTAAAATCTGGCAGAATTCTAAGATTCTAGTGGTGGCAATCTGGGTTACCAAATGTCCCAATAGATGTACAAATACCCCATAGTAAGAAATATAATCTAGACAATCTGTTCTTATTTCATATTTCAGGTCTCTGTTCATAGAACTTCACCGTATCGCAATTGCCTGCGATCCCCGCTGAAACCCAAGGAGACTGAGTCAATAGTTCTATCTCAGGATTTGGGATAGTGCCTGACATAGAAATTAATCAATACACACACACTCATTTATCCTTTTTGAATCAATAGATATGATGTCTTTTTTTTGTCTTGTGGGGTCTTAATGAGCAATTGGTATATCCTGAAGAAATGTTTCCCTAAACCTCTTAAAGGTTAGTTATTGATGTTGTGCTTTTGGTTGTTGATGCTATAAAGGTTCATGTTAGAACATTTTTAGGACCATATCTGGAAATTATGAGAGCCAAATTAAAGTTACAAGTAGAAAGCAGAGAGGTAGGAAAACAACGAAATTGATTCTGCGTGGAGTTCTATATTCTCCCTTGTTCTCTTGTCTTAGGCTGCTAATCAAAAGCACATTGGGGCCAGTTTTTAATTTTTATGCTGCAGTATATCCCAGAGAGTGACTCTCTCGGTCTCATTTGGAGAGTCAGTCCATATCTGACAATCTCTCTTGTGCCAAGTCCTTTCCAGAACTGATTCCATAACTGCCAAAAGGACATAGTTATTAGCTACTAGCACTAGTTAATTCATCCACATTCTTCCAGATGAGGGATTATCCCCCAAAGATACAAAGTAAAATGTTAGGGGTTCAGGTATAACCCCTAAGAAACTATGAATGTGTGATGCTTTTTTTTGGAAAGCAGTATAGGCCTTATTCATAGAATCCAGCTGTGTGCCAAACAAATAATTTCTCCTGGGACCTCACATGCATGGCCATCTTATCTTATGCTTACAACAGCTTTATAATTTTCCACAAATAAAAAATTTTAAAAAAATGAAGTCTGTCTTAGAGATCTAGGGTCTATGCTACTCTCTTATTGCTCTATATAGTATCTGCTAAACAACATTTAAGGTTTTTTTTTTCAACAATTCTGCCTTACTAAGCACGGTTGTGGTGTGCAGGCAGTACTATAGACCTAATAAATCACTGCGTGTCACTTCAGTGAAACATTAGGTTTCCATGATAAATGTGGAAGAGAAACAATTATCTACACATAAACAGCAAAGACAATGCAGGAGAAAAGGGGTGGAACCAGGGAAGACATTGACCAGAATCAGGAGAAAAGCCACGAGTTCTGATTGAGGTGAAGCTGAGCGGTGACCAATAAGTTCTTCTGGCTATATGACTTCTTCCTAATCATTTATAAGTGAATAGGGAATAGGTTTATAGAAAAAGATTTGGATGGACTATGGAATCATTGAGTATAAAGTTACAGTGGTGTAGTACGTGTGTGACCATATATTTATTGAGTTGAGCATCCGCCAAATGACAACTGACAACACAGTGTACTAAACTGACAATAACATCCTTAATTTAACCCATATTGGCCTAAAAACACATTTTATTACAATAGAAAGGCTATCAAGAATTGCTAATGCTTGTTAATAGCAAGCATCCTTAAACCACAAAAAGTCTACAACCAAAACACCTCTCAATTCTTTGATTCATTTGTTTTCCTAGTGGGTCCCACGGGGTTCTTGGTCTCCCTTCCTCCTCTTCTGTGTCTGCTGCTTTTCTGGTAGGCAATTATACTTTACCAAACTGGTAAATTTTCATTTGATAATTATCATCAACAGCTAGTTCTCTGATCAAAGTTAAACCATCTATATCCCCCTTAGTAGAATAGAATGAACAGGTCAAATGGAGTCACTGACCATCAGAAGTCTCCACATGTTACAGCTCAACAATTTCTTCATAGTTGTCAGCTCCCTTGATTCGGTGTGCCAACAGAAGCATTTTGCAGATTCACACATGCACAAAGCACTTCACAACTGGTACAGCACTCAGGCAATAACCAATCAGTGGCCACAAAAACTGGCACAACAAATTCCAAATTATCTGTCAACTATTACCCACCATCAGGAAGTCAATAGGGTCTTGTTATAGGCTGATGTTTCTTCCATATATTGAAGCATCGGTCCCTGACCTAGGGATGTCATCTTTATCTCCTATGCATGCTACCTTAATTGAAAACAGTGAGTTTAAGCTAAATTCTAAGATGAACATCAGACATCACTATCTCATGTCTCTGATGAAATGAAGCCTTCGGGTTTTACTAGATGTGACTTTGGGACCTTCCTTCGTTCTCTTTATCCAGAAATAGTACTAATATGACTGTTCTAGTGAATGTCTGGCACCAATTAAGCAATCCAGGGAGTTAACTGACCCCCTGAAAGCAGAGAACTATCATTGTTGAGGGACTCCCATGAGGGGAGTTTGTAAAAGAGAGTACCTCTTTGGCTCTGTTGTGCAAACGCAGATGGGTTGACTGCTCTATGTTGATCTCTGTAATGCTTAGACTGTCTTCTTTGCCTGATGGTCTTGTTTCCTGAATAACTATCCAGCAAGTTTCTCAACTTTGATCATTGATGTTATTTATTTTTTTATTTATGAACAACCACTTCACATTAAAATGGGTCAGAGAAAGGAGTGTGCTATCCATTACCTTTGAATATAATGTAACTATGTTAGTGTCAGCATGTAAATGTGAGTGCATATGTTCATGGCATGACAGAAACCCCTTCTGGTCAATTCCTCTGTTGATCCATCCTATGATATATTGGTAAAGAACATTGACATAGGAGTCAGAGATAACTACAAACATCTTTTGGTTTTCATGGATTATTGAATTGTGACGTTGTATAACTTTCTCCCCTGCCCCTTAAAGGCTGCTTACTAAGTTTCTAAATGGAAAGTATTAATGGTGCCTCCTTCATAGGTTTCGTGTGAGGTTCAGCAAGCTGTGTATCAAGGTGCTACAAACGGTGCTTGACATAAGCACTTTAAAAGGCAGACTATGCTTAATATCCATGACTGTCACTGTGCCAATCTAAGATCAACCTTAGGCTCGTTTTACAGATGAGGAATAAAATACCCTGGAAGTTAAATTTGGAAAACCCATGTCCTTAGTAGCACCTCATCAAATAAATTATGTGACCAAGATCCTCTATGGATTGCAAACTGCCTCTGCTTATGATTACCAAAAAGGAGGCAGGAAATATAGCAGTGTCTTTCTCTACTCCTCACACCCAAGCACAAAGCAGCCAGCTTGAAGGACAGTATTTATAGTGCTGTATAGATTTTTTTCAGTGTGTATTTATAAAATGTCTATTGTTTTGTTCTCTTGCCCATTCTTCCAAACTGCCTTTCTTCTAGTAACCAACTAGCAAGATGTTCTGGAAACAAGATGTTTCTTAGCAACATTTTGTTTATATAGATGAAAACATGACCTTTTCTGCCACCTCCTCGGGAAAGAGAAATCCTCCGCATTTCAATGAAGTATCTTTGTTGGAGCTCTTGGCTTTAGAGTCCAGTGTGTATGCTTATTCTCCCGGGAAGGGAGAGTCCTTCACTTTGACAGCAGTTCTTCTAAAAAGGCTATGGCTAATTATGTATCTCCTCCTGAGACCCCACCTCTAGAATATGTAAGAACACAAGCCCGTGGGGATATGTGTGTGTGTGTGTGTGTGTGTGTGTGTGTGTGTGTGTGTGTGATATCTGTTGGTTTATAGCAACCATCCCCAGCTCCCCAGACTGAACTGCATCTCTACAAAGCACTCACTTCTACAACTCTGATTATTTACAGTATTTATTCTTTCTCTAAAGAAAAAGCTCAGTGATCTCAGAGGGCTGTTTAGAAAGGGTTGACAAAGGGATCAATAAGTTTTGATAACAGCAGGCCATGCCTATGTCTCCATTATAGATGGATGGCAGTGATCAGATTCTTCAAATACTGTTCTTTGAACCACATGAACTGTCTCCCTCATCAAAACATCCTTCAGGATGGGGGCAACCCCTGAGGAAAGAGCACACAGTGCAATTAGAGGGGCGAGTGAAGAATGCCACATTTAATTCAAGGCATCTAATTTTGCAAAATATTCACCATAGATTTCAGAATTGTTCAGAGTTCTCTAGAAAACCCAGAAGCAATAGACTGAGTGTGAGAAAGAGGAAAGAGGAGAGAAATTCACTTGGAAGAATTGGTTCATGTTGTAGCTTGCTAGCAAATTAAAAACCTTGCAGGATAGTTCCAGCAGGGTGGAAAACAGGAAATTTGAGTTTTTCAATCTTGAATTCAAGACAATCTGGAAGCAAAATTCCTTATTTGTTTAGTAGATCCCAGTCTTGTATATGATACTTTCCTACTGATCACACAAGGCCACACACATCAAAAAAATCTAATGTGTCTTCCTCTAAGTCAATTACCATAAGTTTCATGCCTACAAATTATCTCACAGAAAAATCTAGACCAGCATTTGATCACCTAAGTGCCACTGTCTTCACAAATATCCCAGTTTCCTGGTCATCTTCTCTTAATGTCACCTACAGGTAAGCACAAATGAAGATAAACAATGCCTGTTGGCCAATGCTGCCTGCAATCACATGAGGCAGCCAATATTCTGCCATGAGGGGACATGCACAACTCTCTAACTGGACATTTCCTTCCTCTTCCTTTGAAAGCACGCATTTACTTTTATGTTATGTGTATGAATGTCTTACCTGTATATAAGTCTGTGTACCAGGTACATGCTATGCCCACAACAGTTTGAAGAGGACTTCAGCTTCTCCAGGATTGGAGTTTCAGAGATTATAAACTGCCATGTTGGTGCTGGGGATTGAACCTGGATCCTCAGCATAAGCAGCCAGTGTTCTAAACTATTGCACCATCTCTTCATTTTAAATTACATGTTTAAAAGAAAATATAGATTCACATGTAGCTATGAGAAATGATAGAGATAAATCTTACACATCTGATGCTCTTTTCCACCATAGGTAAGATCCTGTGAAGCTTTAGTGTATAATTGAGCTATGGTAAAGGCACCAATTGACCTTAAACAATCAAGAAACAAAATTCCTTGTCACCATGAGGATCATCCAACCTCCCCTTTTATAACTTCACTTTCCTCTGCCCCAGCCCCTATGTCACACTTTACAGTCACGAATCTGTTCTTTATTTACAGTTTGCCAATTATGTATACCATAGAACAGAATTTTTATGGCTATTTTGGATAGACTTTTGTCATGCAACATAATTCTCTAGAGGTTCACGTAGATAATGATGTATGCCTATCTGTTATTTTGAACTTACGGTAGTTGACTTATAGTAAAACACATCAGCTTTTTTGATGTGTGTGGCCTTGTGTGATCATCTGTTATTTTGTATTCCTTAGGAATGTTCCTAGCACAATGGAGCTAGAGCTTTTTAATCATTCACCTGTTAAGGCAGACCTCAGGCATTTGTACTTCTTGTTACTATGAATAAAAGGGGGTAAATATTTGTGTGCTGGTTTTTATTCAGAGACAACTTTGTGTTTCTCTGGAATAAATGCCAAGATGTACAATGGCTGAGTAACATGTTAGGTGCACATTTAACATGCAAAGAATCCATTTCTCAAAAGTCATTTATAGCATTTTCCATGACCTTCAGGAAAACAGGAGAGATCTGGGTTTTTCCCCCCAAAACTTGGTGTTGTCGCTGGCCTTAGAGATGTCATTTTGCCAGGCAATCAAGTTATATGTCACCGTGTTTTAATTCATACTATATTTAATGATTAAAAATGTTTGACCTTTTTGAGTCACTTATGGATACCAGAACAGCTTCCTTCTGAAATGTCTCCTTAAATCTTTTGTCAACTTTGTAATGGGATGACTTAGTTCCATTTTTTTTTTCCCTGTTGAGTAGTGAGAATCACGAACTCTTTGCCCTTTGTAGTACATGTGCTTTGCACACTCCACTTCCCAGGCTGTGCCTTGCCCATAGTCAACTCTCGGTCATTCTCAGAGGAGATGCATGTTGTTATTAAACATCTAAGCCGCTGTTTTGTTCTGCCTGTGGTGTTCATTTGCCTCAGTACCATGTGATAAAAACACCATCTATGCAGGACAGTCTGCCCCTTGTAAAAAATCAGCTGGCAGGCTGGGTCTATGGTTTGAGGACAAGGTTTGATTCCCAGCACCCACAGGGCAGCTCACAAATGCCTGTAACTGCAATTCTAGACCATCTAACACCCTCCTCTGAGCTTTATGGGTACCAGGCACTTATGTGTACACAGACATACATGCAGGCAAAATAACCATACAAAATATGTTTTTAAAAGTCAGATGGATACATTTGTTGGGTTTCGTTGCTATGTTTTCTGATCAATGTGCTCATCTTTCTGTCAATACAAGCCTTGATTACAATGGCAACACAATGTATATCAATATCGGAGTTAGTCCTCTCAATTGTTTTTACTCAAAACTAGTTTAGCCATTTGCATCCCTTTGTGTTTACAAATATATTTCCATATGTCCTTGTTTGTATTCCAATTGTCTTGTAGGTATCTTTGCTGATATTTCACCAAACCTGTATATAAATTTGGAAATAGTTGTAAAACTTATAATGTTTGTCTCCATGCTCTGTTCAAAGTTCAATTTCTCTCTCCATGGTCTTTGATTCCTCTCATCAGCATATTTTTTTCACATTTCAGAAGATTATATATGTGAAATTTATGCTTGGCTACTGAAATATTTTCTTAAATTTTATTATGTTTTTCTGTGTATGAGGCTTTTTCTCCACGTTTATCTGTGCACCGCAAGCATGCCTTGGTGGCTATGAAGGCAAGGAATCGGATACACTGGAACTGAATTTACAGACAGTTGTAAATTCACCCATTATGTGGGTGTTGGGAACCGAACGCACGTTCTTTGCAAGAAGAAGTACTCTTAATCACTGAGTCATCTCTTTGGTCTAATATTTTTTAAAAATTTAATATTACTTTTTATTTATGTATATATCTTTACATGTATGTTGCATGTGTGCAGGTGTCTGTGGAGGTCAGAAGAGGCTATCAGGTCTCCTGAAGCAAGAGTTAAATTCGGATATGAGCCTCCGAATGTGGGGACTGAGAACTGAATGTTCAGATCTCAATATTCATGTAGCAGGCTAGGCATTATGTGCATACCTGTAACCTTAGGTCTGAGCAGGGCAGAGAAAGGAGGAGCCTTGGGCCTTGCTGGCCTGTAATCTGTCTGAGAAAACAGGAGACCTGGGGTTCAGGGAGAGACTCTGCCTCAAAGTAATAGGGAAGGATAAAGGAGGTCACCCAACACTTTCTTCTGGGCTTGATGCTCACATAGGCCCACATGCAAGCACCCTCATAAAAGCAAGCTTACACACATACACACACGCACACACATACACAGAGAGAGAGAGAGACAGAGACAGAGAGAGTCAGAGACAGAGAGAGAATTTTTTATTATTTAAGATTTCTCTTCCTTTCCGTTGTATCTCATCAAATAATATCTTTAAAAGCATTGGTTGTATTAAAGGCCTAAACTATGCAATTTTATGAGCCCAACATTTTTGGGCAAAGCCAGATCTCCACACTTTTCAAGGTTTCCTTAGGCTAACATCCAATATGATGAAAAGCAGGCGTTGGATGCTGAGTTTTTGACACCAAAGGTATACAAAGAGGTAACAAATGAGAGTCCAGGCATCGCGACTGCTAGTGGAATTAATTTGTTGTTCACAGTGTGAACTGTCGATGTAAGACGACCTTGCAGCAGCACAGATATTTCATTAAGTCCTAGCGACGTGTAGTTAATGCCATTTGCTTCCCCATGAGCTTGGAGCACGACAAATGACTCCTTCCAGCTGATGAATTGCAGAGCTTTGCTGTAGGTTTGGAGATTCCAGTTTCCTCCAGGTACCTCCACTCTGGTTCCTTGCGGAGGAAGACGCTGTTAGAAGCACTGAGGATAAATGTGACTCAGCTGTGCACCATCTAAAGTAAGTGAACTCTCCCATTAATGCCGTGGCAAAATAGCTCAATGTTAGGAGCCTCAGTTTCCCAGACTGAGATGGCAAAGTTCTTTGTGTAAAACCATAGTCATTCAAAATGAACAGTGACCACTTACTATAGAAAGAAGATAAAAATCATCTCTCTCTCTCTCTCTCTCTCTGTCCTCACACCTTCAGCCAGTGAGATAACAGGATTGCGATTCACCTATGACTTCCCCAATTTTAACAATGAACATCTAGTATTCAGAAATACCCCTGGTCTTATTTTTAAAACCGAATACCTATGTCCTGGGTACATCCACCTCCCAGCAAAACCAGGATACTTCTTACTTAACTTCAAGTTTTCCTTCTCATTTTGAACTTTGGGGTCCTATTGAATTGTTTGCCTATTTCTAGTGTGTGCCTATGTGAATTCCTCTGTGTGTGCATGCATGTGCACGTGCATGTTGTGTGTGTGTGTGTATGGAAACAGCCTGCTGAGTCCATTGAGTGCTGACTGAATGTGTAAATGCTTAGAGACAACTACTTAGGATTGGAACACCTATGAGGGAGCTGATCCCTGGAGAAATCTTATGCTTTCTCTTTTAGCAGCCATTAATTGCCTGTAGCTCTTCATCTAAGAATTGATCTTTATGACTGTAAATGCTCCTCCATCCATACTAGCATGTGTAAGCAACCATACTGTTAAGACTTCATGGGTACAGCTTCCCTGTCATACATAGACAGCACTCCCTAGCAACAAAAGTCTTCATCCTCTTGCTCTCGCAGTCTTTCTGCCCCATCTTCCACCGTGTAACCTGACCTTAGGTATAGGGGTTTCTTTAAGATCCACCAACCATGCTTTTTCAGACCCAGGCCAGCTGGCCTTAGTGGGTTCCCGATAGAACATCCCCTTTGTCTCAGTGTGTGGGTGCACTGTAGTAATACGGGTGGCGGGGCTGCGTCCCCAGCACCCCGGCTCCTGGCTAGCTTATGCCCGAAATAACAACACACAAAGTGTATTCATCTAATCACTGCTTGGCCCATTTCTATCTAGCCTCTTCTAGGTTAATTCTCACATATTAATTTAGCCCATTTCTAATCATCTGTGTAGCGCCCCTAGGTACGCTTACCGGGAAATTCTAGCCTATGTCCATCCTGGGTCGGAGCTTCATCTGGTGCGTCTGCCTGGGAGCTGGTAGCAAGGCGTTTCTCTGAGGCGTCTGCTCCCAAGAGGAGAGCTGTGGAGTCTGAGTCCACTTCCTCTTCCTCCCAGCATTCTATTCTGTTTACTCCTCCCACCTATCTTCTAACCAATGAGGGCCAAGCAATTTCTTTTTATTTAACCAATGACCTTCCTCCATCAGGTGCACCCCTCGTGGTCCTGAGTTCCTTGCTCATGCTCTCTCTCCTTCTGCTCCTGATTTGGACCTTGAAACTTCAGTCCGGTGTTCCAATGTGGGTCTCTTGTCTCTGTCTCCTTTCATCACCTGATGAAGGTTAATATTCAGAAGGATGCATATATGTTTGAGGCTCAATGTCCTTTATTTATGGCTAGAAACCAAATATGAGTGAGTACATCCACGTACTGGCTTTGGGGGAGCCTAGGCAGTTTGGATGCTCACCTTGCTAGACCTGGATGGAGGTGGGTGGTCCTTGGACTTCCCACAGGTCAGGGAACCCTGATTGCTCTTCGAGCTGATGAGGTAGGGGGACTTGATCGGGGGAGGGGGAGGAAAATGGGAGGCGGTAGCGGGGAGGAGGCAGAAATCTTTTTTTTTAATAAATAAATTAATTAATTTAAAAAATCCACCAACCAGTGGCTGTGCCATCAACTGTGGTTTTAAATAAAATATAACTTGTAAAAATCCAGATTCTTCTTTCTAGAATGTAGTATATCTTCTGTGTTTGCTTGAGTGTGTGTGTGTGTGTGTGTGTGTGTGTGTGTGTGTGTGTTTTAAGGGAAGAAAGTAGGGTAATAAACAGAAACAGGATATAACCACACATGTGCACAGCTCATCCTCTCAGTGACTTTATGACTGGCAGCTGTTAAATGCTACAATGTCCTTATTCCTTGTTTTCCCCACTTAAATTCTGAGGCAAAGAAACAGTCATGAAAATGATGATAGGCCTTGCTCTGAAACTCTCCTCCTTTTCACTCCCTGCCGTAGTTAAAGCAACCTATTAGTTGAGCACCAAGTGCCATCTACCCCCAGTTTACCACTAAATATTGTTTACCTTCTCATTTGCTGATTCTATTCATCTGAAATCTCATCATTGCTGCCTGGTAAATCACACAGTTCAGGTGAACAAGCATGGGTTGTGGATTGGAATAACTATATGTCCATATTCTGAAAGAGTGAAATATAATATGCGCAAACCCAGATCCGCTTTGCGAGTAATAAGCCACCGTTGTGTGTGAAAGGAGGGGAGTTAGCTGTAGATTGCCATCGGCATCCTAATGATGGCATTTAGCAAAGGCTTGACAAAGCTCCAGGTGGAGTTTGTGAGCAAGTTTCTGAAATGCAGATAGGCGAGCGCAGGCTAGCAGCAGATTTGAGCACATTCAGGAGGCTTCAAAGTTAATATCTGCAACACTGTCAAGTGCCAGATCCTGTGTTTCACTCTGTTAGTAAATGTAACAGATGCGTCGCAAACACATTTGGGATCTGAAGGCTGACTGACTGCATCGAGCTGATGGAAATAGAAGACAGCCATTTACCACGTCGGAATGTGAGAAAAGAAAAGCTTCAGAATTAAGCTTAAAAGCCAGGGATCTTCCACTAGGTCTGACGTGCAAGAGAGAATGCTGAGTTGAAAAGATCTGCTCCCCAGTCGCTAACTTTTGCATTTCTCCTTTTGTTTGACATCAGTAGGGAAGGTTAGACTAAGGAAGTCTCACCTTCCAAATCCTAACCAAAAACCATACCTGTCTTTTTTGAAACAATAGGGATATCACCAACACAGAGAGAGCTCTGTTGCCATGGGGATGATTATGCTCTCAGAAAAATCTAGTATTACAACTTCTCCTCTGTGAAGCCAGTGGAAATAAGACAAAATTTTGCGTTTATTTTCTTTAGCCTGTGAACAAGAACACTGCTAACCTTGCAGGGAAAAAAATGTTAATAGCATCTGCCTGACTTCCACACTTACCCTTCCCATCTCCATGATGTAGCATAATACAGGTCAGTCAGGGTCAAAGAAAGTTGTGGCTGTTACTGAGAATGCATGCAATAACACAGTTAGCTTTTGTCTTCTGCTGGTTTCAGGAGGAAACAGAGGGCAAGGGCAGTTTCCTCAGTTTGAAGCTTTGAATGGTAAGGATCAATGACAGGCTTGCTGGAAGTTTCCAACTGGGGATGTGCACAGAATCTCAGGTCACTCCAGGAAGACTGTCCAAGTGTCAAGAAGCTCTGCCACATGTAACGACATTGTTCACAGCTTAGTGCAGTGACCAGATTCTGCAGACATGTATGTTGAGATAGGATAGATGGAAATACTGAAGGAAGGGAAATGATCAATCACACACAGAAAACTGAGATAAGAACAAAGTTGTCTGTGCATAACAAGCATTTTAGAATTATCTGGAGAATCTGAGAATAGGAAAAAAAAAAACAAGAAGGTTCTTAAGGTCAGCTGGAATAAATTCAGAATAACTCCCACTAAGGAGCTTTCAAGACTCAAATAAGTCACCATGGGCCTGTTGTGGTTTGAACAACAATGACTAAATGACCCACTTTATCCCAGTCCCCAACTCCAGCAGGCTTTCCCTGGAAACCTACAGGTTTGCCACTCCAGCCAAGGAAGCAGGTGCAGGTGACTGCAAATTTCCACCTCTACCTCCAGTTCTCAAAATGCAGTCTCCATAGCCTCACTCCCAACAGTATCAGATCACTGGCTGCACACCCTATCTCTGCTCCCATTTCCAGCGGATCCATAATATCTTCTCTGCCAATCTTCCTTTCCACTCATTCTGTTATCACTGCCCCTAACTTCAGCAGGCTTTCCCTGACAAAACTGCCAGGGAAGCAAATAGGCTAGAGCGTCGGGTAAGTTAGCTACAGATCTTCACTCTTCCCCCATTTCCAATCCCCCAGTCCCATCCCCAGCTCTGGAGTAGGCTACCTGTTCTGACCTCCCCTCATTCTCTGCCCCCATTTCCAGGCGTCTAAGCATATCCTGCTTTCCTCCCTCCTGTGGACTCCCACAGCCCGGCATCCAAGTCCATCCCTAGTCCAAAGTGTCAGCTTCCAATACACATAAACATGTTTACCAAAGAATCCCATCTGCCACACCTATCCATATTCCAGAAGAACTCACTACCAGGCAATACACAGCCATCACACCCGCCTAAGAACCAGAGAGGGCAACAGAAACAAAGAAACTAAAAACCCACCTAACAAAAATCAGATATGGGCACCTAGAATTACAATCTTCCAAATACCAGATGCCCAGATGGTAGCATTACTGCACAATCAATAATACACTTACAGTATGTCTCCATTGGAGCCCAGCAATCCTACCACAGTAGGCCCTGAGAATTGCAACATATCTGAAATATAAGAAAAATACCTTAAATATCCCTTATGAATATTACAGAAGTCCTTAAGGAAGAAATAAATAAATCCCATAAAGAAATCTATGAATACTCAAACAAACAATGGAGGAAAATGTATAAAACCATTCAAGACCTGAAAATAGAAAGAAAATCAATGAAGAAAACCCAAACTAAGGTAAATATGGAAACGAAAAATGTAGAGATTCAAACAGGAACCTCAGAGACAAGCCTTATAAACAAATTCTAGAGATGCAAGAGAGAATCTCAGACACTGAAGGCACGATAGAATAAATGATTACCTTGGTAAATGTAAAAATATCCTGGCATAGGTATGGTGGTACACTTTACCTTCCTAGTGCTTGGAAGGTGGAGACAGAAGTTCAAGGTCTTCCTCATCTATATACCCAATATGAAGGCAGTGTGGCAGAAATAAGACCCTGTTTCAAAAGAAGAATGGTTCTCTAAAAAATAGACAGACTATGTTTTTGGATACCTCTTTTTAGACAGTGGTATCAGGCAGATACTGAAAACTGGATACAATGTAAAATTTGTGTGTTTCATGATCTCTGCAAATTCAGTATGTCCCCAAATATCATTTATTCTATGTATTGTGGATACTGCACTTGAGAAATGTGTGATTTAATATTTTGACATATAAACTGCATGGTACTGTGTTCATACAATAAGTCAGGCAGGCATTATTTTTCTGCATTACTTTTAAAGGGGAGCTACAATTTTCTTTTTATTAGCCAGTTCCCATTTAAGGATGAACTATACCCCCAGGTGCCATTGCAAACTGCATTTAGTGCAACCTCTACTAACATATTAAGTTAAGGCAGCTTTACCTTAAGTGTTTTCCCATGGCGGCAGGTGAATTGATCCCAAGAGACTTAATAACTTTGTTTTAAGTAGACATCCTTTATGCATCTGTGATCCCTTCACTTCAGACATTCCATTAAGGAGCTGACATCTGTAAGACAAATGTCTGAATTCTTCCAAAGCAGTGTGTGGAATGATCACATGCACTAATTACTGTTTATTACAACCGGCGTATCTTCCGAGGGTTGCATTAAGCATGCAAGATAACATATTTTAACTAAGAGCAAGGTGCAACCAGTTAAACAACAGAAGAATTCAAAGGCCTACCTATTCTTTTAAGTTGCCCATTAGTTTCTCAAACCAATAAACAATAATCCCTCAAAAGAGGATGCATGGCCACTCTGGTAAAGACAAATGCAGCGTGATCAATATATTTTAATTAAATGTGAAGCATTCATCCTCATGGAGGCACACATTACAGGAGCACGCTGATTGCAGCAGCTTAATTGTTGTCATTGTCTTAGGCTGGCTCTTCTTAAAATGCACGGCCATGTCAGACCTGTTAAGCAATAATGTCCAGCTCACAGACTGCAGGGTAAAAAACTGGCTAGGCAAAAAGGTAAGTAAGATTGTAGTAAGAACTTTAAAGACTCATTTACTCAGAGAATAAATATACAGATTACTCCTATATAGATGAGAAAAATCTATGCTTTTTAAACTACTTTCTAATTATACTAAAACCTGCTGAAAAGGAAAACGATGGAAGGTAAGAGATGAAAATGCCATCAGTCATGATGGGTGACACATGATATAGAGACTTTTGATGCCGCAATCAGTTGAATCCCAGATAAATCAGGTCCCTCCTTCAGTAGTTGAGGGATGGTTAGAGTAGCTCTTCTCATTTTAACAGGTAGAATACATCTGGTATCAAACACTGGGAGTCTGAAATTACTCGGCCTGCTATAAAAAATAGATTCAGGTTCCTATTATGTGATACTGAACAATACCTCATGGGCACAAAGAGCTCTCTAAACAGCTTTCTTTGTTAAGTATCATTCATCTATCAATCTATCTGTCTCTATCTATCTATCTATCATCTATTTCTCTATATCTATCTATTCATCTATCATCTATTCATCTATCCATCCATTTATATGTATATGTATATGCACACACACACATATATACACATTATCTATACATTTAAATACCTATCTGCGTCTTGATCTATCTCCTACCTGTCCATGTATCTTTTTCCCTCAACTGGATTTTACTCTATAGCCCAGACGGGTCTCAATATCTTCCTGAACAGTCCAGAACAGTCTTGAACCTGGGATTCTCCTGCTTCATCTTTCTGAATTCTGTGATTTCAAGAATGAGCTAACATACCTGATTTATTTTCCTCATTCTCAATTCGTTAGTTATGATTAACCCCAGAACAAACTAAGAAATTACCTTTCATGAGAGTAAGAATAATTTTTTCTAGATTACAATAGTAATCCCAGACATAAGATCAATGGTTCATCTATTCACTCCACATCCTTTGGGAGATGAATTAATTAGGTACCTAAAGAAACACGAATGAATGCATTAAATAATTGGTGATGTATATCCCCCACACCATATCCTTGTGAGCAACAGAAACAAAGAAATGCTATTCTTAGTTTGAGGCTTAAGTCTCTCTTCTCTTCTGGATATTTTAAATGAATAACTTTCGACTGCACTGTTACTGTTCCATGCAAAAGTGTAAAGCATCGAATGCAGATCAAGAGATGAGAGCCTGACGGACTTCAAAACCTAATGGGGAACATCTGACAATTCCTCTGAGTAAACAAGCAGTTTCCTTCTTCTGTGGTTAGTGGACTATGATCTAAACAAGTTGAGCTGAGACACTCTGCAAAATACAAACCTGAAGAGGCACTGCTGGAACCCAGACTAGGGAGAGATGAATGAAAGCCCCCCGCCCCTTCACATCCTCACTGTGGATCCTTCTTGCCAGATGTGGAAACAAGTCTTTCTCATACCTGAGCCAACTTGACAGTTTAAAAAACTGCTGTTCTCTCTGGTGTTAAGTTATGAAATCCCACTGGCAATAGTGAGCACCATATGTTAGGAATCACTCCGTCAAACAAAGAGGCGATAATCTTTTCCTATAGCTTAGGAAATCCCTGCTGTCTGTTGCCAAAGCAAATTTAGAAGTTGCTTTGACATTCTTTACTTCAATTTCCTTTAATTTTCAGAACTGTGAAAGTGGAAGTAATGTATTTAACATTCTTGATTTGACAGTAATTCAGCTCACAGAAATTTTCTGTATTAGTTTACCTTAGCTATGGCTTTTAGAAAAAAAAAATCACTAGATGAAGAGACGTTAGTCATAATATTTCACCTTGCCACAAATGTCTAATCATGTTGGTAGTATAGATCATGGCACCTAAAATATGGCTGAAATCCCAGCTATCTAAGTACCCAGGGAAATATCCTGCCTGGAAGTCCTACCACAAACCAGGTTTGTGGTACTACGTACATAGTCTGGTCCCTGAACATCATAAACACAGAAAAGAGTCAGCTTAATTGGTGCTGATCATAGATAGAAACATTTTGTAAAGGGAAATGTAGTGGTATTTTGTTTGTGTTTTAACAAATAAAGCTTATCTGAAGATCGTATTGTGAAGCTACCCACACTAGTTAGCCATAGGAACCAGGCAGTGGTGGCACACACCTTTAATGCCAGTGCACTCAGGAGACAGAGGTAGACAGATCTCTGTGATTTCAAGGCCATCCCAGCCTACCTGTGACTGAATCAGTCTAAAAGAGAAACAGAGCCAAGTGGTGGTGGCTCACACCTTTAATCCCAGCACTAAGGAGGTGGAGACAGAAAGTTATGGCTGGGAAGAGAGATGAATATAAGGCTATTAGAAGAGGCTGTTCTTTTGTTCCCAGCTGCTTGGACCCTAAACAATTACACAGGAACTATATTATTTAAAACTCTGGCCATATACCTTAAGTGTATTGCTAGCTAGCTCTTATATCTTAAATTAACCCATTTTTATTATTTTATATTTTACTATGGTGCTAGTGGTCTACCGGCAAGGTTCCAACTGGTAGTTTGAGTCTTTCTCCTCTGGCAGCTACATGACATCTCACTGACTCCGCCTTCTTTCTGCCATCATTCAATTTAGTTTTCCTGCCTAGCTCTACTCTGCCATATCACAGGCCAAAGCAGCTTCTTTATTCATTAACCAAGAAACACATATACAGAAGGACTTCCCACATCATAAGGGAAGAGAAGACAGGAGCTGAGGATTCAGTCTGAAGTTTCACAGAGAGGGCATTCAGCCTGAGGACTTGTAGAGACAGGATACCCCATTTGGTCTGAGGATTTTGTAAAGGTAAGAACTCGTGGCTGGTGGTTCTGCCTGACTGGTCTTTCAGCTTTCATCCCCTAGTATCAGACACCATGTTTTTATTATTAAGACCAATATAAATTGTGTTACAGGGCACAGTAACAATTACCTGTGTTAGGAATTAAGAGCTTGCGTGCATCAGTGTAGCAGGCTCCATGAGGACTCATCCCCAACAAGAGAAAACCCAGACTTACATCTTGTAAATTGTGGCTGTACACTTATTTGGACACGGGGGCTTTGCAGGTATACATGAGTTAAGCATCTAAATGTGAGATTGTCTTGCATTCCTTTAAAGAACACTCAGTCAGGTAGTAAGAGAGGCCATGGAAAGATGAAGACAGAAATTACAGTGATGTTGCCACAGGCAAAAATTAAAAAAAAAAATGTTTCGAACCACCATCAGATGTGCATGAGGTGGGGAAAATGCTTGGTCTATTGGAGAAAGCATTGTCCTATAAGAACCATAAGTCTGGGTTTCTGCCTTCCAGCACTGAAAGAGTATACGTGTCTGTTTTAAAGAGTATATTTATAATGATGTGTTATAAAAGCTAGGGAAAGAAAATGAAATCAGGTTCCAGCAGACATCAAAGGAGAACTTCATAAGAAACCTTAGAAAGCAATACAGGGGAGAAGAATGGATGCTAATTCACATTCAGAGAAGCATCTCAGCAAGTAAAAATTTCTGCCGCCTGTAGATCCAAAACATAAATAAATAGAAAGAAGGGAATCTTACCTTCAATGGCACTACCTGACCTGAGAGGTACAGCTGTGAAGGAATATGGGCCCGTGATGCTGTATCAACATACCTGTACACCAGCCCTGCAGAGAGGCAAGATCAGGGCCTCAGGAAAAAAAAGAGGCTAGAGAAGAAACAAAAATCACACTAACCTCCTTCTGTCCCTTGTCTTTCAGTCCCGTGGTGATTTCTTTCATTGTCTAAATCCAAACAGGAGAAGGCACTAAGAGTGTAAGGATTACACTCTATAGTAATCTGCATTCTGTGGGATATAACAGGATAGAGTCATGGAGAATGAACGGGAACAGTTAAGTAGAGATCAGCTTGCAAAGGTACCAAATAAAAGCTGATTTTAAAAAGTGATCTTTCTGAGGAAATGAAAAACTAAAACTATTTACAGGGATTACTCAAATTCTAGTTATTATCTCTGATTCACTGAAAAGCTGTGTAATCGATTATCTTTCCTAGAATTTAGATCCCTCTATCTTGAAAGAAATTGCCTCAATGAAGTTTACTAAAATCTTTAGTAAATTTCTAGTAATCTTTTCAACCAACCCAACAGAAAGAACTAGAATTTTTATAGTTCTACTAAGAATGTTTTAAAATATAATGTTCCAAAACCACACAGCAAGCAAGCAAACAAAAACCCTTATAGCAACCTTGCAATGCGTTTATTACTATCACCATGTTCCACAGAACTAGTGCAAGGAACAGTGATATTTATCACAAACTCTTAGCTACAAAGCAGTATAGCGAGAGACAAATGATACATACTTGTTCACAAAGCTGATTTGTTATCCTAAACTGATTCTATTTTTAAGATTTATTTATTTATATTCTGTGTAACGAATGTTTGCCTGCATGGATTATGTGTATCACATGTGCAGTGCCCACAGAAGCCAGAAGAGGGCACGCTGAAACTGGAGTTACAGCCTATCACAGGGCAGCCATGCAGGTGCTGGGATTTAAACCTAAATCCGCTCCAAGAACAGCCAGTGGTCTTAAACACTGAGCCTCCCTCCTACCCTGTAGGAGGAGGCTAACAAGTGGCTCGGGGCCAGTCTTGCACGTGCATGAATAACTTCTCTATGAGTCAATCAGAAGTCTGCTGCAAGGCCCGGAGACTTCTGATGTTATGAGGACCTGGGCCAAGGACAGAGAGACAACACAGCATTCTACATTGGTACAGCTCCTGGGTCCCAGGTGGGGATATCAGAGGCCTGTCCATACCCTCAATAAAGGAGTTGACTTTTGCTTTTACCTGACTCTCAGAGTCTATGCCATTGATTCCATACCTTCTTAACCCCTTCCCTAAGAGGTTACCACTTGGACTTGTCCCTTGCAATACTTGTCAACCCAACATGGGGCTCCCAAGCTAGCATCCCGCGTGGATCAGGGCATATTTTTAAATTTTGCTTTCGTTTCACTACCGATGCCCAAGTGATCGCCTCTTCTTCGCTGCATGGTCCAGCACCCCCTTCTGGGGGTATTATTCAGTAAATTGCCCCCCATATATTCCATGTCATTTGCCTCCCTTGTAAGTGAGCAAGGCGTTCTCTCTTTGCTTTCTTTGTCTGTCTGTCCTTCAGTTAGAGAGGCACACATCTTGTTTTTGGTTTGCCTGGTGCCTCAATACAAGGGCTGACCCCCTAGGAGATGGAACCCAAGAGTGACTCCCGATTGTCACTATTAAATTGGAGACACTGTGTGGGCATACAGCTGTGCCTAACAAACAGTGGAAGTCTCCCACTAAGCACGAAATTCCTGGGTTCGATACACCTTTGTTCTATTTGTCTATCTGTGTTGTCAAAACACACACACACACATACACATACACACTCACTTGCACACCACATACACACATATGAAAGAAAAGACTGTAAAATAAGGAAACAAGCGTATCATGCATTCTAGACCATTACAGATTTGTCTCCTCACCTTCACCTTTTCCTTCTGATAGAGATGTTATCATTGATAAAAGTCCCTTGATAGAATAAGCTCATTATTAGGAGAAAAGCTCAGGTGTGAGAAATGACTAATGAACAGGCACTTACTTCAGCCTCTCCCTTTCTTTTTCCCCTGAGGTTTTTCCATTTCTCTCTCCACCTGCCAATGCATATTGGCCTCAGGGTTTACTTCAATCCCATTAATACTTTGATTGAATCCAAGCCAAGTCTCTCTCTTGATTCCTCTTAGTGTAGCTAAAGTAGATTGGGGATTTTAAAAAAGACTTCTCTGAGCACTAAGAGATTTACAAAAGTGAAGTAAGCACAATGACTCCAAGAACTCTAAACCACTGGGGTTAAAAAACGACAGGAATCTGCCCCTCTGTTCCTTAACTATTTTCTAGGAAAGAGTCCTTTAAGTTTGCTTTCACCAAGTTAATTGCCCAGCTTCCTAATCAGCTCATAACTCATCTCTGTGAAGACATGGAGACACTTTTATACATTCTCAGTCAGGGGACCAAAAATAAGGGAGTGTATTTCTTTTGTTGTATTAAGAAAGAGCAGCCTGGCTGTGTTCCGCCACCCGACTGGCTTTACCCCGAAATAATTACACAGAAACTGTATTCTTTTAAACACTGCCTGGCCCATTAGTTCCAGCCTCTTATTGGCTAGCTCTTACATATTGATCTAACCCATTTCTAATAATCTGTGTAGCCCACTAGGTGGCTTACCAGGAAAGATCTTAACCTGCGTCTGTCTGGAATGGGAGAATCATGGTGACTCTCTGACTCAGCTTCTTTCTCCCAGCATTCTGTTCTGTTTACTCCACCCACCTAAGGGTTGGCCTATCAAATGGGCCTAGGCATTTCTTTATTAATAAGAAATCACTCCCATATCATCTTGTTATCTAGCATATTTCTTAATTCCCAATCTGACGTCTAGCATCTTGACAGGATTGTTTTAAGACACAATGTCCCTATTGAATTGTTTTTACTGGACCTCTAAACATGGTGCCCTAAAGGGCCCATAAACATCTGTTTTCCCTTCTACACTTCTGTATTTCCACACTTTTTGGCTAGGGACAAGCCACAAAATTAGAAGTCGTCTTTCCTGGGTCATAGTATATAAAACTTAAGCTATTGCTTTGTTGCTTGTTTTTGTGTAAGAGGTGGCAATTAAGGAGTTAAGATTGGAGAAGGGTCCTGTCTAGTATCTGGTAAGAAGAAATTATTCAGATGAACAGGGGGAAAGATTCTAAGCACAGTACTCAATGGCCTTCTCCATTCCATTTATTTTGTCATTATTGTGCCCCCCTTTTATCTACTAACACTAACTACTGTAGTAATGGGAGTGGCGGTGCTGCATCCCCAGCACCCCGGCCACCCGCACAGCTAGTTTTACCCGAAATAATTGCAAGGACACTGTATTCTTTTAAACACTGCTTGGCCCTTTAGCTCTAGTCCTTACTGGCTAATTCTGATATCCCGATCAACCCATCTCTAATAATCTGTGAGCACCGGTCTTACTGGGAAGATTCTAGCCTACGTCCATCCTGTGTCGGAGCTTCATTGCATGTGCCTCAGAGACGGGAGCATGGCGTCTCTTCTGAGGCATCTGCTCCCGAGAGGAGAGCTGTCGAGTCTGAGCTCACTTCCTCTTCCTCCCAGCATTCTGTTCTGTTTTCTCCACCCACCTGTGTTCTAACCTAAGAGGGCCAGCCAAGTAGTTTCTTTATTTTTTTAACCAATGACCTTCCTCCATCAAACTACAGTGTATATCGCCTTCCTACATTGAGCTTAAGAATAAAAATGGGTAATTTACTTTGAGTCTTTGGGTCTGCGATCTGAAGGTCCTTGTGCCATGTAAAATGATAATCTAATAGATTCATTCCCTTCTCTGTTTTTCATGTCTCCTTTGTCATAGGAGTATCAACCTTGAACTTTGTGATGGGTCAGTACCCTCTTTCTCATGTTCAATTATTTCAGCAGATACAAAGATAAAAACTTTTTTCAAATATGGAACCTGTGATATGCCTGTATCTACTTACAGCTTTGTATCTGTGTGAAAATCCTTTTACTTACTGTCACTCAATAGCCATCCATCCCTTATGAAGAATTGTATACACAGAAAACCAGTCTAAGACTATTTCCAGAAAGGAAGTTAACCATTCCAACACATTTACTTTTTTTTTTTTTTACAAATACCTTGGAAAACTGTTCTTTGCACTGTCGAAGAAAGTGCAATTCTGTGCATTCTCTGCTCCAACAGAAGAGCTGCAAGCATGGTAGACATGAACAGGTCAAAAGAACAACAGGAATGCTATAAAACCAAAAAGACAAAAAGGAGTGGCACCAGATGGGTGTTAGAATCTTCCTTCTTGTTATCACTGCTGCCAGAGCTATTGAACCTGGGGACAACATAAATAAGTCCTGATTGCTAAAATCTAGAAATGCAAGCAACAATCTTTATGGTGAGACAAAATCTTTAAAGTCTTACCAGCAAATCTCTAGACTTTGTGGAACAGCCCCTACCATGATGTCATGAAATTCAAAGTATTTCTTTGAGTTGTCTGCTGACTTTTATAAATATATAAATACCAAGGAACTATTGATAGATGAAACTCCCTGTTGACAGATGTAGTTTACAGAGGATAGAGTGATGAACACAGGAATTTGGGGCCAGGTAGGACAGAAGATAGTAATGTCAAGACTCTGAAGTACCATGAGGTTGTTTAAAAAGAATATTCTTTACCCGGCGAAAGGGTTACTTCTTAATACCATCAAAAACATGCAGCAATATACAATATATTATTCTTATTGTTATTACTATGTACTTCATTTAGTTATTTAACCAATGCCTGAACCAGTGAGCTCATATAAAAGGGTCAAAAGAGAGTCCTTGAGAAAGGGAATTTTAGGAAGAAAAGGAGAGCTGAGGTGAAGGAGGGAGACAAAACACAGTGGGTGGTGAGACTGACCAGAATGCATTTAAATGTGTATGAAATTGTCAAAGAATAAACTTAATGTAAAATATGAGAATTCGGATTAGCATACAGATAGCCATATAAGGAATGCAGGTATTCATTTACAGTAGAATTAAAACTAATAAAGGCAAAAATCAATTGCAATTCATGAGAAGCAGTTAATCGGTTTTCTATGGGCCAGAATAGTATATATTACTGTTAATTTTCTGCCACATAGTAGAACTACAAATTAAGAAAAACAAAAAGAGAAGCGACTGTAAGCTAGAAAAATGCACAGCATAGCACAATAGAATTTTCTTTCCTTCCTTCCTTTCCCTCTTCCTTCCTTCCTTCCTTCCTTCCTTCCTTCCTTCCTTCCTTTCTTTCTTTTATAACTCTGCTGCTTCAAAACTTCTTGGGCTGAGGAGATGCTTCAAGGCTAAAGGTCTCACCGCGGTACCATAGAACCTCCTTCAAATCACCAGAACACATGAAAGGTTGAGTGGGGTAGTGCACATCTGCATTGCAACAGTGGTGATTTGGGAGACAGAGACGGGAAAATTTATGAAAACTCTTGGAGCAGATACCTGATTGACTTAGTGGCAAATAATATGAGATTCTATCTCAAACAAATTGGGAGGCAAAGCTCTGACCACACATGAACAGGCAAACACACACACACACACACACACACACACACGCAAGCATGTGCTCTCTTTCTCTTTGTCTCTCTCTGTATCTGTCTGTATATATCTTTCCTATAACTTTTTAAAACTTCAGTTTTTCCTAGATAAAGCAAACAACTTTCAATAACCAATAAAACTTTCATTGCAATAAGTCCATTAGTGAAATAAGTCCACTAGTGATCAAGTTGGTCATGTACAAGAAGGCACTGCACAAACTGCAATGGGCTTTACAATGTAGGTATTAGAGGTAGCTCACCATATTCATCACTTCCTCATTCTCCACATAGCCATTGCTACACAGAAAATACGGTGGCCAATTCATATGTCTTTCCCAGCATCCCAAATTCTGAAACAGCCCTTCATCTACTCCAAAAATCTCCAGAATATTAAAAGTTACATTATTGGAAATACACTCCAAATTTAAACTATCTTAGCACATCAAAAAGTTATTTTTTAAAAGCTCTTCCAAACAGTTCTCCTCCAAAATGGAAAACTTACAAACAGTAAAGCAGAGAAAATGGATGAAAGTTGTGGGGGTACAATTAGGAAGACAAGAAAAGGCCACAGTGTCTATATGGGCCCACAGCCTTTCGAGATAAGTTAATGAGGACTTTAGCCTCCAAACTGTTCAAGCCTTCAAAAAGAAATTAATTTTTAAAGCCCCACCACACTAGGAAACAGCTCGAAACTCCTGCCTTCCCATGTGGGCATTGTGAATTTTCCCTCATACACCACCACGATTCTATCTAATGCGCTATGACATTTCAGGCGATGAGGAGCCTGGTGAGGGCATTCACAATGCAAACCTTTATTTTCATTCACACTAATGATTTTATAATGAGTGTTTTTATTATATTAATGACAACTACTGGGAGCCAATAAATAAATAATAAATAAGTAAAAAGAAGAAGAAACCAAAGGAACTATTAATTGAAGGAAATATTGGCTAACAGGTGTGTTGACGAAGGTGGAGAAAAGGAAAGCAAAGGGCCAGATGGTGATTAGTCATCATGAGCTTGATGTGAGTCACAGTAATTACCAAATTAATATATCCATTATTGTTAATTGTTTGGTGTATATTTTTCTCCCTATTTCCCCCCACAGCATGAAATAAACTGTTTATATATCTTCAGCCTTAGTATTTTTGTTGATCAGTTGGTGTATAAGGTCAAGTGGATTTCAAGACCTTCACACATTCACCCACCCTCAGACAGGATGATAGAACTGAGGGCCATAACACATTTGTCTATTCCCATTATACAAAGTTCTTGAATGGTGTATAGGATTTGATGTGGCAAGGTGCTTCTTTGGAGGTTAAAATTGGCCCTCCCTTCCAAGGTTAGGAGAAACCTATAATATCTGCTCTCCAACAAAATGATTCTGCATCATTTTAAACTATGCAGTTTCTAAAGGGCACAGTAAGTTCCGGGCTTGTGCAGGGAGCTTTCTTCACAAACATGAGCATTTCAGGATGCCAATGTATCAATATTTGGAAGACAATATTTTCCTCAACACCCTAAAACCAACCGAGTGCTCGGAGAGAGGGAGGTTAATTTAGGAGTAGAGATAGCTCGAGGAAATCGAGTCAATACTTGTGGGTAATTATGACTTACATTGCTCCTTAAAAGCAATAGAGAAAAGGAAATGGTGCAATTTGCCATGTCTGTTTGTTACTCTAGCAATATGCAGCTTGTAATAAGATTTCACACTTTAATTCATCTGAGAACCTTGTGGTGTTTTACAAGCACTAATTAGGGAAAATCTTGCCATGCTTAACTAAAGACAAGCAAAGGCTGCAGTACAGACCCTGTTCTTCAGGTTGATAAATCGAATTGAGAAAATTTGTCATCCGCAAGAGTATCGAGAGGGAAATAGGACCAACACAGCTGGCTGTTGTTACCATTTTTTTATTTTCTTTTTAGGCTATAGGAGCCATAAAAGTATGGAACTCAAAGTAACAACGATATTTCTAATGAATTTTTATTCAAAAGTTATCTTGTGTTAATCTATGGGCTAGATACATTTGAAGCTTGCAGGGTAACTGGGTTTGTTTGCAATGGCAGACATGCACTTCGGCTATTGTAAAAACCCTCCCTTGAGTTCTGAGTTGACGTGCATGGAAAGATGAAAGCCAAGAGGGACAGGAAGCAGAGGGTGCACATCACTCAAGAGACTTAGAATCGTGGTTGGAAATAGCTGTGCAGGAATAGAGAGTTGTTTTGCAGACCAACAAAGCCAAACAAATCCCCTCATTTGCTGGCAGGAAGACATGCCCCAGAGCTGGAAATTATCCAATAGCCTTGAGGTTGAGATGTAAAAAGCAGTAACAGGGATCATCCCTACACATGAGACAGACAGAGAAAGTTAAAGGGGGATGTTACGGAAGTTGGGACCAAACAACTCATTCAAAATGCAAACCCCCATACACTTTTAAACAAAATCTGAACTGAGATCACTTGATACTTTAAAATTAAATCAGACAAACACGCTCACAAGCCCACTTTGTAACAGTAATTCCCAACATCCGATTAATTAATATGGCAGATGCTTTGGTTCTTAGCTTCTCCTAATCTTGTTAGTGAACCATGAATTAGAATCTCTTATTCCAAGATTTTCCCCCAAGACAGATTAGAAGCATTGTAAATTAGTTTCCTTACTTCATCAAAGGTAAACAATTCTACTTTTAATATAGACATAATATATGTGCTGGCATTTTCTTTGGTAGCATTGCAAAAAGTTGGGCATTGAAATGAAATAAAAAATATTTCTTTTGTTCTTCCCCTGAAGTTGAAAACTCAAGGAAAAACATATTTATTCAACTTCCTCCTTCTATAAAAGCCTCAGAACTAGTTTAAACTTCAAAATCTTGAAATAACTGTTGACAAAAAAAAAAAGATAAAAAAGATGAGAGAAGCTTTGCCAACCAAAATGTCATTACTGTCACTATTAATTCAGTCTAAATTGTCCAGGAAAGGAGATTCTCATTTCCTGCTACCTTCTTTCATTGGCTTAAAATCAAGCTGGGGATATGATAGTTTATAGACTCAGACATGGAGTAGATGATAAATATTAACCTTTCAGTCTACATTTCCACTAGAACTGCATCCCTAACAGACTAAAGGAATAGGAGAATTTGTCACTCAGTTAAAGTACTGAGTCACAGTCTAGAAAAGCAATGTCATGTGTCCCTACTTGAAATGACCAGACAGCAGCCCAAATTATTCATGGTCAGACCAGAGGTCCAATGTATAAATAGGGGGCCAGGGTTCTAACATAATCTGAGATTTTCACATTTGGTTTCTCTTTTAGATTTTCCCAAGTTTAAAAGGTGTTGTCTTAAAGAGTTTTGGAGAGTTAATAGTGCTAAAAAGCAATGTGTATTTAGGAGAAATTGTATTTTAAAAATTTCCCAAGGATAGAGATGTTTAATTTGATCTTTTCTCTCAGTGTGATAGAGAAGCAGCAAGCCACGGCTCCTGTACATCAATGAGACCAGCAGGGTCAACAGGTCATAGTCTATGTTACAGTGGTGCACAATTGTTAGGAAACAGGAATTCAATAAATTAATTTTTTTTACTATCTTCAGGTAAGCTTTTTTGTATGTTCTTTTAATTGAGCTATATATTTTCTTCACTACCTTCCCTTCTTCCTCCCTCCCTTTTTTGCCCTCTCCCATGATCCCCGCACTCCCAATTTACTCAGATCATATCTTTTACTACTTCCTATGTAGATTAGACCCATGTATGTCTCTCTTAGAGCCCACTTTGTTAGTTCCTGTTATTTTAGTTTTTGTTGGTGGTGGTGTTATTAATAATGTGTGTTTTTCCCTTCTTTAGGATTTGCTGCTGTGATATCATCTATTGTCTGTGATTTTGTGGATGTAGTTAACTTCTTTGGATTTGAGTTTTCCTTCTACTACTTTGTGTAGAGTTGGGTTTGTGTATAGGTATTGGGTAAATCTGTTCTGTCATGACATATCTTGATTTCTCTGGCTTTGGTAATTGAGTTTTACTAGGTATAGTTGTCTGGGTTAGCATCTATGGTCTCTTAATGTCTGCATAATGCTTGATTGGGACTTTCTGGCTTTCATTATTTCCATTGAGAAGACAGGTATAATTCCGATAGGTCTGCCTTTATATGTTTCTTGGTCTTTTTCCTTTCCAGCTCTTAATATTCTTTCTTTATTCTGTATGTTTAATGTTTTGATTATTATGTACAAGGGGACTGTTGGGGGTCTTTTTTGTTGTTTTTGGTGCAGTCTATTTAGTGGTCTGTAAGCATTCTTGTATCTTCATATGCATATCTTTCTTTAGGTTGGGAAAGTTTTCTTCTATGATTTTGTAGAAAATATTTTCTGTACTTTTGAGTTGGGCATCTTCTCCTTCTTTCTATCTCTATTAATCATAGGTTTGGTCTTTTCATGGTGTCCTATAGTTACTGGATATTTTGTGTTAAGCCTTTACTAGATTTAATGTTTTCTTTGACTGATGAGGATATTCCCTCTATTGCATCTTAAATGCTTGAGATTCTCTCTTCCATCTCTTGTATTCTGCTGTTTATACTCGCATTTGTGGTTTCTGATTGTTTTCCTATATTTTCCGTTTCCAGAATTTCTTGGTTTGTGATTTCTTTATTGTCTCTATTTCAGGTTTCAAGTCGAATCATTTCTTTCACCTGTTTGATTGTTTTTATCTTTGTTTCTTTTAAGGGATTTGATGATTTCTTCCAATGTTTTGTTTGTCTTTTCTTCCATTTTTTTTAAGATAATTTTTCATTCCCACTTTAAGGACCTCAAACATTCTCCTGAAGTTATTTTTAAAGTCATTTTCTTCTGCTTCATCTGTATTGGAGTGTTCAAGTCTTGCTGTTAGAGAGCCACTATCTTTTGGTGTTGCTCTTTGGGGTGTTGAGTGTGTTCTTATCTTGTCTACCCATCTTTTCCTCTGATTGGTGTAGTTGGAACTCTGTCTCTGGTGATCACTCTTCCAGGTGCCAGAGGATCCAAGGCTCAGATAGTTGTTCCACGTGGTGGAGTGGGGGCCATAGTTCCAGTAATTTCAGAGGTCATGTGGGGCTCACAGAGGTCATTTTGCATTCTTGAATGTCCTTCAGGCCTGCTCTCAAGAGGTCACAGGCTGGGTCTTACTCTGGCAGAGGTTGGTTGGCTCAGGCCTGCTCTCTAGGAAGTTGCTCCCTCGTATCTGCTCCAAAAAGTCACTGGTTTCAGCATACTCCTGCAAAAGTCTCTCAATAAATTATTAAGACCAGGCATTACTTATTATACAGTAGCTTTTTATTAGATAGTTTGATTTTTGTGCAGCTATGGGCTAATATAAAGTTTCTATATACATTTAAGTTGGCTCACCTAAGCTATGATTCTTGGTATGTTAGAATTATTAAATGTATTTGTTTATTTAGAATATGTCAAACTTAACGTAGGCTTATCAGAATAATCTATCATAGAAAGAAGATTTTGTTAGAGCTTTTTGTATGGCTCACTCTTTCATCTATTCAAATATATTGATCCTCTATTATAAACAAATAAGAGTATGATACTGAAAATTCATAAATAGAAAATTCTACAATTTTCTATGTGCTTGGAAGATTAATTAGGGAAAATTCCAAGAGGTAAGCATCACAAAATGTATTTAAGAACATAGATGTCAGCATTGGTTCTGCTAGAAGAGTTAATGAAGGCTTCATATTTGTATTAAGCAATTGTCGTCATATGACTTTCCTGTGATATAATTATATACTGTCCTGTGTCATACCACAGGGTGGTTTTGTCTATGATCCATTAGCATTGAACTTGGTTATGTCACATGTTTTCTAACAGGGAATGTTAATAGATTGAAGACTAAGAGTAACACAACACTTATTTGTGAATTGTGGGTTCTCCTTGCATCCCAGGATAACAGCCAATAGAAAATTTATTTTTCTTCATCAAGGGCTCAAAACCAACCAGAAGCTTAGGACTAACCCAGTTAGCTCTATCCTGAATGAGAACAAATAACCTTATATCCAAGTGTGGGTCACTGAACAATCAATCTGATGACCTGGAAACATAATAAAAGCTCTTCATGGTGCCCCTCTGATTTTCAAAGCTGTTTTGTTTTAACATAAAAGTTGACAAATACAATATTTAAGCTAGATTATGAACATAAATAAGATGACTTAATAGGGACAAGCATGACACATCCCATAGAGAGAGAAAATACTTTGTTTTTGAAAAGATGGAGGCAAGAAATTTCATGATGTATTTAGAAGATATTAAGTAATTATATATGCTGTCAACATAAGTCATTTTTACAGCGCCCACCTTAAAATTGGACTGGATGAAGGTTACTAATCAAATGCTTGCCTAGCATGTGAACAACTGAGTTTACTGGGTTTGTCCTCAGGCTTACACACACGCACACACACACACACACACACACACACACACACACACACACACCTAGAAAGATTGGCTAGGATCACACTGTTAACAAGTTTGAAATATACTCCTTAAAGAAATATTATCAGGGAATGAGTTATCACAATTACTCTCTGGGCTCACCTGCCAGTAATAAAACTCAAAAGGCCTATTTGGGCTTCATCCAACACACAGATTCAAGGTTCAGATTTTACTGATTGACCCCCGTCATGACTGTACACAGCGGAAAGGTTTTTTTGGTTCTTGCAGGGGCTAAAACTTTCCTATAGCAAGTGTTGAATGACTTTCATCATTTAATTTGGCTTTAGGGACTCTAAGACACAGAAAGAAGAGGAAGCAGCCTTTGACTTGCGTAAGTCTCCATTGGACAAGGAATCATCATGAAAAACTATTTGGCTTTTAACGACATTTGCTCAGGGATTGGCCTTAATACAGTGCTTTTTGGGCCCCCTACAAACCTGCAATCTTCCTGCAAACACAGCGAAACTTAAGGAAATCTGTCAAAGCCACAGGAAGCAAAGCATCTCAGAGGCCCTCTGTAGACCCTTAAGGAGGCAAGGGACATGACTACTGCCATAACAAATATGCTCGAGATTGATGGGGACCATAATTGTGGTACAGGGTGCATGCTCAAGTAAATATAAATCTTGGTAAAGGAGTCAGACAAGCCATATAAAGAGACCACTAGGAAAACCACATCCATCCCTGGCTCTACTTATTAGCATCGTGGAATCAAAGGCTATAAATCTTCCTTGCATATAGATAGACCCACCTCATTCCAAGCTGTCTTCATATTTTGTAATATTGTTTTATCAACAACCCAAACTATGAACAATACTTACAAGAATTATTAAAATGGCAATGCTATAATTTCTCACATTTACACAGAGCTCTCTTTTTAGTGTCCAGAGAAATTTCATGCTTGCTCTCTTAAAGCTCCCACAAACTTGTGAGTTAGTCAGGGAAGACATTTCTAACCTTCCACAGATAAGAAAACAACAGCTAATAGCATACCGTCAGTGATAAGATCAGGATTCAAGGCAGGCATTTTGATGTCTGATCCAAGACCATCCAGGCAAATTCAAGGATTCACCTGCCACACTGGTGTATGAGTGCTCAGAGTTAGACCTGTACCTAGGATACAATTCCACTTATTTTGTTCCTGGGTATTCTTCTTCCTAACATTATGTGTTTATTATATAACAGCTAATTTAGTGAAATCAAGAGAGGGCTTCTGGCGGAATGGAAGCAAGTGGTTAATCAATGAAACCATAGTAAAATTCGACATTGATAGAAAGCTTCCAAGTTGACAAAATACTTGCAAAATATGTCTGCAAATTATTGATTTTAAGTCTGTTATAGGCTTTCTCAAATGCATGATTTATGTCAATATAGCTTACATGGTAAGCCAGAATTCTTGCGCATCATTGAATAAGATTAATAAGTTTAAATTTCATGATTATTCACTTAAGGAAATATATGTCCCCAACAGGGTAGGACTTACCAAGTATAAACAATTATGTCAATTAAACAAGACTCCAAAACTGTTATCAGAACTCCAGGGTCAGACATACAATTATAAATACTTGTTAATGGGCTGTCTTAGTGCTGGGAAGAATCCATTTATCTCCATGTTAGCCCCACATACCAACCAATGCACACAAACCACATACATAGGCAAATTCACACACAAACATTTATGAAAGCACACATCTGTCCATGTACTAATGTATACATGCCCACACATATGTAACACATGTATTCTCATTTACAAATGTAGAATCTCATGGTTTTTAAATCAATGCTTTATTTTTGGAGTAATACGCTTTTACACAATACACTGAGATAACATTCACCCCTTCCACTCCCCATAATTTTCTCATTTATTCGGACCCCTTTCTTCTTCCCAACTAGTCCCATAAATTTCCTCATGTCCAGTATTTGGTTTCTTCTCTCTTTGGAGTACCAATGCATCAGCATCAGATTTTTTGTGTTTATGATTGAAACATACATGTCCTACCCAGAAACCTTTGACCCACTGTATTCCTCATCATCTTTTAGCTTCATCAGATTTTGTGTGTTTATGATTGAAACATACATGTCCTACCCAGGAACCTTTGGTCCACTGTATTTCTCCTCATCTCTTAGCTTCCACTCTTCTCCTGCTCACTCCCCAGTGGTGTTTCCTGGGCTTTGGCAGAGTCATGGAGATGTCCCATTTAGAGCAAACTCAGCAGTCTTTCATTCTCAGCTCACTGATTAGTTATGAATCTTCTCTTTGACCATCAGCCACTGCTGAAGAAAAGCTTTTCTGACTTGAAGGTGATAGCAACACTAGTCTAAGGCTATAAACATAAATAGTTAGAAGGAAACTAAACCACCTGACCATGTGGCAAAATATGACTGGTAGATTTTCCCACATGGCTTATGACCTCAATAGTCATAATACTAGGCATATATTCTCTTCCATAACATCACCAGCCCAATAAGGAAGAAGTTGGATGGTACCAGCGGATAAATCCTGACAGGCACGAACTTTAGGACTCTGTAACCATCTAGAGTCCACACAACACCACCTTGTTCATTGTAACATAAACGATTATTCTTATCACGTCTCATATTGTTTCAAGTCTAATAAAAGTAAGAAAATAGCAGAACCTGAATATTCTGTTCTATTAGTCTCACTTAATTATCCCCAGAAAACTGTTTTTGTCTGTTCTGCATAAATCCAAATATCATTCAATTTTCCAAAAATACATAATACAGAACTGCCAGTGAAAAGTTATGGAAGCTTTTGTCAAATTGGAATGGTGTACATGAAAAAGCACTTTACTTAGCATACTGGTCATAACCATTGTCCAAAGCTTTCTGTTCATAATCACTCCTATGGTGGTGAATTTTTTATTGATGATTTCATTACCTATATTACTTCTGGGTCCTAATATCCTTTTTCATCACCCAATTTGCATAGCAAATATATTGAATAATTTTCCTTCCCATCTATTATTCAATCTGCCTTTGTATGTAGCACGATTCTTTACATATTCCATCCAAGGGAGGCCAATAAAATCCTGGTTATTCCTTTCATTAGCCCAGAAGAGTTATCAAAAGTTGATAAATCATATACCCTTCCCACTTTCCACTTCTGAATGGGTGTTCACATTGACAAGACATGACTCTAAAGCTAGATCCCACATCAGAGAGCAGAAGCAACTGCCATAATTCAGATTTTATATCATACTCTATCTACCCCTGTTCCAGAGGATAAGTGAAGAATTTCTCTGGCTAATAGCACTTAGCCATTAAAATTGCTTAACATTGTCACTGTAAGATACCAATCAGGAGTCCCATATAGTGCCTATGTACATGCTTTATAAATCATCACATGCGTGTGTGTGTGTGTGTATGTGTGCATATGGGTGTGAAAACCAGAGGTCAATGTTGAATGCCTTCCTCAATAACTTTCCTTCCTCCTTATATTTGAGACAGTTTCTCACTGAGCCAGGAACTCAGAGAGTAAGCTAGACAAGCTGTCCAGTGAGCCCCAGGAATCCTCAGGTCTCTATCTCCACAGTCCTGGGATTACAGACACATACATTCCAGGAATTATACGCTTATACCATTGTGAGCAGGTGGGTGATGGGAAATCAAGCTCAGATGTTCATGCATGTGTGGTGAGCACTTTACCAACTCTTCTATCCCTTCACTCGCTAAAATAGCTCTACATAGGAGAGCTAGTAAGTAATGCAATCCTTCATAATGCTGATGAGAAATAAAAATTTTATAGTTTAAATAATAGCAACTTTCTGCCTTCTTGTATATTCAAATTAGTATGTATCAAAAATAACAGTGGCAAGTGACCAAGACAAACTTCTGGTCTCCATAAGCCCATGGACACATACATGCACATATAGCAGCATGTACGTGTGTACATGTTAAACTATCAAATAAAAACATATATCATACATATAACACACTACACATATATACGCCTCCAAAAGCAGAATTTTCTAATACTTTCAAGTTATCAAAATTCCTTGCCTATAAACTAATTTTCCTTTGACATTCCTTCTAGTGATAAGTCATCAGTTACAAGCAGCAGGAATCTTTCTAAAATGTATGCAGATAGAAACTAGTGTTCTATTTGTTATTAGCTGCATACTGTCTATATACTCCATTCTGCCGCGAGCTGAATAGATTAATGATGCATTTCACATCCATTTTTCTAGGTGTGCTCTTGGGTTTGCCAATAAAAGTCTCTGTAGGGATATGATCAGTGGAGGAAAGAATAGGTGTTTCCAGCATCTGGCTTCTACAGCAGAGGGAAGAACAGTTCTGAGACAACTGTAGACTCCAGTGTGGGCTAGCTGCTCATTCGTGACTGTGAGATTCTTCTCATAGCCTCTGTACCATGACTCCAGGGTAACAGAAAAGGCAGCTCTGGAACTGCAGCCGACAGAAACTATGGCAGAATGTCCCTTGTTTTGTCCCCATATATAGCTTACTATTTATATTTTAATATTAATTTTTATTTTAGTTCATTTAAAAAACTATTTTCTTCTCATTTTTCATGCCAAATCCATTTTCCATTCCCTCCCCTCCTCCTGCTCCCTCTACCTTCCTCCTCCACCCCATCCCAATGATCAGAGAGGGTAAAGGTCATGGAAGGTCAACAAAGCGCATTGCTTTGAGGCAAAAGGTCCTCCCCACTATATCTAGGTTGAACAAGGTATCCCCCCCCCCTAAAGAAAATAGGTTCTAAAAAGCAGTAGGAATAAATCTTAGTTTCACTGCCAGTGTCTCCACAGTCACACAACTTCCACCCTCAGTCAGAGGACCTAGTTTGGTTCTATTCTGATTCCCTCACTGTCAAGTTGGAGTTGGAAGACTTCCATTAGCTCAGGTAAGCTGTTTCAGTGGGTATTTCCATCATGGTTTTTGACCTCTTTGCTCATATTCTCACTCCTCCCTCTCTTCGACTGGACTTTGGGAGTTCAGCCCAATACTCTGCTGTGGTTCTCTGCATCTGCTTCCATCAGTTGCTGGATGAAGGCTCTGTTATGACATTTAAGATAGTCATCGATCTGACTACAAGGCAAGACCAGTTCAGGCACCCTCTCCACTATTGCTTAGGGTCTTATAAACACCTGATTTTTGACAAAGAAGTTAAAATTATATAATGGGAAAAAAAGAAAGCATCTTCAACAAATGGTGCTGGCATAACTGGATGTCAGCACACAGAAGAATGAAAATAGATACATACCTGTCCCCATGCACAAAACTCAAGTCCAAATGGATTAAAGGCCTCAATATAAGTCTGACCACACTGAACCTGATAGCAGAGAAAGTGGGAAGTAGCCTTCAATGCATGGGCATAGGAGACTACTTCAAAAAATAAAATAACCCCAGTAGCACAGACACTGAGAGCAATAATAAATAAATGGGACCCCCTGAAACTGAGAAGCTTCTGTAAAGCAAAGAACACAGTGACTAAGACAAAAATTCAGCCTACTGAATGGGAAAAGAGCTTCACAACCCCACGTCAGAAAGAGGACTGATCTCCAAAATATATAAAGAACTCAAGAAATTAGACATCAAAATATCAAATAGTCCAGTTTAAAAATGGGGTGCATATCTAAACAGAATTCTCAACAGAAGAATTACAAATGGCTGAAAGACACTTAAGAAAATGTTCAACATCCTTAACCATTACAGAAATGCAGATCAAAATTACTCTGAGATACTATTTTACACTGGTCAGAATGGCTAAGATCAAAAACACCAATAACAACTCATGTTGGAGAGCATGTGAAGTAAAGGGAACACTCCTCCATTGCTGATTGGAATATAAATTTGTACAACCACCCTGGAAATCAGTATGGCGATTTCTCAGAAAATTGGGAATCAACCTACTGCAAGAACCAGAAATACCACTCTTAGTCACATACCAAATGGATGCTCAACCATACTACAAAAACATTTGTTCAACTATGTTCATAGCAACATTATTTGTAATAGCCAAAACCTGGAAACAACCTAGATGCCCCTCAACTGAAGAATAGAAAAAGAAAATGTGATATATTTACACAATGGAGTAGTAAAAAGTACTCAGTGGTTAAAAAATGACATATTGAAAATTGCTTACAAATGGATGGAACTATAAAAATATCTTGAGTGAGGTAATCCAGATCCAGATAATTGAGCATGGTATATACCCACTCATACATGAATACTAGCTGTAAAAAAAAAAAAGATAAGGATCCTATAGTTTGCCACCACAGAGAAGCTAAGTAACAAGGAGAACCCTAAGAGAAACATACATAGATTGCTCTGGTAAGGGGAGATAGACAAGATCTCTTGAGAAAATTATGGGCATGGAGGTAGGGGTAAAATGAAGGAGAAAGGGGAGAAGAAAGGAGAGGATAAGGAAGGAAAGGGAGGGGGAGGAAGAACCAGAAGAAAGCAGATGGTCGAGGTGGAGGAAGAACAGAGATGGAGAACAAGAAAAAAGTTATCTTGATTGAGGGAGCCATTATGGGGCTAGCAAGAAACCTAGCACTAGAGAAATTCCAAGGAATCCACAAGGATGCCCTCCCCCCCACCAAGACCCTAAGCAAGAGTGGAGAGGGTAACTGAACTGCCCTTGTTTTTTTAGTTCTTTCAACTTCAGTTGCTTAAATCAAATCACTCTTGGCAGTTTTTTTCAAGACTGAAGAATGGTTGGCACATGTGTATGCCATTATTCCATGCAAAGGGGGTAGAATGAGAGAAAATTTCCATGAGGAATGAAAAGGTGTCTAGAAGATCAAGTTAATGGGGGTTGGAGTGAAGCAGAAAATCCAGAAAGGCAATAGAAACATAAATTACAAGTAGAACATTAAGCAAAATGCCTTGTGTTGCTCTCCCTCCCGCCCTTAATACCTGCCTTTAGGGTAAATCCTTTCTTAGGGTTTGAACCGCAGCCTGGTATGCCGAAGAATGCACTCTACCACACACTAACTTCCTAGCAATTTTTAATAGGTGTCTTTGGAGAGATGTATCCCCAGGACTTAAAAGTGTGTGTGTTTGTGTGTGTGTGTTCTCACTGAACCTTTGCTGTATAACTATACACAGACACTTGCTCCTCTCTTATTGAACATGATCTCCTTAACCCCTGATAAATACACAGTCTGTGAACGTTAAATAGTCAAAAGTAAATTTAGGATTAAAAAGTTTGTATAGAGTTTAATATTTCCTATTTGACATGTGGAAAAAATAGCAGCTACACACCCCAGAGGGGCACTATTAAAACATAATTAATCAATGCTTGTAAATTGCTTTGAGGCTAGGTGAGTGTATAATATGAAGCGCTCTATATCCCTTTTTTCTTAATGTAGCTGTTTGTGAGAGTACAAGTTGTTGAATGACACAAAGTCAGCAGCTGACCAGGCAATGTTTGAAAAAACAATTTACATTAACAAAATAGTAAATGTCTATTAATTTTTATTAAAGTAGTTTTATTACAAGCAATATTACTTATAAATAATTAAACAATAAAGCAAGTCTGGACATGTGTGCTTTGAAGTCTTAATGCATGCCTGGGGTATGTGATAAGTCATAATGATAGAATCAAAATGACTTTAATCAAGGAGCTTGCATTAATGACCTAGTAATTCATAACCTGTTGTCTATTTATTGCTATTATAATGATAACAGTTTTACAAGTACGACTGTTTTTGGTTCACAAACATACACAAATACGCATGTGTGCATACATAAGACTAAACTGCCGATTAAGAACAGATGTCCTTTCCCCAGCTAAGTATTTAATAATTGGAAAACTTGAAGTTCTTTTAGCTTTAAATGTCACATTCTACGGTATCAGGCAAGATGTGAGTATAGCAATTCTTTCCCCTTCCTATCTTGTTCGATTATTCCTGTGATACAGTTAAACAGACCATGAAATGGGCTCTTTCAAAACTAAATTTCAGTAAGATTCCATTTTCCACCTGTTTATTTGTTGGGTAGATATTTCGTCTAAACGAAAAGATTCTCTCCTGATGGGCAAAGGAAGGCTCCTAAGACCTCGGAAGATGAAAACAAGTTACAAGATCCACGGTGGCACTTCCTGCTGTTACACAATTGGTGAGCAATTACTGGGAATGCAACATCCATGAGTCATCGCCCGTGCCAAGCTGGGCTTTTCAGTGACATTACTCCTTCTCGGCCACTTATGCATCTCTAAGTAACCTCGTGCACTATTTTCTCTTCCTGTTACTATAACAAATATCCTGACAACAGCAACTGAAGGGAGAAAGGGTTTGTCCATCCTATATGGTACAGTCTATCATAGCAGAAAAGTTGAGGCAGTAAACACTGGTCACATCACAGCCACAATCAGGAAACAGTGAGGGACCAATGCTGCCTAATGCCCTGCTTACTTTCTTCATTTTATATAGAGATCCCTCAGCAGGTGAACGCCCTACCTCCAGTCAGGATGGACCTTCCATGTCAATGAACATAATGAAGATAATCTTGCAAATGCCCAGAGATTCATATCCCAGGTTATCCTGCATTCTTTCCTGATGACAATTTCATTAACCATCATATTCCAGTAAACTCACGCATCCCCAACATAGACCTGGGAGAAAGGATTTGTCTGTCATTGGTGTCTTTCCTATCTAGGGTGAACTGATATTTGTCTCTCTCTCCCCTGGAAAAGCCACATTCTTCCCATGTCAGAAATAGTGCATGCCAAAATAGTTTTGTTTCGTTTGTTTTGTTTTTCTCACTTCCTTGCCTTAAGTGGAGGCAATTTGACTTTATTACAATTCCCAAAGACTTCTCTTATATTCAGCCTGAGTAAAAATACTAGACAGTTTCATGGTAACTAGCAAGCAAGAAACAAAAGTCCCTAGATTCAGTTAACATTTACTTTATAGTGGGACTATTTTGTAACATTTCCCCTCTTGATGAAGCGTTTCATCCTGCAGGGAAACTCCTCAGACTCAGGATATTCTAAAGGGAGTCTCCTTAAAACTCAGAAAGTAAAACACTTGAAACTTGAGGAAGCCTCCAAAAGGGATCAAATTCTCTAGGGTCCCCATCCTGGAACATAGATATGCGGTCAGGAAGGCAGAGAGACTCTCAGACCAGCTACTAACCTGCCTGGAAAGAGCTCTCCAACCTGTTGTAAAGTGTACTCTTAAGTTCCTAGCTTTCATGATCTGTCACCAATGTGCGGGTGTGCTTATGGTGATGCAGCCGTCTCCGAGTCATTTCTGCTTTTATATGTAGCCTCTCATACACATCCTGCAAGCAGCCCCAGTTAAACTGATTGTTTCACTAAGTTGGCTTTTGTTAATAGCTTTACAGTGATCATCGACTCCCTCTTTGGTGTGAGTGGACATTTTTTTCCACATTTTTTCAGATAGTGTCACACAACAGCTACACATTAACATGCCTCTGTGTTACACTCCAGTATACTAAGGTATGCAACTCTGTAAGATGGCTCTCGGGTAGTATTAAAATTGAATGTTGTCTCTGGTTCTATTGTATTTGAAAGTGGTTCAGACCTCAATGCCTTGGTAGATCCAAGATAAATTCAATGTGGTTATAACTATCTAGGCTTAGTATTCTAAAACTGAGGAATGGCTCATTCCTTTTGATACTTTATTCTTTTATTTTTTTGTTTAATTTCTGTTTTTCTGAGATTAGGTTTTGCTTTGTAATAGCTCTGGCTGTCCTAGACCTTGCTTTGTAGACAAGGCTGGCCTCCAACCACATAGATCTGCCTCTGCCTCCTGCTGGAATTGTAGATGTGTATCAGCAACATCTGGCTTTGACACTTAATTCTATACTTACTGTCCCAGAGGCCTGGAAGGATGTCACTGTTTCTTACTTTCTTAACATAGTATGTAACAGAGCATGAGGCTCCATGGATTATGTGCCAAAACACATCAATCATTCTCCATTTAAAACCCTGCACTTCCTCCATTCCAAAGAAAACTGCTACATACATAAATTGCCCCTTGGATCATCACCTTCTTTCTTGTGCCAAGGCTTGAGTTAAATCCTTGATGGCGCTCAGATTTCTAATGACTAAGGTCAGGCTTATAAACTAAGCATTTAGTCTGACCTCAATTTGTGTTTCCAACATATTTTCCTGCCATAAAAAGGAAGGTCAAAACTACATTGTCTGTGCTATTATAATGAACACAATATTCTAGACACAGTGATCTCTGAAAATAAAGGACCATTTTACATAAATTTCATAATCTTGGATTTTTTCTTGCCATGCCTTTAGTTTCACTATTCTTGGTGCTTGAGAATAGCATCTTCAAATACCTTCTCTTAAGAAAATTAATTTAAATTTATATTTTTCTCAGTGATATGTTGATGTGCTCTGTCAGGTATTTCACTCATACCCACAGTTAAAAATGTCTCTTCTCTGGGGTACTAAAAATTGAATAAGAAAAAATTACAGAATCCAACTACATTGATATTAATACCAAGTCTTCTACAACTTTACTGAGTTTTCTTGGATAAAGCCCTTGGTAGTATGGTAACGATAACTCACTGGGCTGCCTAAAGCAATTGAAATGACTTCAGAAAGGGTTCCTGGAAGGAAGCACATTGAAGCAGATAATTGAAAGGTAGGAAAAATGACATTAGTAGAAAATCTCAGATCCATTCAAAAGGTCAAATATTCTCTAGACTTATGCAAGCAATTCATCTCTCTAATTTTCACACGATTGAATTCTGTATCATTATCTGCATGTTATCGATTAAAAAATAAAAGCTGGATCTCAGGAGAGCTTCAGTTAAGATCATAATTTTGGTGACATTGTTCCATGTTCTCTGGTAAATAGTGAATTTCAATGACAGGATATTTTCACAGTAATTTAACAAGAAATACTTCGACAAAGGAATTAGTCACTATAATATAGCAGTGACAAGAAGTATGGAAACGAAGTGGATTCAACCCTGTGGCTGATGCAGATTGTCTATAAAAAGACAACTTTTGGCTAACAAACATCCTAAGGTAAGGATCAGTGTTGGAGTAGATACATATAATCACAGTTTGTTGCTTAGTCTAGAATTCACTGGGTTTCACAAGCAATACTTTGTCCATGGTCAAGCAAAAAAATCACAAAGTAAAGAAGAGCTAGACTGGCAAACAGACATAAAGAGGAAGTAGGGGTATGGGGCCAGGTGTGAGGAGGGACATGCAGTACCTACAGAGAAATGACTGCTGAACTTGCCTAAAGGTGAAATGGTTCTTCGGGGTTCCTGCTTCATGAAAGAGTCTGACAGACATTTTGCAGGATACAGAAGAAAGTGACTGGAAAACGGCCAATATAGGCAGACCTGTCTTTGAAGTTACCTGCTTCATGGAAAAGTCTGCTGGATACTATCAGCCTGTAGGCTAAAGATGGATGCCCCAGTGGTACAGAAAAATTTTGGGTGACTATCTAGGCAGCAAGATGTTTCTTTTAATTCTAAAGTTTTGGAAGTTGCTTACAATGCACTCCCTGTTTACTTAGGTAATATTATATCCTTCTGGAGTCTTTGATGGAGTTGAAGAACAGATAGTAATAATATAGTTTTCCTTAGTTATGATAAAAGATAAAGTAGATATAAATATTGAAACTGTAATTCTTGCTTGATACCTGTTTTCTCATATATAAAATTTTATTTTGTTAAAATTAAAGCCTTCCTTTTTGTTTAAACAGAAAAGGGGAAATGGTGTGAGAGGTCCTTCTGTCTATGTGTTGCTTTTATTGGTTAATGAATAAAGAACTGCCTTGACCTATAACATGGGAGGAGGAAGGCAGAGTCAGGGAGAAGTCTTGGAGCTACTGCCACCAGAGTCAGACATGCTGAAACTTTGCCGGTAAGCCACTGCCACATGGTGATACACAGATTAATAACATGGGTTAAATTAATATAAGAGTTATCCAATAAGAACTTAGAACTAATGGGCCAAGCAGTGATTTAATTAATACAATTTCTGTGTGATTTTTTTTCTAGTCTAAGCTAGCCAGGCAGTTGGGAAGAACAAGTGGACCTTCCTCCAACACTCAGGGTCTTCATAAAAGAACTTGAAGAATATTCCTTCCCTTTCCCTCCTTCTGTCCTTCTGCCCTCTATCATGGAAGAATACCACAAGTATCTTACATCCCTTGTATAGATTCTCATTATACACTGAATCTTCTAGTGTGAATATCTTCTACTTCCCAGCCTTTAGATCTCTGAGAATTAGATAAGTAGGTAATAGAGCAAGAGCAATGAACCCAAGAAACCAACCTTAAAAGATATTATCAGCAGAGGTTATAGTAAACAAACACAAAACCCAGTGAAATTGAAAGGATGAACAGCTGCCATTCTTAAAGCAGTTAAGAGCTACATTTAAAGCAATAGGCACCAAAGAAATGAGAGTTCATAAGCATATTAACTAGGTAAACTTGAGCAAGTAATTAAATCCTTCTGAACTTTGTCTCTATATCTGTATATATTTCATAACCTTAAAGATAAGCATTCAAAGTACGTGCATACATACATACATACACACATATTCATCACTAGAGTTTAGATCTGTAGGTAAAAAGCTTGGCCCCTGAGATGATGGTATAAGTAGGTAGCTGAATCTTTTGGAGGTGGTCCAAGGGGAGAAATTCAGGCAATTGGGATCAGTCTTTGCAGTGAACAATTGGGACCCTTAGCTCTTCTTACTCCCTCTTTTGTGCCATGGCCATGAAGTAAGCGGGCTTGCTTCAGCAATTAGCATAATGCCATGATGTGCTGCCTCACTCAAAAATCACTGAGCCAATTGTTTATGTATTGAAACTTCAGGAACTAAAATCTAAAATAAACATTTTCTCTCTGTTATCTGATTTTTCCATGTTGATATCAAAGCATTGTTTCTCATTATACGAAGAATCATGGGAATCATCTAAAGGTGTACCTGAAAGATGTAAAGTTAGAACATTAAGCTAGACTATAGTTTCACTAGGTAACAAGGCAATTCATAACAGGACAAGCTTTTATGAAGAAATGTTTACTTTGCCGTATGGCTCCAAATAGAAGTTATATGTTGTTCTCTTTCTAGAGAGAGAGGTTTATTGGATCTCCTGTCATTAAAAACTACAGAGCCCATTAAAACTGAAATAACGGCCCATCCATTAACCTACAAAATAAATGTTCACTCAACCTGGAATACATATGTGACAATCCAGATGTGGAAGTTAGTGAATAAATAAGTTATGGACACATTTTTAAGTTCTCAGTTTTAAGCTCTTAAGACTCTTCTCTCAGGAGATTATAGACTTGTTGAAAACAATATATTATTTCTTGACAATGAAAAACAAGCTAAGGCAGAAAGAGGAAATAAAAGAGACTAGTATTTTCTAAACACTGCACTGGGGGAGAACAGGAAATTTAGGTTTAGATATCAGCCTCTAAGACACAGGAAGGGTAAAGAAGGGCAATAATGTGGCTTAATGTTGTTTTCCGTCACACATGCCCTTGCATTGCATCTCTATAGTCCTATGTAAATGGCTCTGTAGGGGTTGAAACTTAACAAACAACCTATGATAATAGAAGTCAGATCTCTATGCTGTGATTAGATCAGTGTGGGGCATTTGGATAGAATCCCCATGATTAGTTATAGCAGCTTTTTAAGGGGTGAAGTCATGTAGATAGAAGATATGCATACTCTCTACATTCCCACAACATGATGCATCCATAGGGAGCTCTCCCCAGAGCTCATGTTATGTTCTGTAGACACCAAGCCTTAACAAGTATGAGCAAAATAATCACTTTTGCTTATTAAAAAAATGAATGAAAAGGAAATAAAGAAAAAAGAGCCTGCCCTAGAAAAGAACTCACTAATACAGGCAGATAATATACCTAGACACAGAAGGGTTCCAGAGATTTTATATCAACCCTTCAGAGGTATTCTACCTATTCCTTCAATCCCATGCAATTTTCCACATCTCAGTTATTATAACAGTCTACATTCTCTTTGGATCAACTACAGAGTTCAACAGTAGATGCGAAGAGCCTTTGTCACATTCACATCTTAAGGTTTTATTTTCTCATTCCTTCTCTTGACATTCCATTTCTCAATTTGAAAGAGTTTGAACTAATTTATGGTTTTACACTACTCTGAATTCATTGTGCTTGGCATCATAATATTTTGTCTTTGAGCTGTCCCATCATCTATGAAGTCTATTCAAAATGTGGAAGTTGCACAGACTTATCCAAAGTCAAAGAGTTAGACAACTTGTCCCCTTCTGTTCTTATCAGAATTGTGATCTCCCTGAAAACAAAGGACAGATGTGATGCACAGAATAACTAATTGTGTACAATACAGGAATTTTAGTAGATTACCAGAAAGTAATATAAGTTGTTATGATTTCTGTAAAATGAACATAGTGCAAAATTCATCTTAAAATTTACAGAGAAAAAGAATAAAAATGATATAAGGTTCTTGAGCCATTTAGTGCCATTTGATCCAATTCTATTAGACCCTAAGGCTTTAAAAACAACTATTGTCTATGACAGTAAATATTGTTTTAGTCAGTCTTTTCTCATATAACACATAGTAGCTATTATCATCATTTACAGATGAAGAGAATTGCTGTTAGATATTTGTTTGCACTGGCACTGGCTTAATAAAAAGCTAAATGGCCAATAACTAGGCAGGAGGTACAGACTTCTGGACAGAAAGAGCTCTGGGAAGAAGAAAGGCGGAGTCACCAGCAGATGCAGAGGAAGCAGTATGAGCACTTCCACAGGGTAATAAAGTCTAAGGCAGAAAGTAAATTAATGGAAATGGGTTAATTTAAGTTATAAGAGTCAGTTAGAAACAAGCCTAAGCAATGGGAAATCTTTAATAATTAATAATAAGTTTTGTTATCATTCTTTGTGAGCTGACACAATGATATCCATATACGGCCAATCAATAAGACACAAACGAGAAAGATCATTTATTTTACTTTATGGATTTATGAATCCCAAATGATACATAATCACATCCTTACCAGTTCCAGCAGTAATTATTTTATTTCTTAGGAGTTGAAAAATAGGGCAGAAAATCGAAATCCATATTCCAAATACCTACCTTCTGAGATGCTTGCTAAGATAAACAAGTTTGTTAACAAGTATTGAACAGGATCTGTGAGCCTGTCAGAGGCAGATCCACTTAGAATGAAAGCAAAACTACTTAAGATAGAGAATAGTTCCTTGACATTCCCAAGAAAGCAATTCAAGGAAGCAGTTCTCAATACCTGTGCTGGCAGATAATTATCCCCGAGCAGAGATAGAACTTTAGGAGAGATAAAGAAAATTCATCTGTGCCAGCAAGATATCAGATAATAATTAAAGCTTTGACCAATAGACCACAGCATCTCTGGATGACTGTAACACATGTCAGATTTGTAATATTCGGACAAGCTGAAAACATATGCTTCTATAGTCCAAAGCCATCCTTTTCTATAAAAGAGAACTAGCTAAGAGGAATAGTATTTGCCTGGATAAAATGTTTCCTGAGGACTTCTGTTAATATTCAAGAACAGTATCAGGCACCCCAGCCAATATTTTCTACATGACATTGGGTAACATTGTGAAGCTAGGCAAGATCACCATCTGAAATGTGTAGTCCAGTTTTTTCCATACTTGTTTTCTCCAAGGAGAAGCTCTGCTCACACAGTTAGACAGCCAGTAGACCAATTTCTCCCTCTCCTTCCCCTGAAAAATTACTGTGTCGATTTCTCAGGTGATTTGAACCACATGCATGGAAATCTACATCTGGCTGATTGCATCAGCCATCTCCCTCTGCAGAGCAAATTACCATAAACACAGTACATTAGAGCAGTGCACATTCATTACCTTAGCTTCAGTACTCCAGGGTTATGTGAGTCCTCCACTTAGGGTTTCAGAGGCAGGAGTCAATGGAGTTGCTGGGTCCCATTCTTATTTGGAGAGAAAAATGTACTTCCAAGTTTCCTCAAATTCTTAGAACACATTTCCTTGTAATTATAGAGTTGAGAGTTTTTGCCTATTAGGAGTTTGTTAGTTTAGCCCACACCTCTGCTAGCAGACACCCATGATTTCATATTTCTTAGGCTTATCCAACAAGGCTCTTCTCTTTGGCCCTAAGGAGAATCCAGAGAGAGCATATTAATCAAATGAAGCATTATAAAAGCTAATGTGATCATGAATATGGTGTTCTACCTCTCCTTGACACGTTCTACAGATCAGAGTAAGTCAGAGATCCTGTTTACACTCAAGTTGATAGAATTGCACAGGGGACCATTGGGCAATGGATTCAGGGAGGGTTTCCTTAGATTCTATTGTTATGTGGAGTAGTTTCCAAGCATGAATGCTCTTAAATGTAAATCAATAGCTTAAAGAAAACCCCTACCCCAAATAGCCACTAAGAACAATAGACAACAGAATTATTTGAGGTAACAGTTTTATATGATTTCCTTGAAACAATGTGATCTATTCCGTTCTGCCAACAGGTAAGCATGCTTTACATCCAAAAGGATTTACACTACATGATGCTTTATTGTTATATAGTCATGCTTACATGCATAGGATCTCCGGGAATTTGTAATATTGCAGTTTACTGGTGTAGAAAATGAGTATTAATCACACCCTATGGCAGTACTGCTATTCAGGTTAAATCAACTCAGTGATGCTCCTGATGAGGTTATTGTTCCTTGCCCTTTGCCCTGCCGGAGACACTTCCTCCCACCAATGAAATGTGTGCAGCAGTATGATTTCATGCAGCCAAAGAATAGAAATGAAATTTTGTCTTCAACAATAGTTTTGACTCAGATATGGTGGCTTAGGCCTGCTCAGCTAGGACTCAGGAGGCTAAGACATAAGGATCAAGTCTGCTAAGATTGCACAGCCATACTCAAATTTCAGAACACTAAAGAAACTACAGAGAGATGCCCTATCATATGACAAGAGCATTTGTTCAACTATGTTCATAGCAGTATTATTTGTAATAGCCAGAACCTGGAAACAACCTAGATGCCCTTCAATGGAAGAATGGATGAAGAAAGTGTGGGATATCTACATATTAGAGTACTACGCTGCGGTAAAAAACAATGACTTCTCGAATTTTGCATGCAAATGGATGGAAATAGAAAACACTATCCTGAGTGAGAACCTTCATCTGGTGATGGATGGAGATAGAGACAGAGACCCACACTGGAGCACTGGACTGAGCTCCCAAGGTCCCAATGAGGAGCAGAAGAAGGGAGAACATAAGCAAAGAAGTCGGGACCATGAAGGGTGCACCCACCCACTGAGACAGTGGAGCTGATCTATTGGGAGCTCACCAAGGCCAGCTGGACTGTGACTGAAAAAGCATGGGATAAAACTGGACTCTCTGAACATGGCGAACAATGAGGGCTGATGAGAAGCCAAGGACAATGGCACGGGGTTTTGATCCTACTTAATGTTCTGGCTTTGTGGGAGCCTAGTCAGTTTGGATGTTCACCTTCCTAGATATGGATGGAGGGGGAGGACCTAGGACTTACCACAGGGCTGGGAACCCTGACTGCTCTTTGTACTGGAGAGGGAGGGGGAGAGGAGTGGGGGGAGGGGGAGAAGGGTGGGAGGAGGGGAAGAAGGGTGGGAGGAGGGGGAGGGAAATGGGAGGTTGGGAGGAGGTGGAAACTTGTTTTTTTTTTCTCCTTTTCTCAATAAAAAAAAGTTAAAAAAAATAAAAATAAAAAAAGAAACTACAGAAAAAGAAGATGGTTAAAACAAAAAGAAAATAGAGCTTTTTTCCATGACTTCCTAGTTATTGAGAGTAGCTTTTCTTTAATCTCTTTTCAAATTTGAAATATATAAAGATACTATTTGTGTGAGAACACAAACAATAGCTAGAAACTTCCTGGAACACCCCTTCCCTTCATTCCCCTTCTGTTCTGCCTGATTAGTACTTACGTTTGATTTTTGCTGTCCAGTTTTCTTGTTTGTTTCCAGAGTGTTTACGGTGTGGTGGTAAATAATTTTTTAAAACATTTGTCTTTTCTTTTTTCAATAATTAAATAATCTTATACTTCACATATAACAATTTCCCACACCTTTCACTCATCGTGTCTTCTGGAATCATGCTGCACAAATATATAGAGAAGGATATTCCTTATGTATTCTGCATTAATATATATGAAATATTGTTCTTATTGCCTGTCCCATAGTATTTCCAGAGTTAGCACTACTCTACTGCAGACATGGAGGTCCTTATTTTTGGTTGTAATAAACAATACACAAATAAACTTCCTTGAACATATAAAAGGGGTTTTCCTGTAATCAAAGCTCATATGATGTAAGCTAATGGTATTTTTTATGCTTAATACACAACTGCCTAAATGATTGCACTGATTTAGTCTTCACTTAGTAATAAATCACTTAGGTAGGGAGATGTAGCTGAGGTATGTGGCACCACCCTTTCCGTGTATTAAACTGCTCTCTATATGTTCCATATCATAATTACAATGAACTAAAAATCAACTTTTTCTTCTTTTCTAGTTCTAGTGAAAGGAAAGGACTAGGAGAAGTGGGTAGGGGAGTTGGAAAGCTCTCACTAAACTTACCCTGAACAGCAATGTGGGACTCTGTTAAACAAAATGTGGAAGACAAACTCTGCGTCCAATTCTGTCTTAGGTTAATTCAGAGTCCACTTCGGATTCACACATACTGAAACTATTAGTATATCTGACACAGGGATATAAATTTCAATTTGTACCCAACTAGAGGAAGTCAAATATTCCATTCCCAAGTTAGTTATCCACCATTGGGCCCAAAATGCTCCAACAGACACCTCCAGATTCAAGTCATACAGACAGCCCTGCTTGAACTCTGAATCATGAAACAAACTGAATGGACATTATTATATTAAAAAAAAAGAACCTAGGGATGAAAGGAGATAGGAAATATAGCAAGATGGTAGAGCATGGGGGTTGAGAGTAGTAATTATACATTATACGCATGTCTGAAATTGTCTAAGAACAGATTTAATTCATTAAAACCTATAGATGCAAAGAGAGAAACTTTCAAAGACCAAGGGGATTATGATGAAGTTCAATCCTGCTCTTCCATTAAATCTTGAATGTTTTTATTCCTTAGATGTGACTGTTGTGCTAATGTTTCCTATATCTTCCCAGGATCATTTTGTTTATGCAAGCATCTCTGCTTCTGTAGACATATTTTCTGAAAATATGGGAGAATTAGACAAATAACTGATTTGCATTTCTTATAAATTTCCTTACAATGTTAGATGCTTCAATACCTTCTATTTGGAAATACTATTCTTTATTCATAAGCAACTGCACCATGATAGATGATTTTTCCACTACTCAGTCATAAACTGCCTCCTCCAGGTTCTATTGTTCAAATATGCCAATATATCTGATGCTAACTTAGCTCATTAGAAGTAGTGTTCTTTGTGTCAAGGGCTATGTGCATTTTCCATGTTGATAAATATCAAAAGTTACATTGAGGACTGAAAATTTACATGCACGTTTCTTTAATGTTTCTCCTTCTCCAAGTGTAATTTGTCAGCTAATGTTTTTAATTTGTCTGCTTGGTACGTGAAAAATTGATTACATTCATTCTATTCGTCATAGACTGATTTCATTCTTACTAGCTATTTATTCTGTGTCCCGCTAGTTCTTATTTTTTGTCCATTTGTCTATTAGATTGATGTCCCTTTTCTCATTGATGATATGAGTTCTTCATATATTGAAAGAAGTCGGGGGATGTTTCATGTGCTTGTGTGCTCACTCTTCCTTTGGGTACCAAGGGATTTTCTCAAGTTAATCTTTAGTCTTATGCACTGTTTTATTTTATTTTTTTTACCACTTCAAAAACTTTTAAGTAGAAATTCCATTGATATTTGTCCTTTGGGGTATGTGGATCAGTTCTTTGTGTGACATATCCTTCATAGTACAAGAGTATTATATGAAATTCTTATGAAATATCTTATATACAAAGTTTAAGTGATTTGCATATTCTTGAGCAAAAGACCACTTTCTAATTTGAAAACTCCTATCCCTATATCAGGGTTTCCTCCCTTTTTTCTTGATTAAAGTAATTTATTCTCTATCAGTTGTGTGTATCTAAGAAAATATGTTCATGAATTTATTTATTAACCTGTTTTCATTGCATTTTATAATGTTTGGTTTCTACCTTTATTTTCTTCTCTTCCCTTAGTTTTCTTTTTGTACAGCTTAATTTTTTAAGTAAATGCTTAATTCATTTACGTTCAGTGTTTTACTTTTTATCTGTGAGGAAATAGAGCTTCTGGTTTTAAGCACTGAATTATTCCCTACTTATTTTAAGGATAAAAGCCTGAATTAGTATAAATACAGGTAATATACTTTTCCGTTTCAAAACTGTGTAGAAATAGCTTAGCCAAGAAAAGTGGACATGTCTAGATAAAAGAAGACCCAAAATACTCATAATTGAAATACAGAAGATTTTTTTTAGAATGTTCTCTTATATTAATCCGAGAATTAGCATGGCATATTTAATGACAGAATTTTAAAAAGGGTTTTATGGAACTAGATAATTTTTGTTGTAGTATAGCGAATAACATTTATCATTTAAACCAAACATAGCTCTTTACTTTCAAAAAACAGAATGAAAGACCAGGATTTCCAGTCCTTTATCAGTCCTTCTGAGGTGCCAAAATGGGGAGGCATTGAGCTAATGATGCCCTACTGAGAAATCACAGTGTCCCAGCTCTGCAGAATTGGTTGTGGAAGTGCAGGATGAATGGAGAGAAGTTTCTCTGTACAGAAGGTTGAGAGGGAACCTGATTAGATAGAAAAACAAAAATGATGAGAAGACTCTGAGATAGAGCATGGCGAAGTAAGATGACAGAATGATGCAGCTGTAGAGAAATGTACCTGAGGGGGGATTGTATTTTAGAGGATTAAAGGGACTCTAGAGGAAGCAGAGGTCTAAGTAAATTTTATTATAACTGTTTTTACTCAATATAAAAGCGTTCTGTCACTAGAAGGTGTTAACAATGTTTATGTAAACATAAACATCAGAATCATGTGGTTTAGAAAAGGGTACTAGAGAGTTAAAAGGCATCCAAAAATAAGTCCATAACTGGCTTAGTGTGCAGTTAAAAAACATTATCAGTGGAAGGAGAGAGATGAGAAAACAGCACCCCAAACTAAAGTTCTTAAAAACACTGCAAAGACCTGGCAAATATTTAGCCAAGGAAGTTTCAGTTGAGAACATTCAGGATGTATCAGGAAACTTAAGCCAAATTTGCAGTAGCCTGAAGCTACAAATAGAATCACATTTAATTCAGAAGTTCTGAATTTAAGTTTTTATAAACACATAAGTTATTGGAAAATAGTAATCGGTAGTCTCCACAACTCTAATTTTTAACCTGCCTTCTACTCAGATATTTTTAAATATTTATTCCTTTTCCATTTATCTTAAACATGGCAGAAATGTTTCCTTTTTAAAAAACATTTTCCATTTGAAAAATATGGAAATAGCTTAGTCAAATAAAGTGGACTTATGCATATAAAATAAGAACAGAAAATTTTGTATTTTAGGGAAAAAGAAATTGAGAAGGATATAAAGAATCATAAAATGTATATCATCTGACACATAAATTTAGATAATCTCAATATTACATTAGTTTTTAGCAGGAACCTTAACTGAAAATATTCTACAAGACACACAATATATTATATATTTTCTTCTGAAAAAAATTAAGTATCTTAATTAAAGAGTGAGTACATTGGAGAATCTGGGAGCTACATATAACAAAAACATTAGTAGTTTATGGATTATAATTTTTTGAATAAATAATTGTAGTAGTCCTGCTACATAGATAGGTGTGCCAAGAGCAGTTATTCTGACTTTTTTTTGAGATAATAGAATAAACTTGAAAAACTAAGTATAAGTTGGAGGAAGCTCTGTTTTCAAAGAAAAGTTATACTGTCTTGGATTAAACAGATGAGCAAAGGCAAGCCAAGCCCTAACACTGTTGCAAAAAACAGACAGAAGAGGTGTTTTTCTTGTTGTTTTTGGTTTTGTTTGATTTTGGCTTTTTGAGACAGGGTTTCTCTTTTATAACCCTGGCTATCCTGAAACTCACTATGTAGACCCGGCTGGCCTCGAACTCACAGAAATCTGCTTGCCTAGACAGAAGGGACTTTTAAGCCCCAGGTGAGCCAGTACAAGGCAATTAATTAGCCTTGTAGAAGGTTCAAGGTAAAGTCTTGTTTCTTCATGAGAAACTTTCCTTCCTGTCATCTAAAGGAGCCTCTTCTGAGCAGCTGTGTTCATTCAGAATAAGTCACAAACGGTCACCTCTATTCAAAGGCAGGACGCACATTCAGAATTTGCCTCTGAAGAGGATAGTTTCTCAAATGACTTCTAGATTGCACTCTGATCAAATGCTATGTGCACTCGCCATGCTGCATCTTCACACCCATGACCCTTATATTAACAGTTTCTGGTCAGATTCTGCATTCCCTGCCAGCATAACACGAATTTTCTTTTTATGTGGGGTTCAAGCAATACTACTCTAGTTAGGGTTTTGGTTATGAATATGTGAAGCTTAATAGAAACATTAAATAGCAATACTAAGCAAACAAAAAGAGGTCTGACCACCGAACAAAATACTGCAACCAGTCTTTATGCCGTGGGTTGCACTGTAAAGAAACCCACAGGGCAAGGAACGGATAGAGTCCTGCAGCCCGCCTTTAGTAAGGAATCAAAGACTTCTGCCCAACAGCCAATGAACAACCCAACTTTCCTACGGTCATATGGGTGACTTTGAATGAGGATGTTCCTTCAACTGCACCTTCAGCTAAGACTTCAGCACTGACCAACACTGGGAGGATGCACACCCTCCCATCAACCTTCTGCTAGGATGATTAACTGATTAAAATTTCAGTGACTGTGAAGAGGTTGGAACATCACAGGTCCAGTGCCTAATTGCTGTTTATCTTGGGCCATCTTTAATCTGCTTCACAGCCATTTCTTGCCAGTCTCTCTGTCTGACTTAACATCCTTGTGAGTGATTTAGGAAAGGATTAACTTTGCACGCCAGTAGTTTCCACCAACCGAAAGGCCAAGAGTGTTGTCAGACAGCATCTGAGGCCTAGAGCAGAGATTTGATTTAGACTTGCCTATTTGATTTCTCTACCAGTGTACTTGGAAGGTACCTTGATGTCTGACGCTCTTCGCTGTCACTATAAAACTTCATCACACTGCTACTACATTGGAATGTGGAGTTTGAGGTAACATAAATCTGTGCTTGTGGGCCATGGCCACTCATGTTAGACTCCAGAATAAACAATATCTTATCACCTTTAAGGTGAGAGTTATCTTTCAGAACTAACAATATAAAGACAAACCAAAATAATTAATAAATTTACTTATATTTTATTATTGATAAATAATTAAAATGTTCCAATTTCCAAATATGAAGAAAACATTGAGATTTCATGTTAAAAGGCTAAAAAAGAACCATAATTATTATTGAAAATTATGCCCAGGGATATGACACCTCTTTAAACCCCTGAAAAACCTCTGGAAAGTTTACCTAACAAAGTCTCAAAACTCCTTTTTAAAAGTATCTGAAAAGTTAAGAAAAACTGTTTACTAACATGTCGTCAGATCTAACTCCAATGATGAACAGACTAATAGCAACAGGCATTCAATACCCCAAGACAGGAATAAATATTTGATGCATCCCTTCCTTACAGATGAATAATCCTGTGGGTAGGAAACAAATTATCATTCCAGCAATTGAAGCTTTTGCAGCCAAATGGAAAACATCCTAAAGCTGAGTCTACAAATAGAAAAGCCTCAGACATGTACGTAGAGTGACCAATTCACCTTTAAAATGTTTAGTCAAAAAGAGGAAAATTTATTAAATCTTATCAGTCTAGAAAGAACTAGGAAAATCTCTTAATCAAACATTCTGTATCTGCCGTAACTCTTTAACAAAACTTCAAAAATTAAGAAGACATAAGTATATAATGCTGAAATTTGAGTGTGATTTAAAATGTACTGCTGTTAGTGTTACCACCATGGACAGAACAATACACGATAGCAAATGCACCAATATATTGTGGGATGTCCTTCTGTGTGCTACGAATATGTGTTGCTTTTATTGGTTGCTAAATAGCATTGATTTATCCAATGGTCAGGCAAAATATATCAAATGGGAAATCCAAACAGAGATACAGAGAGAATTAAAATAGAGTCAGAGAGGCACCATGTAGCGACCCAAGGAATGAGATACCAGAACATTACCAATAAGCCACAGCCATGTGGTGATACACAGATTAATAAAAATGGGTTAATTTAACTGAGATAGCTAGTCAGTAATATGACTTAACCATTGGCTAAACAATTATATCTAATATTAGTTTCTGAGTGAATATTTCATAAGTGGCTATGGGGACTGACGGGTGAGAGAGAATCCAGTCCAATGGAACCAGGTGAGACCAATGGCTGACAAACATGCACAGCACAGCGGTTATAGCAATGATTAAAGAAAGACTTGTCTGAATAAGGAGACACTGTCATTGTACCATCGTGGATATGGTCCCTGTACTGTAGGAGCATGGGGGCTTGATAAGAGTAGTACTTTGTCTACTTTCTTCAAACATCATAGACTCTCATAATCCAAGATTAGGTTTTTACATTGATTGCATGGTTGATCAGATTTTAGACAGGTTGAGTTAAATAAATATTGATAAATTAATTTGAACTGTTTCTCTTTATATTTAAAATATGATTCTCAGATAATCAAGATGACAATCAAATCTCATCTATCTCATTCTGTTGTGGTACACAGAAGCCAATCAATAGCTATGTACTTTGTTAATTGATGAGTAGCAATTTCTCTCAAATGCACTAACGTGGATTAGTTAGCATCAGAGAAAATTCTAGTACAATTTTAAAGAAACTTTCAAGCTAATTTAAAGGAACTCTAAAAAGCAGGTAAGGACATATGAACTGCCAAACGCAAAACATATAAGAATTTTTTTCTGCTAAACACCAAAAACACTAATATTAGTTACTCCTTTGGTCCATGTAGAGTGGAACAGCCAGTAAATAAATCAGATTAAAGCAAAACAGCTAAAATAAAGCCATTGCATTTAATCACACAAAGATCTAGCAGTATGTGACAACTTTGACATTTAAAAATCAATGTTAAAATGTAGGCAGTTAGAGAAACGTGGCTCTGATAATTATCTACTCTATTGGAAAAAGATTTTGAGTTATATCTCTGCATATTAAAGAGCTGAATTCTAGATTGATTAACTAATTAGTATTAACTGAAGGGTCATAAAAATCCCAGGAAAAATATTCCGGAGAAAAGTTTGGATTATTTACGTCTTCATCATTATTCATTGGTCATTGTTCATGTAGGAGATAAAAAGATAGCCAGAGAATTGGTAAATGATCCCCCCACATTGCCTGCCTGATCTCCATATCTACATGGGAAATACACCAGAGAGACTATTCCCCAAGGTGAATGAAGTTTAGCGCAGGGTAGGGGGAGAAAGGGATGGATCAAGGGAGAGGGAGAAGGCAAAATATGTCTGAGGGAAGAACAAACACCAAAGAAAACCCCTTCACTCAGAAAATCCAATTAATACGGGACTCTATCACTGAGCAGATTTGCAGTACAACCAAACAATAATCCTGGGGTCCATGTAGCACAGAACCACAGGAAATTCCAACTCTCTCATCTCTCACCCTCAGCAATGAGAGGAATCATTTTGAAGTCAATCTGTTAGTCAGTGACTGGGTCTCCTTAGAGGCCCCATAGTTCCCAGACTGCCCAATCCATGAACACAGGACAAATGTCCAAAGAATACACCCTGAAAGCTAGTCGGCAGAAACTCTCAAGATGGAGGCAAAAGGGTGGCGGGGGATCAGAACTGCGGCGAGTCCTACATAGTGACTGTGTGCTTCTGCTCTGAGCCATAGACTGGAGAAGGACTTGCTTCCCCATCATGGTACAAAGAGAAAAACTATCTATCTGCCAGAACTTCTTGAGGATGAATGCAGGGAGAAAGTGGCAAGTGGAAGGGAGTAAAGTTTCAAAGGCCTATGCCTCAAGTTCAGAAACCCAAAATACCAGGGTTTTAAGCCTGCTTGTAGAGAGGTTTTTCCATCATCTCCACCTAGTACCTAGAGACAGTAAATCCACATAGAATGAAAGCAACTACCCACACCACTGCAAAGCACATCCTCTGGTTGCTGAGCAAGCAACAAAGATGAGTGTAGAATTTCAAATATCACCAATGTACATGGAGATTTCTCTGTCCTGCCCTGTCTGGAAGCTGCTTCTAAATAATCACTCAGAGGCCTAATATTAATTACAAACGGCTTGTTAGTAACTAGCTCTTACATTTAAATTAAGCCATATCTATTAATTTATGTATTGCCCTGTGCCCATGGCTTTTACTGGCCTGCTGGCATCTTGTTTCTTAGGGGACTGGCTTGCATCTCGCTTGACTGTGCCCTTCTTTCTCCCTGTATTCAGTTTGACTTTCTGGCTAGCTATTTTCTGCCTTGCTTTAGGCCAAAGCAGTTTTTATTATCAACGAACAAGAGGAACATATATTTCCAGCATACAGAAGAGTTATCCCACAGCAACCAAGGCTCTCTTCTCACCACAAAGTGTCAACACAAAGCACGAAGAAATGAAAACAGCATTTGTGCCCTATTTAATGACACCCCAGAAAATGGAAAAATGGCCCTCATTTTTTTTCTTTTCTCTGATTTTTATGTTGTACTTTACAGCATTTTTTTAATCTTTTAATTAACATTTTATAACATCCTTTATTTCATTTCTCTTTTTGAACTTTTTGTCTTTACTCTTGTTTTTGGTTATATGCCTTTATGTTTGTTTGTTTTATTTTATTTTTCAAGAAAGGGTTTTGCTGTAGCTTTGGAACCTGCCCTGAAACTAGTTCTTACAGACCAGGCAGGCCTCAAACTCACAGAGATCCTCCTGCCTTCTGGGATTAAAGGCATGCGCTACTACCACCCAGTTGGTTGGTTATATGCCTTTTAAGAGTCTATTTAAGCCAAACTGTTTATATCAGACTGAGAAGTTTAAATATGTACAGTTGTTTTATTCTCTGGCTCTTTTCTTTTATTTCTATGCAGCTCTTGTTTAATATCTAATTTTAATGGATATATTTACGATATCCTGTTCCTTTTTTCTTTCTTCTCTCTTTAGTCATTGTGACACAAAATGGCTTGTGGTTTGCTCTCTACCTGTCTTTGTCTTCCTTATGAGTGTGGGGACTTCAAATGTGAATTACTACATTCAGATTTTAGTACATTAATATTTTTAAATATTTTATCATTACTATATTATTATTATTGTGTGTTTGTCTGAGTTCATTTGTATTATGTGTATGCAGGGAGCCCCTGGAAATCAAAGAATGGTATCAGATCCCTTGGAGTTGGAATTACAATGGTGGCTATGAGCAGGCTGATTTGGGTGCATGGAATTAACCCAGGTCCTCTACAAGAGCAGTAAGCACTCTTAATCACTAAGCCCTGTCTCCAGCATATTAATTTTTTTTTTTTTTTGGTTTTTCGAGACAGGGTTTCTCTGTGGTTTTGGAGCCTGTCCTGGAACTAGCTCTTGTAGACCAGGCTGGTCTTGAACTCACAGAGATCCGCCTGCCTCTGTCTCCCAAGTGCTGGGATTAAAGGCGTGCGCCACCACCGCCCGGCTTCCAGCATATTAATATTTAATTTTAACCTTATTTCTCTTTCGTCTCCCTGTTGTAGAATAATCCTTTTATACTCTGTTTTGTCACTCAAATTGACTTAATAAAAGACTGATTGACCAGTAGCCAGGCAGGAGGTATAGGTCAGGTGAACAAACTAAGAATTCTGTGAAGAGGAAGGACAAAAATGAGAGAGTCACCAGAAAACACGAAGAAGCAAAATGAGAATGTTGTACTGAGAAAAAGTACCAAGTCACGGCACTACATGGATTAATAGAAATGAGCTAATTTAAATATAAGAGCTAGTTAGTGATAAGCCTAAACTATAGGACAAACATTTTGGAATTAATATTAAGTGCCAAAGTGATTATTTAGAAGTGGCCACAGAACAGAGAAACCTTCACTTACACCTCCCCTTTCACCAACTTTTAACTTTATTTTTGTCATTTGTTCAGTTATATTTTTCAGTTTTCCCTTGAATATAATTCTTTACTTTCATGGTTCAATTTACTGCTCACATTTATTTTCTACTTTTTTTTTTTGTTACTCTACCTGTGACAGGTTCTGTTTAATCACCTTTTAGTATGTACTCTCCTACGCTTGATTCTTTACTCCCCTAACATTGCCAGAGTTAAGGACATGATTTCTTTGATTTCCTATTGCTATATTTTCATAGCGGGATCATCCATTTCTTGTGGTAGCTTTTGCAGTTAGCTTTCCACTCTTAAAGCTCTGTTTGGGCTCATTTCTTGAATATGTGACTGAGGACTTAGCTGCTAATGGAAGCAGAAAGGCTTCAGTCAAGAATGAAAGATAGAAGGAAAAGAGACTTACGACTCAACCACATTTCAAATATAGGAAATAAGAAGTCTCAAGATTATGACGACTGATAGGTGGTGACAATGAAGAAGGGGCAGAGTGCAACACAGTTGTGGTGGAATTCTCACCGAAGAATATGCCAATGAGGCTAAACTATAAGAATGTGGGGACGGAGCTTTCTGGGGGTTGATTATTCTCTTAATTAATCCTAGTAAAATATCTAGGGACGTTTGCTGTTCACCCGGTGTCTGGGATGAATGGAATTCAGTTGGAGCTGAAATTCCTCATTAGCCAAAATGAGGAACTAAATTCCTGGAGAAGTCAGACTGTACTCCTGATTTCAATCAATGATGGGTGGAAGCCTGAAATCTCCAGCTGGGGCTTTCTCTTCCTCAAATATATATGGGCTTCATTAAACTTTAATGCCTAGGTCCTGTGTTTCATCTCCATTAGCAGAGTTGAGGGCTTCAGATGGTCTTAGGAATCTAAAGAAGGAAGACTAGATATTTTCCTCCTTGCCTAGTAGTTAAAATTTGGCTCGATGGCCTCAATGAATCAGTCCATGTTCACTTCGCATCTTGGAGGAGTGAAGCAAATACTTAAGGTCAAATAGAGCTTATCCAAGGTCACCAGAGTATGGCAATGAGTGTTCATGGTTGTCAACTTTGACAGAGAGCAAAAGTTCCCAGATGTAACAGTTCAAGAAGTGTTTTCCTAAGCAAAACCTTGGCACATGCCTGTGGTTGCGCTCTCTTGGCTACTAGTGAAACTTCATTCAATTTCCAGTGTGAGCACTCCCTACAAATTAGTCCCATTAATCCAATTTCTGCTTAAATTAAAAAGAAAATAAGCTTCTGATATTTGCAGCTAGTAATATACTACTAGCCGTGGCTTTGAACCAAACCTAGCAGGCTTCGAAGTTAGGGAGCTTTTAGTACAGTGACTAACTTATCATTTTTCCCCAATGACAGACTTTTCCTCTGTTTCAGATAAGGTGTTACTCTGTAGCCTAGCCAGACCTGGAAATCACTGCATGGGACAGACTAGCCTCGAACTCATAGTGATTATTCTGCATCCTCCTCCTGAGTGTTGTGATTGCAGGTTACACCGCCACTTAGGACTTGTGCCTTTTTCTTTTTAAAAATCTGGAAGCTTTCCCATGGGAATATTCCTGAGCAGTGTTCACTGATACTCTGGTGTTTTCTCCTCCAAATCTACTGCACAACTATTTCCTACACTAGTAATTCTTCCATAGAACTACACCTAGAAAAAAACATCCTTTGGGGAAAATTTCCTATGTTATGAGTGTTTGCTAAATCTCGCTAGCAAACAAGCATTCTAGGGCTCACACCTGAAAGACCGGCTTAACGGCTCCTTCATCACTCCTTGTTACTGCTTGAGCTGACTGTGTACTTTACATGCTTTTTGTTTGTTCACCTGGACCCCAGCTATGGGAAGGTGTTTGCAAGGTTGGCAGGCTCATGTACTTGAATACTTGGACGCCAACTAGAGGTGTTACTTTAGGAAGTGAGGGACATTTAGCGGGTAACAGATGTGGACCACTGAGCACCAGGCCTTGAAGGAAATATCCACTTTTGGCTTGGGCCTTCTCAACCTGTAACCTGCCAAGATGTGAGAAGCTACCCTAGAAGTTCCCTGAAATCATGAGTGGAAATAAATCCCTCCTCCCTCAAGTGACTTCTGTTAGGGCTTTTGTTGCAGAAGCAAGAAAAGAAAAGAACTCATTTTCTTCCCTTTAATCTGATAGATAGTTCCCTTATTACACGGTCTTGGTTGCTGCTGTTTCTCTTTTGAGATTATAATCAGTAGGTCTGAACCATAAATAAAGTCAGATGTAGGAAAGAGAACACAGTGGCTTTTTTGGTCACTCATCGTTAAAAAATATCTAGCTTCTAGCAATATCCACATAAACAGAGTATGGCAATGAAAATAAAAACATAAATTTTCCTTTTAACATGTTTTATAGAAAAAAAGCAGGACCTTGAAATTTTGGGTTCACTTCTCCTCCCCTCTTGCAAATTTGCATTGTGGATTCAGTGGGGCAGTTGAGAGTGCTTGTCATTGTGCCCTGTGAGACTGGCTCTGTCCACCGTGGGTGGTAGGATCTACCTCACTACGAGAAAGTGACTGCATTGAGATTCTGAGACTGGAAGGAGAGTGAATATATCACAGAGGCCTTTTAGGTTAAACTTCCCCTTTATTGTTGTCCAACCTCTTCTTCTTCCCCACCTCCTTCCTCTTGGCCATCTCATCTACCTCATTGTCAGCCTCCGCCAATCATTTTCTTCATTGGTTTTCTCACTGTCAGGCTTCTCTTCCAGTCTTCCTTCCTTATGTCCCTTTAGTCAGGACCTTGGTAGCAATTCTGGAAGTGTTGTTTTCCTCTCTGTCTGCATACTAGGGCATAGCTATGATTGTATGCAGAGGATGAAAGAAAAAGGTAGAACGTGAGGGCACAACTGAAATAATTTCGGGGGTCCTAGTGAAGAAGGAGTCAGGCAGTAAAGACTACTACAGCGAACAGGAGGTTAGACCCAGGATAATTAGTCTTCTTAATGCTGTTCCCTTAAGTAAAAGAAATTTTAGCTGCTGTTCTTATTGCCTTTTCTACCACATGTTGGGGAGATATAAAGTGAGAAGAAGAACTGAAATATCTTCAGCATAAAATACAATATTCCAAAATAAGTAAATTACTTAGGCTAATATTTTGATTCACATGTGACATTTCTGACTTCAAATTAAAACATCAAATTATTCCCTAAGTTAGAACCTTGAGCTCTTTCAATTGGCTGGAACAATCTGTTATCCTAAATTAAATTTCTAAAGGAGTATGTCTTTGGATATTATATACTTCATAGCTGACAGGGACACTATCTAATTAGCTATTTATATGCAAAGCAGAAGAAGGGATAATTAGAGACATGGATTATGCAAAGGCATTCACACTGACAGAGGGCAAAAGGAATTGCGAACATATTGAATCAAATTTGTATATACATTTCTACAGTTTATCATATTTCATTTGCATTGTATTACATTTATGCATCATTTAACATGTTATAAATGAAGCAATATCCTATTCTGCTGATTGATAAACTAAATATAAATCTTATGCACTACTAGACTACAAATATAGCAGCCTTTCGTGAATGGAAAGGAAAATTTTCCTTTCTTAGCCCTAGATTTTAGTGTTTTTTTTTCCCTAAAGAGAAAAGGGAAATGGCATATTTATATTTCATGTCACTAATCAAATTCTCAAGGTACTTCCCGTAAACAAAACCCTCGTTCACAGGACTTGTTCTAGCTATCTGTCCTTGCTTAACAGATCAAACCTAGTATTGTGAAATAACAAAACAAATGTTTTATTATGCCTAAAATTTTTTGTTGTTGTTCGTTCAGAAATTTGAGACAGGCAAGTGAAGAGGAGCATCTCTGTGCCACACTGGCCCAGAACTTTAAATAGCAAGCGGTTCACTGGACAACTTGTCTGGGACCGCACAACAACTAGGGCTTCATGTCTACCCTCCAGCATGTTTATCTGGTGTTTTTTCTTGCTGCATGTGCTGCGTGTGGAATGTAAGTGATGGCTCTGTCACTCATGTGTCTCATACATAAGCTAGGGTGTTGCCACAGGTAGGGGCTGCTTGGAATCTCTTTTCTCCGTGGAGTTTCACTTACAGATAGGTTGGGTTTCTTCATGGTTTTGTGATTTTTTGAAATAATAATCTTCCATTGTAGTTGACATCTGAGATCTTATATCCCCCAGATGGAATCTATCTGTGAAAAGAATGAGACCAACACAGGAACAATTTCAGTATATTTTACTTGTGAGAATATGACCATATTCAAAGTAAGAAGACATAGATATCACTCATCTCTCAGTGGGAGGAGGGTCAAAGAATATGTGGTCACTTTTAGTGTCCTAAATAACATGTTATAGGGACCTATAGTAAGAGGACTCATCCCTATAGTATGCCCTTCCTGTTTTTTGCATTTAAATGGACATATAGACTATAGACTCTTCTTATCTGAATACTTTTAATTGAAATTAACCAGAAGATCATAATTACCTTTTTTTTGTCAGGGAAGGTTTTACAAATGATAAATGAAGAAAGGGGATATTATTTTAGCTCACACTTATAACTTCCAGATGAAATGGTAAAAAGTAAAATGGTGACTATTGAGCCCATATAAAATAATTACCTGTTGAGCACTGGTGACTCACACCTTTAATCCCAGCACTTAGGGGGCAGAGGCAGGTGGATCTCTAAATTCAAGGCCAACCTGGTATACGGAGTGAGTTCTAGGACAGCCAGGGCTACACAGAAAAACCATGTCTCAGAAAAGAAAAGTCTATTTTTAAAATATTTCACAGAAATATTGTTAAACACTTATTTTTTAATAAATAATCATCCAAATAGAAATCATCAGTGTCCCTTGCACTGAAGTGTAGTTTTGTTACTAGGACTAGGTTCTGGTCAGAAGGAAGGATGCAGAAGGTGACATCTTTCAGAAACTATTATTAAGAATGATTTAAAAGGGGCTAGAAAGATGGCTCAGTATTTAGGAGCATGACATGTGCTATTCTGACCTGTGTTGGATTTCCAGCACGCATTTTGGATAACTCATGACTGCCTGTAACTACAGCTCCAGATGAGCTATTCCCACCTTCTATCCCCCATGGGTATTTGCATGCCTGTGTACACACCCATATGTAAATACACACATATTCACATATTAAAACATAGAGATAAATATTTAAATAAAAAAGCATCTAAAGTGTTCTTTCCACCGTTTTGCTACAAGTATCCCTCTCTCCTGTTAACTGAAATAAGAAAACCATAGCCTTAAACATGAGTCAAACACTAACCAACCCAGCCCCCATGCGTTTGAGAATGTAGTTGAGCCACCATTACATATTATCCCTGGACTGTATGCTACTCAGCATTTCATCACTGTGACAAAATCTCAGAATTGAAAACTCTAAGAAGAAGGAGAATTGATGGGATTGATTGGATTGTGTTTTCAGTTCATGGTTAGCTGTTTATATCTGATGTGAGACCCAACATCCTGACAGACAGTGCAAAGCAGAACAACACTGCTTACCCTGTGGTGACTGAGACAATCAGAAATAAAACATACCCTTCAAAAGTGTGTCCCTTACTTCTTTTTGTCTCTTCCAACATCGTTCCTCAGTTTCCACCAACTCACAGGAGCCCCACCAACTGCATATCAACTCTTTAGTCTGTGAGTTTTGGAAGATATTTGAGATCTAAACTATAACACACTCCATAACTCTAAATGATAACAGGGATGAGAAATAAGCTCTCAGCTTTACTTCACATACAAGTAATTTAGACTTTTCTGAAAACGTGTTTACAATTTCGTCTAATCCATCGATATTACTTTCATTAAAAAGAAATTCATGTTCTACCTTCTACTTTACTTCCCTTCTGTTTCCCCAGTCTTCACAATTCTTCTTCTCTTTTTTTTTTTTTTGGCAGTTGGGACATAGCTTTTATTTTTGTTGCTGACCAAGTATGCACCAAGTATCACATTACTAGTGTGGCTATTAATACTATTGTTAGCAACATGAGTTTTACAGTCCCTAGCTCAGACACCAGAGCAAGCTGTTGTCCATGGAACATACCACTGTGTGGGCACATAGCCTTCAAGCCAGGGGCTTAGGTTACAGTCACTCATTTTCTCTGTACCTTATTCCTGCATCTCTCTAAATACTATTTACTATGTTTTCCTGTTATCTAAATACAGAGAAAACAGTTTTGTTTGAAGACTAAGAATATCTTTAGACTGATCGGGAGTGCAGAAGTCTAAGTAGACAGAACTCTGAGCATGGGTCCTGAAATACGAGGACTTGGTGATCTGATTTCTCAGACAGTTTTTGACAGGCTGTCATTCTTACTAAGCGTTTCTTCTTTTTTTTTTTTTCTTTTTTAAATTTATTTATTTATTAAGGATTTCTGCCTCGTCCCCACAACCGCTTCCCATTTCCCTCCCCCTCCCCCCGATCAAGTCCCCCTCCCTCATCTGCTCGAAGAGCAATCAGGGTTCCCTGACCTGTGGGAAGCCCAAGGACTGCCCACCTCTATCCAGGTCTCGTAAGGTGAGCATTCAAACTGCCTAGGCTCCCACAAAGCCAGTACGTGCAGTAGGATCAAAAACCCACTGCAATTGTTCTTGAATTCTCAGTATTCCTCATTGTCCGCTATGTTCAGCTAGTCCGGATTTATCCCATGCTTTTTCAGACCTAGGCCAGCTGGCCTTGGTGAGATCCCAATAGAACATCCCCATTGTCTTAGTGTGTGGGTGCACCCCTCGTGGTCCTGAGTTCCTTGCTCGTGCTCCGTCTACATAGGCATCCTCAGGAATATTAACCTTCATCAGGCGATGAAAGGAGACAGAGACAGAGACCCACACGGGAGCACCGGACAGAAATCTCAAGGTCCAATTCTTCTTCTCTTTGCTTTTTAAATTACTATATTTTTTTTTTTTTTTTTTTTTTAGACAATACTTTTCTTTTTTTAATATTTATTTATTTATTATATATACAATATTCTGTCTGTGTGTATGCCTAAAGGCCAGAAGAGGGCGCCAGACCTCATTACAGATGGTTGTGAGCCACCATGTGGTTGCTGGGAATTGAACTCAGGACCTTTGGAAGAGCAGGCAATGCTCTTAACCACTGAGCCATCTCTCCAGCCCAAATTACTATATTTTTAACATCAATGTCTTGATAATGAGTTCTTTGATGGAGGGCAATGGCTGATTAGATTAAATAGTTTCATCACAGGGAATAGTCATCTAGCTTCTCTTCCTGTGCATCCTTTCAGGGAGACAAATACCAGCCTTCGAGCACACCACTGGGGAGGTTAAGCACTAATATTTTGGCATTTTTGAGAAAAACTGGACTAGAAGATGTTATTGCTGTCAGGAAATCCCTTGAGTTATTAGTGCAATGAAAATGGAACTTGAGACAACCAGTCGCCATTAATAAAGTTATCACTGAACTCTCAGCACTGCACGTAGAAATTTACACTCCAGTCTAGATTTGAATAATAATTAGTATTTTTTATTTCCTTGGTATTTTTTAGGTAAAGGTATAAAATAAATGGAAACTGTCAAACGGGATGTTGAGAAAAACCTGAAAACATCCATGTACAGTTTTGGTGCTGTGGCTTAGGCACCAAAGCAAGTGTTGGGGTGGAGGAAGCCTTACGTTTTCTTCACATTAACACAGGCCACCAAATCCTTCAATCTTGGCTTCCACTACTCCCAAGGTGAAATTATTTCATACAATTCCATTTCAACAGTCGCCAGCATAAAGGAACTGCCTGCACTCCTAAGCCAACTGGCTAACCATTGACATGCTGATTAAGCATTACTGACTAACTGTACAATTGGTCATTGTAATTGTTGGTGCACAGATGGGCGAGGTTTATTTAACTCTTCAGTAACCCAGGATCTGAAGGGAACTTGCTAGTGTAATTGTAATTGAGAAACAATGCTGTGCTGGGGAAACATTCATTGACTTACCTGTTTTGCAATGAGGACATTATTTTGGGTAAACCTGTAAAATCCCCATTTCTATTTCTGGTAGTTGTGACACATGTGGTTTTCGCAGTACAGTAGAAAACTATGTCACTTGTAATTGAGAAGAATGGAGGTAAAATCAGTCTTCAGAATGTTTTCCTAGTTATTGTGTTTTAACACTTTTATAGTTACTTTAAATATTGTTTTCGATTTGGTTTCGATAGGATCTACTGCATAGTATGTGAATGCACAAAGCACTTTACACAACATAAGATGTGGTACATTTACACAATGGAGTACTACACAGCAGGAAAAAATAATGACATCCTGAATTTTGCAGGAAAATTTGTGTTTAAAAAAAAAGCAAATAAAACACTATTACACCACAACATGTTCTTACTCAGAAAATACAGTTTTCATAAAAATAAAATTAAAATAAGGTCCTTAAAGAGCCTTTTTATCTCCATGACTGATTTTATAAAAAGAAAGTGGGCTACACCTTCAAATGCACGCACACAGAAGAAAGACAGTGTAAAGACGTGCAAGGTAAACAGTATGGAAAGACAGAGGTGAACACTAGGCTGATGTAAGATGAGGAAAACCAAGACTGAGATGCAGATAGGAGTTGGGACAGGGGCAGAAAATGCTACCTAGTTTCTCAGAGAAAACAAAGACTTGTGAACTACCAGACTTCAACTTCCAGACACCAAAATTATCAACCAGTTCCCTTTCTTGTCTTGAGCCACAGAGTCTACAGTAATTGGTTGGGATGTCTATATAAAAACCCATACACTACTTTTATATATATGTATGGGTTAGAAATGTTTATATGTGTCTGCAGTTCTAAGAACAGCAACTGGTACACAGTCACTACCATGCTTTCTGTTAAGGTTTCAGTAGGAAAGAGAATAAGGTATCTTGGATGTACACAGGAAAGACTTTAGCCTAAGAATGGGTAGTTAAACCATTGGGTGACTATAATCTCATGACATTCCCAAGAGGAGTCTTGGTGTGTTTGCTTCTAAGACATGCAGCCAAGTTGAATCCTGGAGGAGCTTAGCTCTCATCTGCGATGATCAGTTTTTATGACTGTTGGCAAGAATTAGCCTTTAATCATTTGGATCTTTCTAAAAGGATGCCTGACTTCCTCCAGGGTAAAGTAAAAGAAATCAGGAGAGACTGTCCCAAATGCAGGCCCCTGTCTTTATGCCCCACTCATGGAAATATCATCTCATTACTTCCTTGTAATCTGTTTATTAGAAATGATTCAATAGCATAGTTGACATCTAACAGGTCATGGTTACAGGAGAATATGCACTGCAGAGGCAGATGGATCATGTGGGCCCCCTAAGGGGTTATCCACTCTGCACGGGACGAAGAATAAAGGGACTTTCCACTTGGTTTTCTGCTAGTCTTCATATAAGGAACACTCTTCAACTATTCAAACATGAACACAAGCCGGGCGGTGGTGGCGCATACCTTTAATCCCAGCACTCGGGAGGCAGAGGCAGGCGGATCTCTGTGAGTTCGAGGCCAGCCTGGTCTACAAGAGCTAGTTCCAGGACAGGAACCAAAAAGCTATGGAGAAACCCTGTCTCGAAAACTCTAAAAAAAAAAAAAAAAAAAAAAAAAAAAATGAACACAAAAGTAAAGTAAGATTTATTTCTTCTAACAGCAATTTTTTTTGATGGAGGAGAGGATATTATAGCTCATACATGTAAAAATAAGCCAATTTCCTTTATCTATATTTTAAAAATTAAAACAGGCACTATTATTTGGGCAACTTTAACTACACATGCAGTAGCATTACAGAAAATGAATCTACGTCTGTTTGCAATAAATTTTACGTTAGGATGTTCACTTAATAAAATATTAAAGTAATATTAGTATAATTGAGTTTTCAAATTTTCTGTTAATTTTACAAGTATTACATAAATATTCCAGTTATGCTTTTTAATATAGTATGCAAATAAAATTTAATTTGCCTTCAAACACTGCTACCAATTCTAGATGCCATCAACAAAACTAAACACTTCTATGAGTTCAATATATATGCCTAAAGCACATTTTCAATGCATTTTTAAACATATGTATACACACTGTCTTAGTTAGGGTTACTAATGCTGTGATCAACACCATGACCAAAGCAACTTAGGGAGGAAAGACTTTATTTAAATGTCCATAAATCACAGTTCATCACCAAAGGAAGTCAGGATAGGAACCCAAACAGGGTAGGAATTTAAAAGGAGGAGTCAGTGCAGAGGCCATGGAGGAAAGCTGCTTACTGGGTGCTTCTCATGGCTTGCTCAACCTGCTTTCTTATTGCACCCAAACACGCTTAATCGCTAACTAAGAAAATATCCTACAGGCTTTCCTACAGCCCAGATTTTATGAAGGTATTTTCTTATTTGAGATTCCCTCTTCTCAAGTTACTATAGACTCACATTTTTGGACCACCACAAAGAGCACTAAAGGGATTCTATGTTTGTTCAGGGCCATTGGCATCACTCTTATTTTACACAGAAGTTCATGCACATTACCCTTCGGTTTGACTGTCCTTTTTCTGACTTTGCTTGGTCTCACTATTAATGTGACACTATCCTACCTCCTGATCACACTTGGCTTGAGTCAGAAAGAGTAACAAGAAATAAATGATCTCACATATCAACATATCCCTGCTCATTGTCTGATAAGTTTCATTTGATTGGCTCAATAAATCTATATAATCTTTATACTTGCATTACCTCTTTCTTTTGTTTTCCCTTATAAAATCCCAAACAATAAATGGGTAGATGAAGAAATTTGGCGATCAAGATATGTCAAGCCTGGAATCAATTACAGAGAATAAATTTGCCATATCCTTATTATTCTTTTAATGATAGGAAAAGCTATGACTACAGTCAAGAAATACACTCCAAGTACAAACATCAAAATCATTGCTTTATCTTAACTGCCTAAGTTTGAACTCCAGCCTCTGAATGTATTTCATAATCTTGGAAGTTGAAGTTTTCTTTTTGTGTGTGTGTCTGTAAGTGGTATACATGTATGTCTGAGGCGTGTGTGTGTGTGTGTGTGTGTGTGTGTATGGGGGGGTGCTTATGCCCTTATCTGATGATGCATGCGGAGGCCTGAAATTGATGTCTAGTGTCTTCCTTGATTGTTCTCCATTTTACTTAATGTGGCAGGGTCACTTGAGGATCCTAGAGCTTGGCAATTCCAGCTAGTGCAGTGAGCCAGCTTGCTCTGGAGAGTCCCTGTATCTGACTCCTACAAGCTGCATACAAGCAGCCACTAAACCTACCAGGCTTTTGTGTGAGTTTGGGGAAGTTGCACTCCAGTTGCCATGCTTATGCACCAAGGGCTTTGTTTACTGAGCCATCTCCTAAGATTCAAGTTAGGTTTATTTTCAAGTAAAGGCTTCGTTTGCTTTTATCTCTCATAAAGAGTGACGGGAAAACAAAGAGGAGGAATGAGAGGAAAAGGTAGACTAGGAAGAGGTGGGGGGAAATAAAGGAATGAGGGAGGGAGGGAGGGAGGGAGGGAGAGAGAGAGAGAGGGAGGGAGGGAAAAAGAAACTTTAAAAGTAAATAATTTTGGAGGATGAAAAGCATACATTCTTTTGGGCAGTCTTAGGGGCTATGGTTTTACATCATGTGTCAAGCACAGTTTGACGGAGTAATGTCAAGACTCTTTTTCTTAATTCTGTACTGGGAAAGTATCATTAAAGCTCCTTTGCCTTAAAAAGAAAGAGAGAAAGAAAGAGAGAGAGAGAGAGAAAGGAAGGAAGGAAGGAAGGAAGGAAGGAAGGAAGGAAGGAAGAACATAATGCAGCCGTTTTGAGAGAAAAGACTGACTCTGCATTGCTGCAACACAAAGGTGCGATTCAATTCTGTTGGCAGAATTGAAGGTTCACATTCAGGGAATGTGTATCCTCTAGGATTAAGAAAAAATACATATGATGGAAGAGAGTATTCTCTCACTCAGACTTCCTCTGAGGCTGCAGAGAGAGGCAGCAGCCAACGGACCAGGTGGAAAAGTCTGCATTTGCTGGCATGTTGATCCCTCCCAATAAAGAGGTTAGTCTCTGGGGAAGACATAGAGGGTTAAAAGCTTTGCTCTCAATCCCCCTCACCTAATCCCTGATTCCCTTTATTCAAATCCTCCTTTGTAATTGAAATTGTGGCCCTAAAATGCTCTTGAGCATATTTCCCAAAGCCTTTTTACAGTGTGCAGATGCCTTCCTGACCTGCTCTGTGCTCTAGACCTCTGGAGTCTGAGCCTACAGGAAGGAAGGGTTGAAGTAAGAGCTGAGTCTTAAATAAGCGTGACTTTTGCACATGTCGAGAGCAACTCCAATTGTCTCAGTTGAATGCACAAAAAATAAGAGATTTGAGCTTAATGGTAGCATTAGTAAAGTCTTCAACTAAATTCCTGACTGTCGATTAATGTTAAACTATAAGATTGAAAATAATGGCTTTGGTAGAATAAAATCTACCCCAGGATGACTGAGGCATTTTAATCCTATTACTACTGGAATCTCATACAGGCTTCCCCTCAGTTGTCTAGTCTTTATGGTTTCCATGGAAAAAAAAAGACACAGTGCAGTACAGGAGACAGACAAGAGGTTATTAGTTATTACAGAGTCAAGTGGAAGCACTCTCCAATGGCAAAAAAAATGTCTGATTTATAGTTTAGGGAGGTTTTATATTATTTCCTAAGTCTTTAGAATGGGCTGCTTTTCCAAGAGGCACTTTCCCATTCAGGTGACAGACTGGAACATTTAAGCGAACTCTTGTAGGCCAAAGCAACATAAATAAAGCACCCTGCCGGATATCAATCTTATCAGCTTTAGGACTTCTAGAATCTAGCTTAGATGGCCACCAATTAATAACCTTCCAGGTACTTTAGAATGCCATGTCTCCTTCCAGGGCCACAAGCACATTAGGATGCCACATCTTTTCCCAGGGCCACAGGCACCTGAGGATGCCATGTTTCCTCCCAGGGCCACAGGCATCTTAGAATTCCACATCTTTTCCCAGGGCCACAGGCACCTTAGAATGCCACGTCTTTTCCCAGGGTCACAGCACCTTAAAATGCCATGTCTCCTCCCAGGGTCAGAAACAGGATTCAGGCTCCATTTTTCTGACAGTTTTTTCCATTGGCTTTACAGCCTGTTGACTGTGAGGAAGGGGATCAACCTTCTAACAGCTACATAGCTGGTTAATAGTTTTTACATACATGTCCATACTGGTATTACTCTGTTTAGCCATTCTACTACTTCTTTGTCATCTACCTGATGATTTGCAAATATAATTTATGATAAATAATAAATTGAATTAATGCAGAAGACAGTTATTTGCATTCCTACATCTCATTTTACTCAGTAAGATTCTTGACTTTTGCCTGAGATTTCAGTATCTTATATTTAAAGTGCTGAACAGAGTTCTATAATATTGAACTCGGCTCACTCAACATCCATTTGGAAAGACCAGGTGAGTGTTATTAGAATAAAAATAAAATCCCATTGGTATTACTTGAACACTTCTTTAGTCAGGACCAGTTCTATTGTTTGTCGCCAAGAAGTGAAAATGTTTATAAACAAAATTTCCCCAGTGTTTCTAAATTCAACAGACCTTCACCATCAACAGAGCTAATGCTTCCACCTAGGTTGTGGTCTTCACATGTGGCATGTTCTGTTCTACTGTGTATGTCTCATTCATGTCCATGCCTAGAACCTGGAAGATAATAGAGCCTAAAATCATAATATGATGGGGGAGAGTCTTCTGTTTTGTGTTAATTTCATTGGTTAAATAAAGAGACTGCCTTGGCCCTTTAATAGGACATAAAATTAGGTAGGCAGAGTAAACAGAACAGAATGCTGAGAGAAAGAAGCTGAGTCAAGGAGTCGCCATGATTCTCTTACCGGACACAGACGCAGGTTAAGATCTTCCCTGGTAAGATACTTCATGGTGTTACAGGGATATTAGAAATCGGTTAGATCGATATGTAAGAGCTAGCCAATAAGAGGCTGGAACTAATGGGCCAGGCAGTGTTTAAAAGAATACTAAGCTAGCCATGTGGGTGGCCGGGTGCCGGGGACACAGCCCCGCTGCTCCTATTTCAACAATAATATCTCAGAAATTATGCCTCAAACATCCTCCTCTCCAACCACACTTACCTATCGAGTCAATTTACTTACTCAATAACCCCATCAAGATAGTTGTTTGTGGTTAAATAGATGGGTCAGAAGGGAAGAGTGCTAGCTATCCCTACAAATGACCCATAGTCAGTTCTAGCACCCACGTGGTGCCTCACAACCATCTGTAATGCCAGTTCCAGGGGATCCTATGCCTTCTTCTGGTTTCTGTGGGCACATGTATATGTTGCACATACATGCAGGGAAAACATCAAAATCCATTAAACTAAAATAAATAAATGTCTAAAATAGTTGCTCAGCATACTTTATAGGTAATTGAGTTGATGTCTCTGTTCCTTATCTGGCTCAGTGGGTCTACACTGCAGGGAGGTCGGGACATTGCCCTCTAGGAAAGATAACAATTATCAGATGACATATGTGCTAATGATCACTTCACATGTAATGTAATTGTTGGGTACATAACAATAGGACTGTGCATATCCCACCCAGCATACCTCCCATAGCAAACAACTGACAAACGGCAGAATCAAGTGTCTGTCTTCATTTTCTTCATCTACCATTTTAGGTTCAAAAATCTATCACAAAGCATTCTTCTGTGTATATTATCTCTATTACCACTTGTTGGAAATTTTCCAATTGCGTGTTCACTCCTTCAACCACTATATATACTTATTAATTTAATGTAGGAGATTTATTTAGATTATAAAAGCAAAGAAGAGTGTTACCACTGTACTGACATTGCGGTGCTCCAGAAAGGATATAGGGAAAGATGTCTTGGATGGACTGCATGATTTAATAAAAGTGTTGATTGAGTCAAACAAACAAAGTTTAGAAGCTGAAAAGTTTCTGCACCCCAATGTGCCCCTCCACTGAGACCAGAATCTGAATCAGATCAAATCAAACTGAATTAGAAAAAGCCCAGGCTTAAGAGATACAAATGCTCCCAGATGGCTTTCCAGAAAGGAGCCAGGAAGGAAGACTGGAAAACCATGTTTGTTCTCTAGGAGGCAATTTAAGTACCCTGTGGGAGTGGTCTGTAGTATTTCTGGGGAGGGATGATTGTTTGGTGGATTTTCTCAGGGGTGGAATCTGGATTGAAGTTATACCCAGGGGAGGGGACTTGGGATGGAACTTCCACCCAAACATTCCAGACTCTTTGGATGTATAGAAGCCAGGGGCTGGGGTGAAGCCTTCACTCAAACAGAAAACTGGCCTCCACTTAATTTAGGCTACACACACACACACACACACACACACACACACACACACACCTCTCTTACCTACAAGTAGAACACACACACACACACACCCCACTCTGAACAATGTAGCAATTTTTAGCAACCTAGGACTCCCATCTGCATCAAACCACTTGCATGCTTCACTCAAAATAATGGCGGTAGTCTTTCCTCTCTTAATGACCATCATACTTAGGGTTTATTCAGTCATACATTAAGTCTGGGAACTTCAGGCAATGAGCCGATCCAGTCTGAACTACTTTTGAGTACATATAGGATTAGGAAAAACTGTGTTTTTAAAGGAGCATGAGGAGCAAATCCCCCACTTACCATCTTCTATGCATATGCTTAAAATCAGATGTATTATGAGGAGCAACATGCACAGGAGGAATTATTATGTAATATTTAGCAATTAAAATGGAAAACTAACTGAACTATGCTCCTTAATAATGAATGAAAAAATAAAATAAAGGGAGGAGGAGGACGTGACTACATTTAAAGTATGAAATTTTTGTTGTAGATATAAGAGACAAAGCAGGCAGAGAGAAGAATTTAGGCTGAACATGGTTGACAGACTAAACTAGGCCATGAAACGGGGGAAGGCGAAGGAGAGCAAAAGAGGAGTCATGAACCAAGAAAGGCTGAGGTCCAGGCCAAAAGATCAGTGTACCTAAAATGGCCAAGTTATATAAAGATCAGTCTGTGGGGGAGGGAAGCAGAAGTCCAGTGACTCGGAGGGAGAGGTTTAAGGTAGGGGTGAGGTGAGAAGTGCTGGGAAAGAGGCCAAAGTACTGAGTGAGACTTTTACCAGGTTTCTTTAAGACCTAACAAATAACACGCCTTAGATTGCATCAAAAGAACCTTCAGACAAGAACCTCGACTCTTAAGTATCTTCATTCATTAACCATTCCTATCTCTCACCTGGTAAAAGATGAGAATGGAGATGAGAAAGGAGATGAGAATGGCCCACAGGACCTTTGGATTGCAAGATCCTGATGTATTTTAAGCAAGGTGCTGATTTTGGTCAGTAAGGTATTAGTTGTTTTATAGTTGATCTTCTAGGAGCACATGTGTTTTGGACAAGGAGATAAGTTTCTTTTCATTTTGGTTTGTCTTGGCCTGGTCCTAAGACAAGACAGAAATAAAGGAAGAATTATGGAGATAAGGGAAGAAAAAGAAACGCGATCCCTGAATCAGATTTTTGGCCTCTCAGCAACTGAGAGATAAGAATTTCAGTATAATTAACAATACTAACTGTGAAGGTCACCAGTTTAGAGCCAGCATCCTTCTATGGCAACAGCAATGAACTAGCTTAACCTCTGAATGGCTATGACCTTGAGTAGCCTTTTCCTGAAGTCGTACTTGGAATCTCAAACAAAAAGTGTTCACTTTGTGTACAGGAAAGATAGTCTACTTTCAGCCTTGTGACCTCATCATTTATAATTTTCTCAGGTGACTCTCAGGAACCACTCTATGATAGCATTCAGATTCCTTATCAATCCTTTCAAGATACTAACTTCAAACTTACTAAAATAGTAGATGTGACTATTGTAAACCAGGGAAGAGTGATTCATCTTTGGGAAGGCCACACGCACACATTTTCCTTTCTGGATATCTCTCTTTTCATTACCCCTCTTGCTTAAAATCTACTTTATAATGTTTTAAGTAAACCCAAATGTTGATTCACATATTAGCTCCTATTGAAATTCTTTTCTGCATGGAAATGATGATTCTTGGGTTTGCTTGAGCAGAGCACTCTAAAGATTAATGAGATGACTCAGGTTGCTAAGAGTACATTTTTGAGTTGTATTGTTGTTCCCTCGCCAATGACAGTCTCAGTGTGGTTTATGACAGAAATAAGAAAGTGTTTCTTATTCTAGAATGGATTAACATAGAAACAGGAAAGTACACTGATTTCCACTCTTTGTTCAGGGAATCAAATAAATCAAAGAAGTCAAACTGCTGGATTTTTTCAGATTCTAAGTTGTTTACTTAGAAGGACAAAGCATATGAACCCAGACAGCTAGGAATCACTATGCTTTTATATCGTACTATGTCTCTCCATTAAGTTTCATCTCCCCTGTTCACTGAATTCATTTCTTCCACAATAATTTAGAAACCTCTTGTAGCCAGTGAATTCCTCCTGGATTTCCCTGAGAAAAATATAACCTACCTGGTAAAAACTGCTCGTAATTCCTTCTCTTGTTACTCCAGACCCTGTCACTCTTTTCTGCTGACTGTCGAGGGCTGGAGCTTCTTGATTTTGACTTCACATGTTCAAGTATGGTGTTGGCTTTTGCTGGAAATCTAAATTCTCCTAGTTTTATATCTAACTTAACCATCCTGATCTCAACTTGAAGGCCATTTGCACAAACAAAACCTTCTCCCACCTCCTTCTCTATCCTAGTACCTCATTGTTAGATCCAAATCCAGGCACCCAAAGTGGTAGTGCTGGTGACAATATCTTAAACAGAAGGACTCTGAGCTGGTTAAAAGGATTGTGATTGGGTAAACAGAAGCTTAAATTCAATATTACTCAGGAATCTCTTAGGATGGGTTTCTACTTACCAGGACCCTTTCTTATCGGCCCCAACCATCAACTACATCAGGAAAGGGCATCTAGTTACAGATTAATCTTAAAAGTCTGCATCAGTTCACAGGCCCCACCTTGCCGACTATATAAAATCCACTTGTTTTTCTGCCAAGTTGCTGCCCTCTGCTCTTGGAGGCAGACAGACAGTATATTCCCTTAATAATCTTCCCTTTCTACCCACAGAGTGGTCTGGTTTGGTGGTTTCACTGTATCTTCGCTTATACTCATCTCTCTTGTATTCTTCTGTAATATCGTGTGTTATAAGGTTTATAGTGTAATGAGCATGTTTTATAAACAGAATTTTGCTATTTTGTGTCTTGTATGAGGATCTGTATCTTCTATGTTTGACACAATAGACTAACATCTATAATATAAAATATAGAACTAATTCAATAAATGTTTGCTCAATTAATAATTCAATGTGTTAGAAATTAACTTTCTATTAGAGGCTGGAAATCTGCCTTACAAAAACCTAGAAATTAATAGAACTGAGAACTCAAAATATATCTTTTCCCAAAACAAGAATGTAGCATGAATAATAAAAATCCAAAGAAAGATATTGGGATTCAACCTGAAGATCAGAAAAGCAAAGCAGGCAACCAACTAGAGAGCTCTTACCTCTAAGAAATCCTTAGTCTGAAAGAGAAGAGTTCCTATCTTATCCTCTTTATATTCCTCTCAAGTGCTGGGATTAAAGGTGTGTACCAGTACCACCTGGATCTGTTTCTGCAGTGACCTTGTGTAGCTCAAGGTGGCCTTGAACTCGGAAAAATTCACTGCCTCTGTCTCCCAAATCCTGGGATTAAAGTTGTGTAACACCACTGCCTGTCCTCTAGGGTCTTGTTTTAACATTCTGGTCTTCAGGCAAGCTTTATTTATAAAACATAAATAAAATATCACAATACAAAAATTCTCCTTTACATTGCATAAGTTGGTAGTATTTTCAAGTTGTATTTCTGTTCAATTTGTCAATGGCCACTTGATTTTCTTCTGTGATTTTTTTGGGGACACATTTAGCTTGAAATCTGGGGATGGGGTGAGTCTGCTCTTTTACTGTCCTGAATACATTTTGAACACACACATCAAAGCTTTCATCTCATATTAAAAGTTTTATCTTTTTAGTCATCAAGTGTCTTAGCATTGAATGATGTGAACCTTTAAAGGTCATCACTGCTTTTTGATCTAGGAGAATACAGTTTCTAGATGTAACAAGCTTGAGCTAGGCCCTTAGATCTTCCTTCAAGAAAGAGCTCGTCATTCAGTTGCAGCAAATGGAGTTAGTTGGCGGTCTTTAGCTATTGGCATATGTGGGAACTGCCTGAATATAGCTCACTCACTTCCTAGGAAGTCCTCAGCCAGCAGGCCAGCATTTGAAGCTGAAACTCTTCTGCACCCAGTCTTACCCTCCTCTTTCCTTTCATTTTTATAGATTGCGAGTCAACTTTATAATCCTGTGAGGTTTGTCCAGATCAATAAATCGTTTCCACTTCTAAGGACATTCCAGTGTTTGTTCCAAGAGAACTCAAATGCCAGGATAGTATAGGGCCCCTTTTCTATGCCATTTGGGCAAGTTATCTCAGTCCAATGTGCTGGTGTTTTTGAAGAGTATGTGCATAAATAGTGTGAGACAAGGATGTTTTTCAATTGGTAATTCTTTTTAAATCTTTGTGTGCATTGAATGTATGATGTGTGTGTGTGTGTGTGTGTGTGTGTGTGTGTGTGTGTGTGCATGTAGGCTTACAAGTGCATGTGTGTGAGTACAGGACCTGCAGATCATTACATGAATGTGGCAGTCAGAGCATAACCTTACTTGTCAGTTCTTGCTGCCAACACTGTTTGAAACAGGTTTCTTGTTTGCCATTATGCAAGGCAGTAAGCTTTCAGGTCTCCATGTCCAATCCCAATACAGTAATACCAAGGAAATACGGGGTCGCCTTTGGGATCCTTAGTTTTATTAATAAATTAACTCAAAAATGGATTCAGAAGAATACTTAGAGACAATTTTAGAATTGTAGAGAAAAACAACAGAGCGAGTAAAAACCTTAGCAGCTGTTAGGGGGTAGGGTTAGATGGAAAACAGAAAGAGGAAAAGTCATGCCTTTTAATTTACAGTCTCAAAGAACCAATATATTCACCAATGGAGTCTGGCAAGCAGCTGCATGGAGGAAGAGTAGAGAGTGGAAGAAAATAGTGAGGAAGCTCACTGTATCAAGGAAAGCTTTAGCCAATATCTAAAATAAAAAGAAATACTATAAAAAGAGTCACATTTTGATTTTTGTTCATTTGTTTTCATTTTAACACAGGAAAGCAAGACAGTTTGGCATGCTAGGAGTTCTATAAAAAGGCTGCCTCTTGGAAGGGGCTTTTGGGAAGAATAGTAGAACCTTATCCTGACAAAGGGATAATTATTCTTCCCATTTCATTAGCTCGTTATCTTCAAGTGAATCAACTTTCCCAAGGAGTGGTTCCCTGGCCAAGGGATTGACACGGCCCAGCTGATTTAACTCTTAAGAAAGGAGACAATACTGTGTTATGTCTTAATCTTTGGAGCAGTTTTGTAATGTCATATGGCCTGAGCTAGAGGTATATCCCATTCTTTTGACCAGGAAGACATAGCTTTGGATGGCCCTGAACAAAGCCTGTATGTCTTTGTAGCGAGCTACGTGGTAGCACACCTGATGGAGATGTATAATCAACTCCTGAGATGATGGCTAAGGCCTGACCTACGCTATGATCATGCAATGATTATCAGCTGCCTGCATATGCGTGAACCTATGGGCAGTGCCCACCTGGCAGTTCGGGGTTGGCAGCCCGTGCCTACTTAAGGGCTGGGAGAGGTTTGCCCGGAAAGAGAGGTCAAGGAGAGAGAGGAAGAGAGAGAGAAGTGTGAATAAAGTCCTGAAAACCGCTGCAAGAAGAGCTCCGGGTGTTGCGTTTTTCCTTGCTGGTCGAGGGTGGACGCGACATGTCTTCACCCTTTAAAATATTGGGAGCTTGGGAAAGGGGGAGGATTGGGATGAAGGAAGGTTGGATGGGGGAGCACGGAAGCACGGTTCTTAGTTAAGGGAGCCACCTTAGGGTTGGCAAGAGACTTGAACCTAGAGTGGCTCCCAGATACCCAAGCCGAGGTCCCCAGTTAGTTCCTTGGGCAGCTGAGGATGGGGAACCTGAAATGACCCTATCCTAGAGCAATACTGATGAATATCTTGCATATCATCATAGAACCTTCATCTGGTGATGGATGGAGACAGAGACAGAGACCCACACTGGAGCACTGGACTGAGCTCCCAAGGTCCCGATGAGGAGCAGAAGGAGGGAGAACATGAGCAAAGAAGTCGGGACCACGAGGGGTGCACCCACCCACTGAGACAGTGGAGCTGATCTATTGGGAGATCACCAAGGCCAGCTGGACTGTGACTGAAAAAGCATGGGATAAAACTGGACTCTCTGAGCATGGCCAACAATGAGGGCTGATGAGAACCCAAGGACAATGGCACGGGGTTTTGAACCTACGTAATGTGCTGGCTTTGTGGGAGCCTAGCCAGTTTGGATGTTCACCTTCCTAGAAATGCACGGAGGGGGGAGGACCTAGGACTTACCACAGGGCAGGGAAATCTGACTGCTCTTTGGACTGGAGAGGGAGGGGGAGAGGAGTGGGGGGAGGGGGAGAAGGGTGGGAGGAGGGGGAGGGAAATGGGAGGCTGGGAGGAGGAGGAAATTTGTTTTTTTTTTCTCTTTTCTCAATAAAAAAAAAGTTTAAAAAAATATTATAGATGCTAAGGGGGCAATGGTAATGTTTTCTTTTTTTAGGGTTACCAAGGAAATGGGAAGTAGGGTGCAAAGTGGACCATGAAAGAAGGACTCTTCTCAAATAGCCTTGTAGCCTATTGATGTCTGGAACATTCTCCCTTTAAGAGTTGATGTTCTAAAATCATTTAGGAGATGCACTAAAATTGGAACATAAAAGGGTTTAGGATCTCTACTCCTGTTGGCTCTTAGACCTTGGAAGGTGTCATCAAGGGGACCCAGACAGATGGAATTAGACTGCAATAAGTCCGTCAGAGTGTAGATCAACTGTAAGCAAGAGGAGCTAAAATTAAGACAGCAGTTGTGTGCATGGGGCCTAAAAATGAATAGACTATTACAATTATAATAGATACAACTAGATATAACCCATTTTCACCATGAAAATCCAGTGACCTAATTTAAAACTCTTTACCAAAAGGAATAGCAGTATCTGAATTGGAGTTCTGTTCACACTCAAACAAGTACAGCTTCCAGGAGGAGCACTTCATTTCGTAGAAGAGAAAAAACAAGAAACACGTGCTTCTCCATGTATTACTGCTCTCAGAACAGAAAGGACATTTATAGCAATTGGCCAAGGACAAGAATTAAAACCACTTGCTTTGGGTGTCCTTTCTCTAAAACTACTTCATCTTCTGTCTCCCGTCTTCATCACTATGAGAGCTGGTCTTACAGACAGGTGCTACCACATCTAGCTATATGCTGGCTCTGCGCAGCAAGGACTTTACCCACAGAACTGTATTCCTAGCCCTGAAATACATTTTGAAGACTCAATATATACAGAACACATCATACATGTTAGTCTGGTGCGTATTTACAGTATCTTATGAGATGGGTATTCTCATTCTAAAAGGAGGTAATGTGAACCTAAACTAATTATATATATTACTTAGTTTCCCCCAGGAAGCCAGTGTCAGAGTTATGAGTGACACATCACCCTCTCTAACCCTAAATACTGGACTCTGGCTGTTATACACATGATTTCCAATAATCAGGTAAGATGTTATTTACTGTGAATGATACAAGAATTTCAAGTGCTCTTTGCCTCTTCAGCATTTCTCAGGTTTCTTATTAGTTCCAGAAGGTTTCAGTCTGTAAAATATGAATTAAATGTTCTTGGTTGTGAAGAGGGCTTGCAAAAGAAAGCCCTGTTAAACAGAATGTCCATTGCCTCATAATTCTTATGGTGAGAATTGTGCTATACTATATCCCAGATTTTAAATTGACTGTCAAATGAAATTTAACTGAGGGGACTTGATACTCAAAGTCTCTCACGGATTATAGGGCTAAGCCTGACAGCTGCCTTAGGGATCTGTCTGATTAGTGGAGCAGATGATAAATAACTAGGGCACCCTGGCTGATGCCAACCCACCGGTTCGGCATTTAGAGGTTGCTTTGTTTATCTTTATATGTTAATATTAAAGAAAATCTACTACTACTAGTAGTGGGAAGAGCTCAGCCTCCAGGGTGTTCTCTATATCACCTCTCTGCCTTTCCAAATGCTGTTTTCAAGGTAAGCTCCAAATATACTTGTAAGAAGAAGATGTATTCATTCCACTGTCTGATCTCTATAAATTGCTCCTATTCTGAATTGGAATAATCATCATTTAATAATGTAAGATCTTATTTCTTCATTCTTTCATCTAACACATTTATTGATCACTTAAAATTTAAAAAAGTAATAGCCACTATATGAAATCAACAAGTAAACAATGATTGAAGCCATTAAAATTTGAAACTAGTAGAGGGTCAGGTAGTCAAATAAGTTAGAAATAAAGTAAGAGAGCTTGGATTAAAATTATAGCCAACCAAGCTATTTTTCTGCTGATATTTATTTACCAGAACAACAACAAAGAATAGACAAACGGAAAAAAGCAAAACAACAACAAAAAAGCACAACAAAATACATTGCAGGCATCAAATGAAATAAGACACGTGATTTAGGGCACTGTAAATTTCTATATTCTTTTAGTTGTTGGTAATAGCTTTGTTAAATTATTGATGAGAGAAAGTCAATGACATATCTGAGATAGAAGAAAGTGTTCTTTACAAACAGATGATGATTTCTATAAATATTTAAGCTAGTAAGGGGTAGAAAGATTTTAGCTATGGAAAGGGGAAAGTTGGAAGACAATGACTGAGAGACAAGGACACACAAATGCTAGAGTCCTGAAAATACACGGTGTGTGTAAGAAGGGAGTGTCCTGATTTGTTGCAGAAGTGGTCATAAAAAGGATCAAAGTCTAAAAAGAGCAATTGGCCCTCTTAGACAGTGCCTTGATGGTCTTGCTAAGGAACGTGGGCATTTGGGGAGGATGTCCTTGGAGTGTCCTATGTTTTGCCGTCTGTTTTCACATCTCCTGTTGCAGGGGTGTCTGCTCATCACACTTCTAAGATGTTATTCAAGTGTGAGTCTCACTCCAAATATGGTCATGCAACTTGACCTAAATAAAATGCGCATGTTGAGCAGAGTCTTAGCTCAGTCATTCAAAGACTGAACTCTAGAGACTCGCAAATCTCTGCAGATGCCCTACTTTGGCTCTCCCCAGATCTGGTCTTTCAGCTTTCTTTTGATACAATGTTATGGCCTGCAACATTATCACTTTTTATGGTGGCTACCACGCACCTCTGGTCTAGTAAAGAAGAGTTTTTCGGAGAGTTAAAGGAAACGACTTATGGTAATCTAAAGTTAGTTTTTAGGGAAAAGTTCAGATGAGAAATTATCAAAACGATGAACCCCTATAATTATTCAAACACATTCATTCCAATTCAATCTTCTTGAACCACATCTATAACTCTTCTCCACTTAAAATTTCCAAGAAAATGCCACATTATTGATAGAAAAATAAAAATTCTCTGGCCAACATTGGGTCAGAGCAAGTACTTCAAAGTATCTTTTCAAGTACCCCATTTCCAGATCTATCTGAAACCATGTAGTGATACCTGGATAAAAATCTATGATGATGGTGACCATGATGATGATGATGATGTCGTCTTCATGTCTTAACTTACCTGAATTCCTGCCCATAGATATCTCGATGAAAATGTAACTGTAGGAATAAATAAATAAATTAAGGTCAAAGGAGAAAGGCCATTTTTTTCCCCTGGAGCAACATACTATAAACATTTCCCCTAATAGTCTGCCCCTTGTGTCTCACTGAATGGCATCTGCATATTTATTGGCAGGCTAGTCACCCTTGGAGGAACAATGACATTATCATGTTAATGTCTTCGAAGATAAAAACAGTTGACTTTGTTCTGTTTTGAAGGTATTGCCCTTTCACTTTTAATGGCAGCATTTCTGCACCAAGCCAGGCAGATGAGCCCAGTAAATCTTTTTAACAACGAAGGGGTTGGAGCTGCTCTCACAAGGCTCCCTGAGCACTCTCCTAGTCAGCTGGATTGTAAACGAGAAGGAAGTCACCTGCTTATTTGTGTAACTCAGCTCAGGAGCAGCTTTGGCAAGAGGTGATTGGCCATTAGTGATTGTGGGTGTTGTTACTGAGCACCCAGTATTTATAGAGACTTTGGAATTTTAAGGGAAAAACTTCCCAGGATTTCACGTTAGCTAGGGGTTTAATACGTGTACCTTTGTGAAGAAAAGGAGCAGTGGTTTAACAGGAAGCAGTTAGATAATAATAAATACAAGTGGCACCTGCGGCAAAGCACACATGAAACTGTTATCATCTCCCATCCTCCCCACCCCTTTGCCTCCATGACAAGGGACATTGCCCTCTAATCTCCCTGGGTGGCACCTAATACTTATCTCTTCGCATTTGTCTGCTTGAAGCCTAATTAATGTTTACTTGTCTGTCTTCTCCACTGGGCTTTCAGTTCATATCTAATTTACGACCATAACCCACCCTTTGTGTATTACCTGGCACAGAGGAAAAACTCAATTCCAAAGCACTGAATAAAGAAACAGATGTCACCATGTGGATTTTATTTATCATGAAGTGATAAAATTTTGGGTCCTGGGTGGATCGCCTCAGCATATTAACATTTTATCTTTTTTTTTTTTTAAATTAGTACTAGGCCTCTGAGATTCTACATCGCATGCAGAAAAAAAGAGCAGTCTCTTTTTCCTCTTAGTCCATTAATGCATTTCATCGAATTTTCAAATTAAGCTTGTGTAATTATTAGTATTAAATCCTTTTTGCACCATTTTCTCAATATTTAAAATAAGTCATTATTGGAAGTGCTAAAATATTCCATTTTGAGAGGGTATACATGACTAAAGAGAGTGGAATTATAGAGCATTTTGTACCTGGATTTTAATAAAAATGACATAAGGATCTTTTCAAATAAATAATAGAAAGTGAAAGCATTCTTTAATATTCTTGACAATAATTCTGACTTCCTAAAGCAGTAGCTCTCAACCTTCTCAACGCTGCAGACTTTTAATACAGCTCCTCATGTTGTGACCTCCAACCATAAAACTATTTCCATTACTACTTCATAACGGCAATTTTGCTAATGTTATGAATTGTAATATAATTACATGATATTCAGGATGGTCTTAGGTGACCCCTGTGAAAGGATCCTCTGACCCCCCAACAGGGTTGCCACCGCACATTGAGACACACTGACCTCAGAAAATAGGCATTGAGAAATGCAGGCATAGGCATGTGAGCGCAGGTGCATGTGAATTTTCCTGAGTTTGCCACAAGCAGTCTTGGAATAATAAAGCAATTTCAAGGTCTATGAAATTGTCAGCTATATTTAACAGTGTACAGGGCATCTTATATTTCAGTGCAATATTCAAACAAAATTTGTTGGGTACTATCTTAGTTAGAGTTTCTATTGCTACAGCAAAACACCATGACCAAAGAGCAAGTTGAGGAGGACAGGGTTTATTTGGCTTACTATTCCAGATCATAGTCCATTGGAGGAAGGCAGGTCAGAACTCAGGCAGGGCTGGAACCTAGAGGCAGGAGCTGATACAGAGGCCTGGAGCAGAACTGCATACTGGCTTGCTTCTCCTGGCTTACTCAGCCTGCCTTCTTGTAGAACCCAGGACTACCTACAAAGGGAAGGCGCCACCCATCTTGGGCTGGGCCTTCCCCAATCACTAACTGAGAAAATACTTTACAATTGTATCTCATGGAGACATTTCCTCTACTGAAGTTCCTTCCTCTCTCTTGACTCTAGTTTGTGCCACACTGACACACACACACAAAACCCATCCAGTATGGGTATCAACTCTATATAAAACACTAAAACTGCAACATATCCTTTATTCTCTAAAAACTGCTCCTACAGTAAAGAAGACAGATGCATGAAGCAATAACTTAATGCCGCTTGTAGGGTAGAAAGAACAATGTTGGGAGTGTACAATGAAAAACATGTGCTTTACTGCTTTATCTGCTGTGAATGGGAACACATGCTTCTACCTGGGAAACACTGTAATACAAAATGATTTAGAAAGTAAATCTTAAGAGAAAATAGTATTAATGTATCCAAGAAAGTAGGTAGATACTTATTTCTAGAATAACAGAGACTATGTTATATATAAATTGACCATGAGATCTCAGTATAGCAGTGTAAACTACAGCAGAAGCAGTGGGAAGGGAAAGAGGCTGAATTGAAAACAGAGACTGAAGCTACATTTATGACCTTGTATTGTTCTGTTTGGTCAAAGACAGTCAACTTTCTGTTCTGTTTTAAGGTAAAGGTGTGAAAGAAATGATTAATTAGTTACATTTATTGGTAGTAAAACCGGAATTTGTTTAGTTCTAAAAAGTATGATCAATAAACCTTCTCCATTATTCATTGCATGTTCTTCAGTAATGCTAATGACTACCTTGCACTTAGTATATCTATAAAATAGATACATTTCAAACACATCAATGTGTTAATGATCCTGCTGTCTCTCTGTCTCTGTCTCTGTCTCTCTCTCATACACACATACACACACACACATACAAGTCTATATGGCAGGAATATTATTCTTTTTCATAGTGGTACAGATGTCACAACTTGATTTCTTCAAAAACTCAGAGTGAGGCAGAATTCAGACAGCAAAATGTTATTTGCAGATAAACACTGGGTAGAAGAGGAAAGAGAAAACATGTTCAAAATCAAAATGAGGCAGGCATTTAAGGAGATTATGTTATGTAAGTTATTCTAATAAGGAGAATAGCTTATAAGATATGGCCCAAATTGGGAAAACAAATCTGCCTCCATAAAACCAAAATTCCATTGTCTGATATTAGAAAATGTTGGAGAAGGCTTCTATCCCATCCGGTCCCACAATAAACATACAGAAACTATATTATTTGCAATACTGTTTGACCAATAGCTTACGCATATTCCTAGCTAGCTCTTATATCCTAAACTAACCCATCTCCATTAAGCTGTGCATCACCATGAGGCTGTGTCCTACCGGCAAATTTTGACAAGCTCCAATGGAGGGATCTGTCTCTGGTGGCAGCTACATGGCTTCTCCCTGAATCTGCCTACTCTCTCTAGATAACTCTTTCAGCCTGGCTTTACTCTGTTAAGCCGAAAGCAGCTTCTTTATTAACTAATGACAATAAAACGTATTCACAGCATACATCAGCTCCTGCATCAAGGGAAGGCAGGCTAACCTACTATCATGCCTTCCTCTATAGGAGAGTTATGCAAAACTGTGGATAGTACCTGTACATCAGCATCGGTATTATTCGATGTCACTTAATTTGAAAACATGGTGCAATGATTTAAACAATAGCTCCACAGCTTCTAAATGGGCTTTTGTTTTTTGAACATATCCTATCTTTTGGGTTGAACGAGAATGGCCTCCAAAGGCTCCTGAATGAAGAAGCAGCACTATTTGAAAAAGATTAGATGTTGCTTTGTTGGAGTAGCTGTGGTCTTGTTGCAGGAAATGTGTCTCTGGGAGTGGGTTTTGGGGTTTTAAAAACTCATGTCAAGCCCAGGGCCTCTAGGAGCCTAGAGATTAGGATGTAGCTTTCAGCTGCTTCTCCAGTGCTAAGCATGGTGTCATGAACCTCACTGATAAAGAGCTAAACCACTGAAACTATAAGCAAGCCTAAATTAAATGCTTTCTTTTATAAGTGTTCTCTTGATCATGGTGTCTCTTGACAGTAATAGGACAGTAACTAAAAATGAATGGTTAGGTTCAATATACCCACACTTCAGGCACACTGCATTATCATCTCTTTGGATGAGTCCATTCTCACACACACTGCACATCAGCTTCACTTTGGGACATACTGCACATCAGCTTCACTTTGGGCAGCCATCCTACATCTCCAAACAGTCTACTGTGCATTCACTGCAGCTGCCAAAGTTGTAGCATTCTAAAAGGTCACCTTCCATTCGAAAAACTGGGTATATTTGACCTAAACCTTACTCTGAATACATACCAGGCTTGACACTCACAGGACCGGACGTCCATGCAAAAGTGCTTAGAAATAAACCCATCGTTCCTATATCCATGGCAATGCTCCCTGATCTGAATCTGGAAACAGGGTCTAGACTGACAAAGTTCTTAGGGACTCTCAGGCTGCCTTGCAAGCCAACCATCCTTCGCATCATGCCTCAAAAGGGAAATCTTTCCAATGTCATAAATCAGTTAGGAAATTTTGTGATACAAAACGAACGATACAAAAATCAAGAGGATTCTACACGTAGAAAAATCTCCCATTGGTTAAAGTTATCTTTGTATGTTAATCAGCTGACATACACTTTAAGTGACAGGTGAGCAGGTAGATATATACAATTTAGGAAACACATACTCTCTGTTAAAAAAAAAAACTACTCGGGACTGTCATTTAACTAGAAATGAAGCTATAAATAAACATATGCAATCGTGTCCTGATAAAACTTTCTTTACAAAAACATGCAGCTGTTTGACCCCTTAATTTACCAACCAAAGCACAAACCAATTAAGACCCCTGTGGTTCTCAATATCAACTGTCCTGCTTAAGACAGTGGCTTGGGACAAGTTGCTGATACTTTCTGACCAAATCCTTATCTCACAGACTCAATAAAAATATAACTAAATTGACCCCATGTTGATAGGACACTCAGTAAAGGGCAGCTTCTTTTCAACACAGTAACAAAGAAAACACAGAAGTTGAATGAGTGTATTTGGCTCCGATATTTTGAGGTACTTGCAAACTGGGTCACCAGGTCTCTAGGGAGACTATATTGACTAAATAAATTTCATAGAGGAAGATAACCCATACAAGAGCAAGGGTTTTAATATTTTTTAATGCACAATTTAATATTTTGAGCTAAGTTTAGTATAATTTAGAAGAATGAGCTGTATAATTATTGCCAGCAGGGAACTAGCTTAGCAGTAGTACATCATGTACAGTAGAAAGCACAGCTGGAATCCAGTCAGCTTCCAGAGAACAAGAGAAGGGTGTTCATGAAATGTGGGGAGGGTTAAGATAGTTTGCATATCGGAAAAGAAAAATTAAACAGAAAGAAAAGGATGTCTCAGCAACAATTGTAAGAAACAGTTTATAGATCAGAACTTTCCTCAGGAGTTTTATGATTTTCCCGGGACCTTCAAGATCCATCATTTTCTGGCAATAGTCAAATGTCTTCAGTAGCCCATAATAAGCTCTCATTGCCAAGAAAAAGCCTTCCCCCACAGTGACAAGTGTGTTGCTTCCTCCATCAAGGCCATACCTACTACAACAAAGACACACCTCCTAATAGTGCCACTCCCTATGAGATTATGGGATTATAGAGGCCAATTACATTCAAACTACCATAGAAAGGAAGGAAGAAGCCAATTTATAGGTCATTCCGATGCATGTCTTTCTTACATATTATAGTCTCAACAAAAAGTTCCTTGTCACTCAAGGCTGGATTGACCCAGTATGCTACATGTATATACTGTAGCATACTGGGTTATCCACACAGCAGAGCAACACAAACTTTATTTCTTTTCATACTAATAGACAGTATGTGTTCTGCATTAGAGTGATGTGTATAGTATCTACTATAGGACAAAGCTTTCCGGAACATGTTTGATGAATATTTGGTAAGTGAAAAAATACATAGGTAAATATGAAATAGAATGGGTTTTTTTTTTCATACCACTGAACATGTTTTTCAGAGACTTGGAAGGTGACCAGATGAGTAAAGCACCTGACACACAAGCATGAGGGCCTGGATTATGAGGACGGGTACCTGTTGGAGCCCACAAACATACAGCTGACAGATCCATAAAGGCAGACCTGCAAGTGTACAACTTATGGGACACCCATTTTGCAGAGCTGTGGGAACTCTTGTCTTTTGGAAAAGTTGCTATCATATTGGTGAAAACCTTGTGAGGCCATGGTTCTCATTTCAAAATAGGATTCATTCCCCCAAACACCTCAGCAATATAATTTCTCCTGCAAAGGCAACAGAATGGCCTTTCCATTCTTCCACATCATGAGACCTTAGAGAAATAATATTCACTCTTTGTTCTCACAGTCAAATTTACATAGAGTCAATTCCACAAAATCACCTGCTAACAGACCACATAGAAATGTCTAAAGAAGAGAGGTACTGGGTAGGAAGAAAGCATGTGCCACCTTTGCTAACAAACAAATCTGGGCGTCCCCAAAGCTAATTATTGCAAAAGAGATTGAATGAGGAGAATGGGTGAATCCAGGATTCAGGGATATTTAGTAACTTTATCTAATGGTTTGTAATGTCAGGTATTTCCCCTTGAATGCTGGCACTTTCCTGGGTAGTGCCACTTGTTCTGTTCTAAAGTGCTGCTTTGTCAGGTTCTACCTGCCCTTATTGTGATTTTGATATGCATATTATCAGTTTTCATCTACAAAATTTCCCAACTATGCCTGGCAAAACTAGAAACCTGATCACCCCTTCTTCTTCTTCTTCTTCTTCTTCTTCTTCTTCTTCTTCTTCTTCTTCTTCTTTTTCCTGCTTCTTCACTTCTTCATTCAAAGGAATAAAGAACATGTAGTGGTAATGTACTTGAGTTAATTTTTTAAACTCAGATCTTGCCATAAACATTTTATTCTGAATCCTGAGGGGGTACTGAGGCTGGTACTCAAGGCCCCACTAAGTACCTACATAAAACCCAGGGTCAGCTGCATACAACTCTAATTCCAGTGATAGGGAGACAAAGACAAATAAATTTGTCTAGCATATACTCAATAGACAGTATAACTGAAAGACCCTGACCATGACGCAAAAGATAAGACCAAGCATGATCCCTAAGTCCTAGTTGAGATTTGTTGGTTACCACCAAGACATGTATGCCACTATTTCTGCCTTAGAGTTATTGTGCTTTGCTGAGTAGTTGTGGTTTATAGGAATCATGGCTGAGTCATTTCCTCTTTTGAAAGTTTGCATGGTACTTTCTTATGAGGAGGGAGCTCTCAGGGCAGATCCAGCCTGTGCCCAAAATGTGTGGCATCTTCAGTAGTAGGAACTTAATTTCAACCTCTAGGAGTTGACCAAGGGCAACAACATTCGCCTATAACATTTTTGGGTTTAGTATGATTCTTACCCCTCCTCAGGGAAACTTGTCTTTAAAATAAACAGTGACTAGTACAGAAAACCACAACTGATTCAAAGGTAGTTTTGTGGAGCCCAGTACCAGTTGATACATCTACAACACAGCTCCTACTGCTCAAGCTTAGGATGACTACTATAGACTAGAGGGTAGAAAGATTATAACAGTCAGAGGAACAATAAGTTTGCTGTAAGATTTGTTCTAGAAATGATAGAGAAGATATACCCAAGAAATCTCACTAACATGGTTGCCTGCAAATGATCTGAACCACACTGACAAGCATGCTAATGTGGAAGAGGGAAAACTCGGAAGCCTTTCAAGCCTTGGCAAAGAACTGCAGGCAACCAAGGAATGTTGAGAATGGAAAAACTAGTCTTCCCTGAAGAAGAATATGCCATGTGATTATCCAATAGCAAATTGACAGCCCTGAAAAATATATACAGACTAAGCAGGTTGTATTTACTTATTTAGGAATACACACACATGTATGTGTGTGTGCACACACACACAAACAAACACAAAACAAAGAACAACCACAAAACAAGAACAATTAAAGAAAAGGAGCCCATAAATTTGAATGAGAGATGGGAGGGGTACATTTGAAGAACTAAAAAAAAAGAAAATGGAAGGGAGGAATGATTATAATCTCAAAAATAAAATATGAGTAGAAGTCAAAACAACCAAATTTCTTCCAACATCAACATCTGTTCTCTATAGGAATGTGCACACATATGCTAATGGCCATATATGTGCAAACACACACATAAATTTAAAGCTTAAAAAAAGAAATAACACATTTTATCTCCTTAATATCTCAGTAATGAGCAGTTCAGCACACTTCCAAATATAAGCTCTGTAATTCATGCTTTTTTCTTGATTTGTAACACAGTTCCGATAATATTCAATATACTGTGGAACTATAGTTGGATAATGTCTTAGCATCTCATATTGCTTCCTCTAGTTCTGGCTGATGACTGTGACTCTGCCTTTCCTATTCCCAGAATCCTCCTAGTCTGGTTGCTCTGCCTATACTTTCTACCTGGCTCCTGGCCAATAAGTATTTTATTAAACCAATATGAGAGACAAATCTTTAGAGTGAACCAGGGCCATTTTGCCACAGCATTTCTTTAATAACCTATGGATAACGATGAAGACATGCACATAGCATCTCCATAAGGTGGATTCATGACATCAACAACACATTGCTCTCTTTTTCATTCCAGAGTTCTTTGGTGCTAACAACTTCCAGTCTCACCAAGATGTAATTCAATTCTCACCCCTCAGACTGCCTATGTTTTTCAATGTTACACAATAAATAAATGATAGAAATAGGATACATCCCAAGCCATTTGACTTCAGTTCAGATGATATGACCTATCCAGGTCAGAAATAGTCATTCCTAAACAAAAGATAACACTTAGAATATCAACTGAAACTAAAGCTCTCACAGTTTTGGGAGTGTTGGCTGGATATTCTCATACACTCTTTGTCTCCTATATGTTGTAGCCTTTCTCCACATGTATTATTTGATCTACTCCGTTCACTTCTTCATGTGATGGATTACAAAGTTAGCATGAGTATATTCATCAAAAAGGACATGAATTTTAGTATGGATAAAAAATATGGCACACTCCTGTGAAGGATCTGTGATGCTCAACAGACATTATCAACATCAATATGCCAACTTCACAATTGATCCTCAATTGTTCTAGGCAGGTTCTCACTATGTAGCCCAAGCTGTGCTCAAACTCACTCCCCTCCTGCCTAAAACTCCTCAGCATCAGAAATGAAGGCCTCTACCACCATACCAGATCTTTTGAGACAAATACTAGTATTGCCTTTCTCATTTGATTTTTTGTTTTGTTTTGGTTTTGTTGTTGTTTTGTAGCATACTAGAAACATTTAAATACAAAACATAGAAAAGTATAAATTTTGTTTAAATTTGGGGAGTTCATATGTAGATGTAGTAGTTTGAATAAGGATGCCCCCCATAGACTCATGTGTTTGAATGCTTGACCCATAGAGAATGGCACTATTCACTATGTGGAGGTGTGACCTTGTTGGAATAGGTGTGGCTTTTGGGGGGAGGTATATCTCTGTGGGTAGATTTTTGAGGTCCCAGAAGCTCAAGCTAGGTTTGGTGACTCCCAATCTCTTCCTGCTATCTTCAGATCAAGATGTAGAACTCTCAGTTTCTTCTCTAGTCCTGTGTCTGCCTGCATGCCACCATATACAACATGATGATAATGGACTAAACCTCTGAATCTGTAAACCAGCCCTAATTAAATGTTTTCCTTTATAAGAGTTGCCCTGGTCATGGTGTCTCTTCACAGCAATAAAAACCCAATCTAAGACAGAAGTTGGTGCCAGGGTGTGGGCACTGTTGTGATACTCTTAACCACGTTTTTGTTTGGAAAAAATGTAGACTTTGTGAGTTCAGATTAGGAAAGCCGTTGAAATGTTTTAAGCACTGCTTAATGGATTATACTAAGAAGAACATGGAAGAATCTCTGAGTTTGGGGCCAGCGAGGTCTATAGATCCAGTTTCAGGACAGCCAAGCTTAAGGCACTGAAGGAATTATTGAAAACAGAAAGCTGGTGAATATGTAATTGAACAAGCGGGTAATGTTCTAGCCCTAGTAAGCAGCAGCTTCAACTATATGGTTCTGGCTTTAAAGTCAAGGAGAGAAAAAAAGGGGTTATAGAATCTTCTGAGGCTAATAATGTGTCAGCGGTGTCCCTGAATGGAGGCCTAGACAAGTCTTTGTGTGAAGTTGTGAAGACTGAACTACCTTGGAGACCCCAAGACGTTGGGGTAACTGCTAAGGGCAGAAACTGTTGATAGGGAGTGGAACCAGCCTAAGAGAAAGAAGTATATTGTTGTCAATAAAACTGAAAGGAGGGGGCTCTGAAGAGCGTTTGGACATCAGACATGGAGATGCAGAGTATGAAGATTTTCCGGCTGGTTTTTGGTCTTTGGTCCAGTATTTCATCATTGTCCTTCCTCTCCTCTATTTTGGAATGGTAATGTATATCCTGTGCCATTATATGTTTGAAGTATATGATATTTTTTTAAAAAAAAATAGGGCATTACAGTTAATAGACTGCATGACTCTCAGAAGGGACTTTGATCTTTAAACTTTTAAACATTGTTGTGACTGTGATAGACTATGCGGACTTTTGAAGTTGGACTAAATGTGTTTTGCAGTGTGTTATGGCTACAAGCCTCTGGGGACTAGGGAGTAACATGTTGTAGTTTGAACAGGCATGGCCTTCATAGATTCATGTGCTTAATGCTTGGCCCATAGGGAGTGACACTATTAGGAGTTGTACTTTTTGGAAGAAGAGTATTACTGTGGAGGCAGGCTTTGCATGCTCTAGCAATAACCAGTACAAAGAACCTGCAGATCAAGGTGTAGGCCTCTCAGGACTTCTCTAGCCCCATGTCTTCCTGCACACCATCATGTCCCACCATGTTGCTAATGGACTAAACCTCTGAAACTGTAAACCAGCCTTCAAGCTGCTAAGCAGCACCTGTCTCCCTATGCAGCCTGGTTGCCATAGTATCATTTGGGCATGGTAACAAGAAGCGAAGAGCAATCATTTTTCACTAAATTAAATGTTTTTCTTTATCAGAGTTACCATGGTCATGGTGTCTTCACAGCAATAAACAGTAGGCATATCTATATTTTCATAGATTTCCTTTCATGTCACAGGATATCACAGTAATCTCTCAAAAGTATTAGTTACCGCTGATAGGAACTTCTGATTAGACAGGAAACTGGACTGTCATGGGCTTTGGTAGCACTCTTGCCCTTACCATATGTTAAAAGATTCCATTGGATCACTCCTATTGATGGGTGTGTGTGTGGGGGGGTCATATTTCTGTTTCTTACTTTAAAGCATAGCAAATGCTTTGGTGAAATCCAGGGCTGTTCATTGGCAATTGCTTGAATACTAGTTACCATTTAAAACCAAGTCAGCATCATCAGGAGGACTGATAACATCAATGCAGGCCTATTATACTCTATTTCCAGGTGATCAGCTGCTGTTAATTAACAGATAGATATGTCCTGCATTAAGAATGCACAGATCCCAGTTCAGTTTCCTGCAAGAGAGACAAGTAGCCGATACATTTTGATGCGAACTTCCCACCCCTTGCTCTGAATTCACCCACTAGAGATGAACACACTGCATGTCATCTCAGTCCACAGACTCTCGTCTATAACATCACTAGGTCTTACACATACATATGTACATACATACATACATGCACTTTGGTTTATTGACTTTACACATTGCTCTTCTTATCTTTCAGTCATGAAGTTATCCTTTCTCCACATTGTCTGTTGTCCCTCTGACAGTGACTCCAAAGTACTTTTCAGTCTTGACTCTTCATCCATGATGCCACATGTATTAATATATGACACCCAAACCTCTTCATCCAGGGATTTCACATGCAACCCTGTGGCAAAGATAAAAGCCCTCCTTTCCAACACACCTAATTTTTTTCTCAGTTTTTTCTTCAGACATCTTTCAGAGCCATTTTTTATTCTTTATCTTTTCTTAACCCCCCTGAAACTGCAAACTGTAGAGTCTTATCCTTCAAGTCAATTGCCAGTTAACTTTGTTTCCCTCTTTCTGTGTCCCTTGCCCCCAAGTCATGTAAAACCATTCCTTTTCTTAATCATTTCAGCAGATGGGCAGATAGGGGTGTGCCTTTACCCCCTGAGCTATCTTGCCCATGGCTAAGTTTTATGTTTTATTTGAAGATTTATTTTCTTTTTAGAAGTATGTATATGGGAGTTGGAGAGATGGCTCAGCAGTTAAGAGCACTTTCTGATTCTGCAGAGGGCCTAGCCTATATCTGGTTCCCAGGACCTTCATGCTTGTTCATAATCATCCATAACTTAACTCCATACTATGCTATTCTGACCTCCATAGGTGTTATATCCCCTCTCATAGACCATAGAGATGTATTCCGTACAAAATTAGGAACCAAGTCAAAACTAGTAGCTCTTAGGCTGAAAACTCTCTCTCTCTCTCTCTCTCTCTCTCTCTCTCTCTCTCTCTCTCTCTGTATAATTTGAAAACTTGTCATATAGTCTAATGGAAATTTTTAAATTGCCATCATTTGCAGTTGTTAAATTTAACTGATTATACTACCTAATTTGGTTATTTTGGAGTACCTACTTCTGAGAACTTAGAACTTGTTTTCTTCACCCATTTCACATTCTTGTTTATTGTCCCATTTTTCTTTCACTCATCAGTAACTTAACAGGATAGGTCATAAGTATAAATAGAAGAACACTCATATTTTTGCAGTCTCTAACTAATAGTGACTTAGGAAATTCCTTGGCCACTTCTCTAAAATTCTCTTGAGAAACTTTTACATGTATAAGTCAGTGTTTCCAATATGCGAAGAACAGATACTAACATATAATCATTGAGGAAAGTTCATCTTGGATCAACAGTGAAAGTAAGTAAGTCATAGGTGTGAATTCAGGAAGATTTCTTGATTTCTGGAGGCCAGACTTTAATGTAACTTGAATTTTGAACCAGAGGCAATGGCAGAGAAGATGACTGGTTAGATTAAGCCTTATATTCCAGAATAGGATAGACTAGCCTAGAAAGTATTCTAGAATATTTCTGCCCATATGTAGGAGCTCTTCTGTGTCGTAGAGCCTCTCCATTATCCTTGACTCTTAGCAAAATGTTATTAATGGCTACTTCCAGGTTCAGTGAGGTGCACAAAATTAGAGAAGAATGGGGCTCTCTGTGGGGAAAGAAGTGCAGACCAGTTTTTATCTCCTGAGTTCTCTTTCCTCCTACAGCAGAGCAGGTGCAGGCATCAGGAGCTTTTACATTCAGAGAACAGCTATAGCCAAAGGAAAAGAAAGGGCAAAATAGAAATATGCTGTATTAGGCCCTTCCATGGAGCATGAAAAGGAATTGTGATCTTACTTGTAGACATGGGCAGTGGGGCTTTAAGGCTCGCATTCCCATATACCCCTTTCTGCTATTGAACTTCACTGCATGCAGAGAAAAGAACCTATCTTTTAAAAAATCTTGTACTGGTGTTATAATCTTATACTCTTGTTATGATATCTAATTGTTTATAGATTTTTGCTGTGCATATTTGATAGGTGTACATGTCTTTCTTAGGGCAAAGACTCAGAGGACTTGGTTTGAGTTTAATCCCCATTATGCATTATGGCCAATCATTAGAATGGATTTTGAAACTCACTTGACAAGAGGGAATGAAGGTTCATCCCCTCCCTTTGTTTTACACTTGTGCTTTCTTTTTAACCTATGCTTTCTGAGTGTAACCTCACATTCTTGTAACCCCAACACTCAGAAGACAGAGGCAAGAAAACCTAGAGTTCAAGGCCACTTTGTGCTACCTAGTAAGATGCTGTCTCAAAAATCAACTAAGCAATCAATCAAATAACCAATTGATGAATCAGTCACTATGCTCTATCCATCAGACATTATTCTCTACTCCCCATAATACAGAACAAAGGAAATATAGAACTTACTTCTTCAAATTATCCCTTCTCTACATTTATTAATTCTCCATTGATAAAGTAAAATCAAAAGTAAGCTATAAAGTAACCTTCTGAGCTCCAAGCTTTCTTTCTTGCTACCTATGTCCCATGTATTCTAGTGATCAGGATAAATAGAAACCATTCATAATGGGTAATGAGATCTTAGTCATAAAGAGATTTAGCATCTTCAAAGCAAATTATTTCACATTCTTTAAAATCCACGGTCATTAAACTAAAAAGTACTTAATGAATTCCTTTTATTTTATACGTGGTGGCAAACATTGATTGATTATGACAGCGGCTTGGAAAGATTCAAATGTCATTTACTGTTTCTATGAATGATCACTGTCTATATAATTCTCAAAACCTGTTTGCAGATAAAACTCTTAGCTAGTATCTGAGTAGTAATTAAAAACCAGTAATCTGGAGGATCCATGAGGACTACAATAGTTAATGGATATTTTAATTTTCTTTTAGATTTATATCATCTGATGTTTGTTCCTTTTCTCTGAATTCCTTCTGATCCATCTATAGTAGCTTTTGTACATATAAAACTTCTTTCCAAATGTCTGCATCAACCTTTTATAGGACCTAAGTTAATTGAGGTCCAAGCAAAGGCAAATTGCAACACACTTTTCCACAGGTACATAAGTATGGTGTTCACTCAAGACTCCACCTGCAAAATCATATTCATTTACTTTAGACACACCACAGGATAAAAAAATGTACATCATTGCTAATGTAAACATTTCATTGCCATGTCTTCTCTTGTAAAGCATACAGACATGCTGTCCCTGATTCTCCATAGTGACATTTCATATTCTGATTGACAGCCACCTTAAATTTGTTTTTAAAACTCCCTTTTAAAATATGGAAATGATTCAAGATTGTAAGAAAGTCTTCCTTATGACCTTCTAGACAGCAATTTCGCAGTGACATCCAGAAAATGATTCCTGAATTCATAACGTATTGATAAAAAAATGAGCACTTGCTTTGAAATTATTTTAAAAGTCTTATCTTCGTAGGCTTCTTTAGTATAAGAAAACTAATAAACATCTCAAAATAATTTATTAAATCCTTAACTGGGTCCTTATTCTGTGTTCTAGGGGTAAATTATAAAGAGAAATGAGAATATTTCAGACTTGATGAATTAAAAGCTTCAACATGTCAGTTTCCCAAGTGTTATACCTTTTAGAGAGTTTGAAGCACTCAATACATTTGATTTAATAAAATCAAGAAAATCCTGTTTTCTACCTTTAACTTATTTGGGTTGCCAGCTTTTGCCAGCTGAAACCTGAATGAGACAGAGCTGTACTTCATAGTAGTATTCAGTTTTCTTCCCTTGGGATTAGATTCTTCCTGAACTTTTCAGTATCCTACACATAAGCTGAAGTCTGTTCTCGAGTGTTTTTTGCTATGTATAACTAAAATAAGCAGTTTTATACTGTAATTGACAATTTAATATAGGATGAATGTTAACAATATGAATTCCAGTGTTGTGATTCTCATATATACACTGCCAACAAAAACAAACTCAGCAGGTTTGGTGTGTGTGTGTGTGTGTGTGTGTGTGTGTGTGTGTGTGTGTGTACATACATACAAAAGCAAAGAAATGAGGCTATTAGTTGAGAGTGGGGTATATGGGAAAGGTCCTAGGAAGGGTAACAGGGAGGAAATGGAAAGAGAAAAGAGAGGGTAAATGTGATATCACTCTATTTCTATGTAAAACATATTTAAGAAATTGTGAGAGAAGGTCTTTCTGTGTAGCTCTGGATGACCTGGAACTCAGTATGTAAATCAGAATTGTCTTGAACTCATTGAGATCCACCTGCCTCTGCCTCCTGGGTGTTGTGGTTAAAGGCATGCACTACTACCCAAAAATTTTAAAAATAGCAACAGAATATATTGCTTTTGTTACCATTACTTGAAAGAATTAACAAGATCTACTCATCATCATTTTTAGAAAAAAAAGTTCTAAAAGAAAATATAGTTGAGTATATACATAACGAACAGGTACTGTGAGAAATTTAGCAGCCTCTTGCTTTATAAAATTTATACCCAAGCTATACTATACCATTCAACCATCAATCATATTTTATTTTTAATGTTCTTTCAAATTACAATTATGTAGAACCATTTGGCCCAAAACTATAAATACAAATAAAATTATATTGCTAATTATAAAGAAATGTATGCGTCTTTGGCCATTTTTTTTGTTTTATTTCCCTTATGTCTTTTTTTTTTTTTCTGAGTGTGTCCCATCCTTTCTAGAGTAAATTGGTTGACAGAGACATGATAGGCAAAATATCTGATGAGACTGTCTGATTGAAATCTTGGTAGAGCAAGGCAACTATCTGGCAGGCAGCAAATAGTTTCTTTCACCCTGCTGGTCACTTAGAACATGGTGATGTCTTCTTACAGAACACTGAACTGTTTGGAAAGCCGATGCTCTGAGGTGAGTGATGGAATACAATTTCCTGTCTAAAATCTTTACCTCGTGCTTAAAATTGTTGCTCATGAACATGGCACCTAAACACTGTAAAGATGGACATGGAAATAATAGTATTTTTTTTCCAGTTCTGCTCAGTTTTTAAGGAACTTAAGAATACTTCAGACTGCACAATGAGCTATTTTAGCTGTAGATAATTCTGTTGAGGCAGAATGTACAGTTAATATACTCTATAGCTACCAAGGTATACTTTAATCAATAAACACATGGGGTTGTACAACTACCATGAAGAACAAATGTAAAACAGCTAGACTGGGGCTAAAAAGGTGATGCAGTGGTTAGGATGCTGCTCTTGCAGAGGATCTGGTTTTGCTTACCAGTACACAAATGGCTGCTCACAGCCATCTGTAAGTGTAGACTCAGGGGATGTATGCCCTCTTCTGGTCTCTGCAGGCACCATGTATTTGCATGGTGCACATACAAATATTTAATCAAACATCCTTACACATGAATTATAAAATAAACCAGAGCAATTGCATCCCCATGCCCCACCCTAAACAATATTGTCTCCAGCTTCTTCATAGTCAACCCATGCTGACCCTGTAAATCACTAAACTGTACTCTAAACCATCTGGTGTTTTGAGAGCACCATATAAATTAAATGCTACTTAGTGAGCAATCAAGTCATGCTTCTTTTGTCTAACACAGTACATTCGAAATACATCTATGTCTTCATGTGCATTAATATTTTGCTTATTTTTATTATTTTTTATTACTGAGTAATAAAATATTGTCATTGTCTGCTGAGCTCCTGAATGACATTCATGCAACTTTTAGTGTGTAATAATTTTGAACAAATATACTGTAAGTATTTACGTAAATTTAAATTTTGTATGAACATACGGCCTTATTTCTCTTAGGCAAATACCTAAGAGTGGGTTATGGTGTATATTTTTGAAGGAAATGCCAAGCTGATGCTGAAGGGCATAAGGAATTCATATTCCAGTCTTTAATGTACAACCATTCTAGTTTTCCCATAACATGCCGAGGGCTTCTTTTTTACATTCTTGCTGTAACATCTTAAATATGTTCCCAGGAAGATTCAGACAGCATCATGTTCCTGTGTAAGTGTTGTCACATGCTGTGTTTGTTGATGTACCTCCACATCTTTTGTCTCTTGGTAAATTAGGCTGAGGCTTATGTTTTTACTCATTCACATACTCTATTACAAATCTTTTGTTTTATATATATATATATATATATATATATATATATATATCAGTATTTTTCCCCAGGTTTTAACTTGTCTCTTTATTATCAAAGCAGTATCTATTAAATAGCCAACAATTTTCAATTTTACTGAGGATAAATTTATTAAATTTTTTCTATGAATTATATTGTAAGTATCATGTTTTAAAAATACGCACCTAATGCAGATGCCATGTTTTTTCTTATGTATTTTCGAAGTTTACCATTGTTAGTTTTATATTCTGTTCAATGGTCCATTTTGACTAATTTTTATTTCTATCTTTGTTCATAATATGAGTATTATTTTAGCTCTCTATTTTTCTCTCTGGATGCCCAATAAGCTTAGGATCATTTGTTATATTATTCTTCCTCTACCGAAATAGCTTAGTGCCTTTGTCACCAATTAACTCTATCAGTGTGGGCCAATTTATCAATTGTTTTGCTTCTTTTCTTGGTATGTCCATCTGGTTCTTTTGCCAGTAGTTCACTGTATGGATCAATGTGCCTTTGCAATAATTCTGTGTCTGAGGCAAAATGATTCCTCCAGCAGCTTTGTAGATTATTTTCTAAATTACTTTGGCTATGGTAGCTTTAGAATAAATTCATTTCTACAGAAGAAAGAAGGAAACATACTGATGTAATTTTGAGGAAAAATGCATTGACTTTTTATTTGTTTCTCTCTAAACAATGTATTTTGTATTTGGAGGAATGGAGTGCTTTTGTTTTGTTTGGCTTATTTGAGAGACATTCCAGTGTAGCCTCCACATTGAAACCCTCCTGTTTCAGCCTCTAAGTGCTAAGACTATTGGCTTGTCACCGCACCGGCATGAACAGTTTTCTTGACCATTGACAATTTACTTTGTCCATTTGTATTACAAATGATACTAATTGAATTATAAAGTTCTTTGCATTTGTATTATAAATTCCATTTGTTTGTGATGAATATGTTTATAATTTCTAGATGAATTATTAAATATTGTGCTGAGGATTTTGAGTCTGTGCTGCTTACGATAACTGCGCTGTCATCATAACGCATATGTGAGGGTTTCAAGGTCACCACTGGGAAGCTGTGTGCACATATTTAATCTAAGCATTATTATATTCTCCTCAGGTTTGCCAGGATTTGCCTTTTCCATTCCTCTTCCCTTCCTGTTCACTCCTTGCCACATTTTTGTGTTATTTTAATATGTTCTGAACTCTAATACTGATCAGTTATATATTATGTTTCAAAATCTTGTAAGTTGGTATTATTTCACAATACCTCAGGAGATCTTGTCTTTTTCTATTTCTCATGTAGATTAGATCCATGTATGTCTCTCTTAGGGTCCTTATTGTTGTCTAGGATTTCTTTTCACATGAAATGCAATTTACAGGGTATCTTGAACATTTTGACTATTATCTTATGAAATTATGACTGTTGCTTAAAGTATATAATAAATATTAGTATTTTTGTTTCAGTGGCAATTGGCTTTCATAATTTTAAGAGTTATTCATTTGTGAGTTGTGTCCCTAATTTCAGCTCAATTTCCAGTCATTTTAATTCCTTTCAGTGTTGTTGGATCTGATGTTCTGTCTGGGACCCTGAGTGTATGTGGCAAAAACTCTCTTAAATTTCAGTATCACTGAGGTACTTAATAGAATTAGATTCAGGTATGTGAGACTTTAGGAAAACCCAGTATTTAATAAAAAAAAAAAATCATGGGCTCATGTTGCCACGTTTCTTCTTCCTTGCTTGCTAGGCTATTCACCTGATAAATGCATGTCTATCCTCTAACCAGGTTACTCTGTCCTAGTCCATAGCTACAGCAAAGCCAGGTCTATGAATAATCAGCAAGAGATGTGAATGAAAAAGTGTGTGCTTCTTTACACTTGGGTATTTTCAACCAAGCCATCTGGTATCACTGACATGTCAGAATTATCAAAAGGCTATTGCGTTTTCTTCAGCCTGGTTTCTTTCAAACCTATATTTACCAATAGAACAGACTGTGCTTACTTAATCTTATCGACAGTTACAATTTATGTTCAAAGAAAATCAATGTGCAGTTTCTCTGGGAAAGTATTTACATATGCGAATACACACCATGAAAATGATCTCTTAAATTACAGCAAAGACACTGGGAAGCCTTTGAGGTGTTTAGTATGTATCTGAGCCTCTCCACTTTGAATCCTTCCTCACTCCATTTTCTAAGTGTGCCTACCAGCTATGCTCACTCAGAAGCAATTCAAATTTATAATTTACATTATAAAGGCAAGAGCCTTCGTTTCCATTATGTTACAGTATTAGGTACTCTTTCAAGAATCATACAGGCCTTCTTATTTCCATGTATTTACTTTCAACCTCACTCCCCAACCCATATCAGAATATCAGTCCTAATATATACCATGTGCAAGTTGCAGATAGAAAGGTTCTGGGCAGGAGGAGTCCAATTTAAACTTCAGATGTTCTTCAAAGAATCTGCTGTGTGGGTAATCTAAATGGGAATATTTGAAAATTCTCTGTAAAAAAAATCCATATTAAAATTTTGAGTATACAAATTTGCCATTATATAGTTTTTTAGTCATACCAAATTATTTTTAATAATAAATGCTATATGAGTATTGTATGAGTTTATTGCCTGCATATATGTAAATTGCACCACATGTGTGCCTGCTGCCCACAGAGGTCAGAATTGGACATCTGGAACTGGCAGTTGTGAGCTACTCTGTGGGATCCTGTGACCAAATGGGTCTTTAGTAAGAGCAGCAAGTATTCAGAATTAGGTTTGTGGCTGGGGAAAGCAAGAACAGTTGAGAACTTCTTGGGTGAATGACTATACTGACCTAATATCTCTTATTCAAGGTCAAATATTTCTCTACTGGGAGTCATATCTGGATTCCTAAACATTGCCTTCAAGGCAGCCAGCCCCCTGTCATCTGCCCACACCCCATTGGATTCATACTATCCCTTTTGAGACCCATCAGGTGCTAACACAAGGTAGGTGACCTTCCCAAAAGTGAGACAGAAAATCTAATAAACCAACCAGTGTGGTGAAGTAAATACAGATCTGGGTGGAATTCACAGAGGTGTGTTGCCTGATATGAGAGGGACTAAGTTCAGCCTCTGCTATTTTCATAAAAAGTTGATGGAACGAACACACTGCCAGCATCCCTCCCCTGGAACACACTGCCAGCATCCCTCTCCTGAAACACACTGCCAGCATCCCTCCCCTGGCAGCAGAGCCCTCACTGCTAGCACACTGAGAGTCCAGCTCCCTCTGCCACTTTTAGGATTGCTGTGACATTTTAGAGTTTATCAAGGCAGTAGGTGGTTAAGGGAATTATCCACAAACCTCAGAGTAAAAGAGCATTTCTTTTTTATCCCTTTCCCCTCTTTTTGGACTTTACTTTCAAAAGCTTATGTTATTATTGCCAGTCGCAGGCATGATGGGCAAAATGAGCAGGTGAAGAGCTAGTGGCGAAACATTCCAAACCTACTGTGAGCTAACAGGCTTCTGAATGCGTCTCTGTGGTCCACAGAAGTACAAGTGAAGAAGTAGCAAGAACTATCAGCTACTGCAGCCTTAAAACAAAGCCGGTGACTCTTTGAACTCTAAAATTGTTCCTGTGCAGCTCATTTTATTTTTGTTTAATCAAATAAACAGAGGGTCTTCCTGTTGGGTCGGGGGAGCAGCAGCAAGTATTCTTAACCACTGAGCAAACCAGCCATGCTTCTTAAATTGTCAGTTAAAAACAAGGTTGCATAGAAGAGCTTATCCTATGCATCCATTCTCCTACTCTAGATAAATAATGAAATATTTATCATACTTTAAGTTCACACTCATACAGATAGAGAAAACTCCACTAACATCTTAGTCAAAATTTCTTATTCCAATTGCCGTGTTCCTATTAATAAAATTATGAATCTTGTTTTTATAATAAGCATTGACATTTGACATATTTCTAGGATGTTTATACTTCATTTATTATAGTTTTGTTGCTCCAATACATCATTAGCACTTTCCTAGCAGAGTCTGAAAACTGTTAATGTGTTTTATAGCTAACTTTAATTGTTGTTAAGGTCGGGTGTTTATCTTTTACTTATAAGACCCAAAAAGATATTCCAATATATCGTAACTACAGAGTTCATATAAGATAAATTTGTAAGTAAGCGTGATCACTTTGGGAAAATTGAAAACGAAAACCTCGCCGGATATGAACTGAACACAAGAATGTTAAAGGTATGACAAGATGCCATTATTATTATTATTTGTTTCTATAGTTTATTATAAATCCATTGAACAGTCTAGAATGTATGGAGTGAAAGAGAAAGATCAAGAAAAGTGGTTGGATAGCAAGAATAAAGGGTGAGTAGAATCTTTGTTTATTATTCACTCTGAAGCACTTATTTCCTTTGCCTTTTGGAGTTTTGAGGGATTTTCGTCTTCTTTTTGAAATTTTTCTTTTTCTTGATGATGCTTTTCACATCTCTGTTGTGCAGCCAGTCATCACACTCAGCTTCCCACTTGAGCTGTTTGAAACTTGCCTTATCTTTGTTAGCCATGGCGATCATACCACTATTATCAAACTTGGATCCCATGTTTTCATCCAGCAGATGGCCAAACTCCTCAGCAGAGACAAACAGGCTAGAGTCATCGAAACGTTGCTTTGATCCTTGAAATGAACCAGTAAAGTCAATATTATCTTCATTCTTTCTCTTGCTTTTCTTAGTACTGGCTATAGAGCTGACTTCATCAAATTCTTCAATTTCATCATCTGACACATCCATTAATGTTTCTCCACCTTCATCAATTTCAAAGACGTCATCATTCATACTTCCTAGGGAAACTCCATCATCATCCAGGTCACCAAGCTCATTTTCACTACTCTCTGAATCTTTCAAGTTCTCCTTAGTTCCCTTTATTTCATAGTGCTAGAAAAATCAATATCGTCCTTTCTAGGCATAAAGCAGTTATCACCTTCAAATGTGTCAATCAGCTTTTCAAATTCTTCATCATCAACACCTTCTATACTGTCTTCATCTGCATTGTGCTTCTGTTTCTCTTTAATAACATCAACTTTCTTCTACCTGCAGAAAATCACTTCATCCACTGGGATCTGGCTTTCTTCTTTTACAAGGAACTCTTTATTATTCACAGCAAGATTACGAACATCCTTTATAAAATGTTTCCTTTTTGACTGCATCACAACACTTTCAGTATTTTCTTTGCCTTTGTGTAGTTTTGGATTTCAGTATACAAATCAATCCAAGAATCTCATGGGTGTGAAATCCTGCAATGGGTCCCTTGAATACTGAATAAAATTTCCCTCAAGGATAGTCTTAGCATAAAAGGCCACAGAAGGGTGGAAATGCTCAGATCACTTTCTGAGCTCCCAAAGACTTGTTTTCAGCTCCACAGAACAGAGGATTTCAATTGAATGGATCATCTGTCTATATTTCTCTACCCACAGCTCCTTTCATATTGGGATGCTTCTGCAGTTACACCTCTAACAGATGGGACGCTTGTGTGGCGATTCTGTTCTGAGGGTCTCCCAGCTTATTTACCACCTGACCCAGAAGAGCCTTTTCCTCCGCAGGCTTAGAGCACATCATGAGCAGCTACTAGGACTCAGATTCTAGTGGTTACCAGGGAATCATGACTTAGAGTTTCTAGGACCTGCACAAATTCTGCTACTAACTGTTTCAGCTGGTGTTCATAATACCACAGTATGAATCTTCTATCTCTCGAGTCCTTGTTGCCGCTGGACAGCTCTTCCAGTTGGTGCAAAGGATGCTGGCTGAAGCCCTGCAGCTTCCAACGCTCCGGCAGAAGGTCTGTAATGAGTATTCATGGATGTATCCAAAGTCAGGAGGCACTGCTGCTTGCTGCCCTTCTTCTTAACAAGGTTCAAGAAGGTTTCTACAAACTGGAGCATGTACACAGCATCATCCTGGATCAGAAGGATCATGGCTGCCATCCTGTTATCTAGTGTTCCCAGTGACACAACTGATTGCGTTCACCCAGGTGGAAAAGCCTCCCTTATGATTACTTGTCTTATTTTTGAATAAGCTGACTTTGTGCTCATACAGCTTCTGAGCCAGGGCTTTGTATTTAGCCGCCACACCCTGAGGCTGGGGTTCCGAAGAGCAGTCGTTGCTGTACTCCATGTCATAATATTTGCCTCCAGGCTTCAGTAACAACTTTTGTCTCTCAAGAAATTCAAATACATCAGGTTGTTTATCTTTCCTTGGTTTGGGGATAGTACTGCTATCAGATTGCTATTTTGGTACATTCTTAATTTTCAACTTCTTTTCTGATGTATTTTTACTTTCTATTGCTTTTTATTTTTTTTATTTTTTACCTTGAGTAAATTTGCTTCTTTTTTGTTATCATTTTCTTTTTCATCTGGCTCATCCTCTTCAATCAAAAACTTTGTGTATTTGGCCAAATTAAGATTTTGAATAAATGCCTCCAATTCGCCTCGCTGAAGATTGTCAATTGTTTCTTTTTTGCCTCCATTGTCCACTTCCTTATTTTCATCCAAAGTAGCATGCATAAGGTAATCTTGCTTGGTGCCTCTGAGGCATGACACCTCCTCCAGAGGGAAGCCATTCTTGGCCTCATCACTATCCTCCTCATCTTCCTCCTCCGGATCTTCTGTCACTGCTTTGGGACATCAGGGATGCTTTACATGGAACAGATGCCATTTTTATTAACTAGCAACTTTCCCCCATTAGTTTGTGACATTACCTAGAAGATAAGTTTTCCCGCTACCATGGTAGAGAAGTTGGTAGCTGCTATCTCCCAAGATTCTCTGGATTACATGTAGAGAGCCTATGCCAGCCAGACAGAAATATGAAGAGAATTCGTTAGCCAGCTTTAGGGAAGCAACTAATGTAAGATCACAGACAGGATTTTAAAAAATTCATTAGTTTGAACTTGTAAGGTTTTTAAAAACATGTTTTCATGCCATGATATTTTCAGGCTTCTATGGGTCCTACTTGTTTAATTTTGGGAAACAAGTATCCCATGTCAGAGAGAAGCATTTCCCAAGGGATAAAATGCATATGCTGGACAACGAACTGCAAAAGTAGGTACTTCTTTTTTGAAGTGACCAGGCTGAAATATTAGGTATTCATTCATTTTCAAACAAAGAAGCATTACTGATCACTAAGTAGGATAGAAAGAAATACAATAACTTCCCAATCACTAAGTGCCCATCCATATGACCCTGAAATGATCTCATACAACAAACTCTTCTCATCTGAAGGTCAGAAGTATTTTCAGGTATCCTCTTTTAAATTTATGGCAAATGAAATTTCACAGAACCCCAAAGCTCCTCAAATTTATGTTTTTCTATAGCTATAACTTATATAGTCCCAGTGAAAACCAGTCATTGTATGTTTAGGCCTTTCTCCTTATCAGAGAAGATTCTTTATTACATCTGAGAAGGCTAAGATAGTTCTTGCAAATTATGACCATAGACCACTGCCATCAAAAGCACCCAGAGTGGATGTTTGGGATCAAGATATTTAGCATCTTCTTAGGTAAACTAATCCAAAATCTCTGGATTTAGTGCCAAGAAATTTGTAATAAGCTCTTGTGAATTCTCTTCTTTGAAGAAAAGAATGACTGACTTGGAGTTGCTACAGGAATCTCTTAGTTAGGACACTGCTTGGTCAAAAGCATCACCCCAGCTTCCTAACACCCCTTTATAGAGAGTCTGGAATATTGTAGTCAGGGGCCTTATCCCAGCTCCTGGCACCCATCTTTGGAATACTGGGCAGGAACCCCATTTCAAGCCCCCTCCCCTTAGCCCAAACTCCACCTCTGGGAAAACCCACCAAACTGTGACCCCTCCCCAGGGAGGGTCAAGAAGTCCCACCAAACGGTAACCACTCCCCAGGGGAAGTCAAGACCACTCCCACAGGCTACTTAAACTGCCCCCCCCCCCCAGAGAACGTGCATGTGGTCTCCAGGTTTTGCGTGGTCTTCCCTTTTCTCTTTCATTTCCTTGCCATGCTTTCCTGGTGCCACCTGAGAGCACTGCATTAAACATGGACATCTTTTATTTTGTCTAATTTGGCCTTGTTGGAATTATTTGCGTTGGTGGAGAGCCTCATTTTAAGAAAAACCTAACAGACACAATCTCAGGGAATTGCCTAGGAGAAGTTTCTCATTGAAAACTACCCGGAGAGCAAAGCATCCATGGTAAACACATGCATTTACCATCATCACTTTGGTGCTTTAAGACCCCCGATTTTAAATATTGCTACATGTGTTGTCTCTCTTACAAGCCTTTGACTTTTTTCTAATTTTTTTCTCATGTCCGTACAAGAAACAAAAGCTGAACCTGTATGATAAGTTTTTTCTTTGGTTGTCAAATCACCAGCACCTACCACACCTTTTTTTACTTGGTGGAGTAATAGAAAAAAAAAACAATATATACAGGCACCATATTACATATGATTAGTTATACAACTATCAGGTAAAGAGAACATATGTATGTATTTTCTTACTTACACAAACATGTTATGCACATAGAGATACGGATACATGCATTCATGTCCATATATGTTCACTGTGTTCTGTCAGAACAAATTTTTAATATTAGAGTATTAAATTATTTTGTAAAACTCTGAAGTTAGCATCAGAAAGCAAAAAAAAATGCTATGATCATTTACTACTTCTTTATTCTTTTCTTTTTTTTTGTTTTTTGGAGACAGGGTTTCTCTGTAGCTTTGGAGAACTTCTTTATTCTATAGAAACTATACTAAAATGTATTTAGAGATCAAGTTCCTAGCCACATGGATAAAATTTTATTTAAGAAGATTAGGACTGCACAGATGGTATTTCTTCCTAAGCAGGATAAGCTATCCATTATCAGAATAAAATGAATAAGGGATCTTGAAAGGAAAACCTTGTCCACAACTGTGCATGGAATGAATACCACATTCCAAATGGATAGGATTTTTCTATGTGAATGACCTGCTTGTATAGAATACAGCATGAATGCATGATTTTACTAATGGCTTTCATTAGTATTGCTATTTTCCATCACACTGTTTGTAAAGTTTCCAATATTGATGGAAATAAAGACAAGTGAGGGCCTGGGGATGTAGCTCAGTGGTAGAGTGTATGCTGAGCATGCACGAAGCCCCAGGCTATATCCAAGCATCAAAACAAACGCAATCTTGAAACACCTGATGTAGCCAACTCTGGGCCCTGCACATTAAAGGCCAGCTGATTTTTCTTGGAGCTGATGTGTGCATCTGTTCCCAATGTGTCAATTGGAATAGCCTGTGCCTACAAATAAATTTCTTGATGAAATATGAATTCATTTTCTTCTAAACATAAAGACTATATCCAAGAATACAAGATGCAGGGGTGGTGTGAGCAGAAGACATAACTCAGTTGGTAAAATGCTTGCAGGGCATCGAGGGGATCTGAGTTTGGATCCTCGGCACCCACATAAAAGTCAGATGTGGTAGTATATACCTTCTATTCTAGAACTTGGTAGGTAAATGTAGTGAGCCGGACAGGATCGCCATTACAAGATGGCGCCGACATCCTGTCTTGTTGGAAATAAACAACTCCATATTTGGCTAAGCCTTTGAGAGCTGCGTGTCCCCCGCTTCCTGCATGTGCGGTGGATAAGGGTCCCTGGGCCTATCCCGATGCAGTCTGATGTCAGCTGTTGGTGGCAGCCAATCACAGGGTGACCCGTGTGCCATTTCCATATATAAGCAGCTGCCTTAGTACTCTCGGGCCCCCTTTGCTTCATGTTCTCTCTCTCTCTCTCTCTCTCTCTCTCTCTCTCTCTCTCTCTCTCGTTTTCTCTCTCTCTCTCATTTCCTGCCTCTTGTCTCCTGCCCCTTGTTTCCGGCCCCCTTCACTTCATGCTCTCTCTCAACCAAGGGCACTCCAATAAAGCTTGATCTGAGAAGAATCCTCGTGTGGTGGTTGTTCTTTCTCGCTGGTCGAGAAGTCCGCCACAGGTAAAGTCAAAAGATTCCCTGGTAAATCCCTGACCAGTGTTATCAGTCAGCAAGCTCCATGTTAGTGTAAGACTCTGCTTCAAAGAATAAGATTGAGAGTAACTAAAGAAGATACCTGGCATCGACCTCTGGACTCTACACACACATGTATAAGCATGTTTACACATATACTATACACCCAAACATAAGCATGTACACACATACACTACACACCCAAATATAAGCATGTACACAGACCCACTACACACACACATATATACACACATGTACATACTTATACTACACTTCCCTATATAATAATTTGCACAATGCACTACACACATATATAAACTTGTACATTCATACACTCCACACACAAAGATTCTACACAGTGAAGAAAATGATCAACAGAGAGAAAATATTCTGTAATCACTTACTTGTAAAGTAGTTGATAACACTACATAAGAAACTCAAATAGCTCAATAATGTAGAAACAAATAACCCAATTAAAAATAAGCAGAGAGCCTCAATAGACATTGCTCAAAAGAAGACAACAGATACATGAAATCATGGTCAACATTACTATTCATCAGACAAATGTCAATTAAATCCATGATGAGCTGGCACCTCCCTTGTTACAATGGCTATTATAAAAAAGACAAACAGGGCACTTGTGAGCTATTGATAAACATAAATTTATTGTTGTTGTTAACAATAAGCAACTGACTTAATTTGAAGGGAAATCCTTGTTTATGAAAAGTCAATTTTTTGTTCCTGTTTTCAGGGCTCTTTCTCTGTGGATTTTGACAGTTCAATTAAAATGTATCTCCTGGTAGTTCTGCTTGAAGTATAGCTTCCAGTTGAAGTTTCTGGAGCTTTCCTGACTATATAATTAGTGCCTTTCATCAAATTCTGAAGGTCAGTTATAATTTCTTCAGTTATTTTTTTTAACACTTTTTCTTTCTCTTCTCTTTCTGGCACTTACTCATGTAAACTTTGCTATGTTAATAGTGTCCCATAAGTGCTAGAATGCTGAATATTTAACTGTCAACTTGCCACAGCCTAGAATCACCTGAGAAGCCGTCCTCAATCCAAGGATTTTCTGGATCAGGTTGACCTGTAGGTATGTCTACGGGAGAGTAATTGTTGATCGATGTAGGAGAGTCACACTGATCAATGTGGGATTGTTAACTAACGCGGGGTGGACATGCTGAGCTACATAAAACAAGAGATAGCTCAAAAGAAAGCAAGAATGCTCTCTTCTCCCTCCGCTCTTGACTAGAGATGTGACACTAACTTTCAGCCTCTAACTCCCATGCAATAAGGAACTGTGTCTGTAACTGGAAGCATAACGCCTCTCCCTCCTCTAAGTTGCTTGTACCCAGAATATATTATCATGACACAAATGCAATTAGCCCAGGCACCAGGGCTCCTTATTATGTTTCATGATTCTGCTTCTGCTCTTCTGACTGGGTAATTTCAAGTGCCCCATCTTTAAGCTCACCAATTCCTAAACTGTTATTCAATTCAAGTACTCTTGTACTGGCTCGTGATTAAAAAAGAAAAAAACAGGAAACTAGACTACTGCACTTTTCATCTTTGGAAATTCTGTTTGCTTCCTTTTCTTGAATTCCAATCTCTTTATTAATAAACCTTGGTTTACTCAAACTATTCTCCAGATAATTTACAGTTTTGTTTCGAGTTTATTTCAGCTCCTTGAGCAGAAATAGTTCATTTAAAGCTCTTGTTTGTAAACCCAAAGTCTAGCTTCTCTAGCCCCTCCAGTGATTCCTTTTGTCATTTTTCTTTCTTTGCAATGAATGGGGCATACTTCCATTTTCTTGTGTGTCTAGTAATATTTGACTGAAAACTAGGAATAGTACAAGCAAGTTTGTTCTGGAAATCAGACTTCTACTCTTCTCGGCTGTCAAAAAACCATTTATTTTTAGGTTTCATTCCAAGGTTTGTGTATTGGGGGATGTGCGTATCTGGTGCATGTTGCGTGGAGTGTGCTGTGTGTGTGGTGTGTGGTGAGTATTTTTGGTGCATGGTATGTGACATGTGTGGCGTGTGTGGTTTGTGGTCTACGGTATGTGGTGGATGGTGTATCAGGTGTGTGTGTGTATGGTGTGTGTTTATGGAATGTGTGGTGTGTATGGTGTGCAGTGTGTGGTGTGAATAGTTTGTGTGTGTGTAGTGTGTGGTGGTTATAGCTTGCGTGTGTGTGTGTGTGGTGTGTATGTGTAGTGAGTATTTGCGGTGTGTGGTATTTGGTGTGTGTGTTGTGTGTAGTATGTGGCATGTGGTATGTGGTGTGTGTGGTGTGTGGTATTGGTGTGTATGGTATGTGTGTATGGTGTGTGTGTGAATGTGGTGTGTATGTGTGTGTAGTGAGTATTTGTGGTGTATAGTATGTGATCTGTGTATGTGGTGTGTGGTGTGGTGTGTGTGGTGTGGTATGTGTGGTGTGGTGTGTGTGGTGTGGTATATGTGGTGTGGTGTGTGTGGTGTCTTTTGTGTGTGATGTGTTTTGTGTGTAGTGAATATTTGTAGTTTGTGGTATGTGCTTTGTGTGGTATGTAATTTGTGTGTGTGTGGTGGGTGTGTATGGTGTGTGCATGTGTGTGTATAGTGTGTGTGTTTGGTGTGTGTGTGTATTGTGTACATGATGTGGTATGTGTTATATGTGGCATGTGGTTTGTGTGTGTATGGTAGGTGTGTATTGTGTGGTGTGTATATGATGTGGTGTGTGTTGCTAGTGATTGAGTCTAGATTCTCCTGCATGATAGGTAAGCACTTTTTCACCTGAAATGGAAGTCCCAGACCCCTAACATCTTTGCAAGGACTGCACTCCTTGTCCCGTGTGGTCACTGAAGTCTGGTCTGATCTGTGTGGTTGGTGAACTGCCATAGATCTATCTACTCAAATGCCTAAATCCCAAAGGAAAGAGAATGATTGTTGAGGAAGCTGTTCTTGGGTGTGAAAATTAAAACAATGGCTCCTCCTTAAGCCAGCTGCCTGTTTGTATTCTGAGATCAAAGCATGCAATCTGAGAGTTTTGAGGACAAAGTCTTTATTGTCTGCATTGGGACCAGAAAGCTACAGAAGCAATCCTGGCTACACCACCGTCTTCATGGTGACCTGTTCCTATGTATGGCAGAAAGGATTGTAGCAGGAGCAGCATGCTGTGTTCCCACTCAGCTCCCACATGGCTAGCTTAGCCCCGGAAACAATAACACACAAATAGTATTCTTTTAAACACCGCTTGGCCCATTAGCTCTAGCCTCTTACTGGCTAATTCTCACATCTTGATTAACCCATTTCTAATAATCTGTGTAGCACCACGAGGTGGTGGCTTACCAGAAAGGATCTTAACCTGCATCCATCTTGGAGAGGAGAGGCATGGCATCTCCCTGATTCGGCTTCTTACTCCCAGCATTCTGTTCTGTTTGCTCCGCCTACCTAATTTTCTGTCCTATTAAAGGGCCAAGGCAGTTTCTTTATTGACCAATGAAATCAACACAAAACAGAAGACTCTCCCACATCAAAGGATGAGACAACTACAGTCACAACATAAAGGGCCTCTTTTTTCACAGACACTCCTCTATGCAGTGTGGCTACACATCCTGAACTGTTTGGTTCTGGTAGTTCTTACAAGTATAACAAGTTGTTTTAGTGCGTAGAAATACCAAATCCCAGAGTTTCTTACTTAATTACCATTCCCTTGTTGCTGTGAACAAGGGTTTGAAAGAAGAAACTCAAAGAAGGATTTATTTGGGCTCAGTTTCAGTTCATCACAATGAGGAGGCCATAGCAGCATTCGGCATTCATTGCAATGGCATGCAGCCATGGTCCTGGTACATCAGGAAGCAATGTGCTTGGGCTAGGATCAGAAACTGTAATTACTATCAAGTTCCACTTTCAGAAGCTACTTCTTTTCACTAACCTGATCACAGTCTCAAAGGTTCAAACATGACAAGTTGAGAATCAAATGTTCAAAGACATGAATGTGTACTGGAAATTTTATATCCAAACTTTAATTGTTACTTAGCTAGTTATAACCATGTCTTGATTTTTTTCTTTAGCATTTATGCATTCTCTATACTCAAAAGAATAATAAGTATACACACCAGAGAAATGAAGAAAGAAAAAGAAAGGGAGGAAGGAAAGAAGATAAGGAGGGAGGAGGGAAGAACAGGGGAGAGTGGGATGGGAGGAGAAAGGGAGGAAAAGAAAAAAGTAGAAATTGTCTTGTGTTAGTTACTTTAATATTGTTGCAATAAATAACCATGACCAAGGTTACTTATAGAAGAAATTAATTTGGCTTATGATTTCAGATCATTGGAGAGTCCATAGTGACAGAGTGAAGGAACATCTGAGAGCTTATGTCTTGATCTACAACCATGAGACAGAAACAGAGAGAGGGACAGGGCTGGCAAACCTCAAAGCTACCCCCAGTGACACACCTCTTCCAATCTTCAAACCACTCCTAATCCAACAGGAGACCGACCATCCATCCTTTTGATTCTTTGGGGGCCATTCTCATTCAAACAAACCCAGGACACAAGGTGCCTTGGATTCTCTTCCTGTCCCTGTGATAAAATACCCTAATAAGAGCAGCATAAGGGAGAAAAGATCTGCGTGCTTCACAATTCCGAGAAACAGTTTGCCATTGCAGGGAAGTCAAACTAGCAGGAACTCAAAGCAATTGGTCAGTCACGTTATAGCCACAGCCAATAGCAAAGAGTAATGAATTAATGAACGCATGCTCATATTCAGCTCACAGTCAAGAGCAAAGAATAAGGGGTTAATGAGTGAGTGCTCATGTTTAGCCCACAATCAAAAGCAGAGTAAGCAGTTAATGAGCCCACATGCATTTCAACTTCCTCTTACCCTTCCTTCTGTCTAGTTTTCTTACCATGAAATGTTGAGACCCACATTCAAGTTGCTTCCTACCAAAGCTCACTTAGGAAAATCTTTCACTAGTGTGCCTGCAGGTCAAGCTAATCTAGACAATTCCTCTCTGAGAATCCCTTCCCAGGTAATTCTACAATGCGTAATTGAAAATTCAACCAACCATTTAATTGGGAAAAGGAGAGGTAGAAAGATGTTAAGATGTGTCATTGTATAACATGGTATAATCAAGTATTTCATTTATTTTTTTCTTTTTGGCATTTAATTCTTCCTGACCACAGTTTTCTCTCCCTCCACCTCTGCCAGGCCTGCCCTTTTCCCTCTTTCCTAAATCCTCCCCTCCTCCATTTTCCTTCAGAAAAGACCAAGCATCCCAGGAATAGCCACCAAACATGGCATGACAAGATGCATTAAGACTAGGCACAAATTCTCATACCAAGCCTGGACAAGGCAAGCAAATAGGAGGAAAGGGGTCCCAAGAGCAGACAGAAGAGTTATAGATATGACCTGCCCCCACTGTTAGGAGCTCCACAAAAACAACAAGCTGACAACCATGGCACACATGTAGAGAACCTAGTGCAAGCTCAAGCCTGTTCCATGATTGCTGCTTCCGTCTCTGTGAGCCTCTATGAGCCCTACTTAGTTGAAGTCTGTGGGCCATGTGTTCCTGTTTCTGGCTCCTACATTTCTTCCTCTCACCCCTTTCCAGATAGACTTGATAGAGATCTCCGGTTTGAGTAGTCTATCTAATGTTTGTCTCTGGGTCCCTGCATCTGTTTCCATCAGCTGCCAGCATATGCCTCTTTGATGACAATTTGGCTAGGCTCCAATCTATAAGTATATAAGGATAGCATTAGGAATCATTTTATTGATTTTAACTTCTCTTCTAAGTCTCTAAGCTTTCCAGCCTGAGGTTCCTGGTCATTCAGGCAGTGTAGGGCATTGGTTTCCTCTTGTGGTGTGGGCCTCAGTTTAGACCTGCCAATGATTGGCCACTTGCAAGTTCTGTACCTCCATTGTCCTAGTACATCTGGCAGGCACAATAGATGTTAGGTTGAAGGTTTTATGGTTGGGTTGGTGTCCCAATCCCACCTCAGGAAGCCTTGCCTGATAACTGAGTAATTTTGATACAATGTTTTTATTGTTTTAGAATTTAATATATACCTTCAATGTATTTTTATCATATTCATCCACTCTTCCCCCTAACTCCTTTTGGATCTAATACAAACTCACCCTTTCCCAACATTTTTTTTCTATAACCCAGTGAGTTCAATTTGTGCTACCCATATACTCATACATGTGAAGCTCTCCCATACAGTATGGTTGATATATCAGGAGACAACCCTTAAAGAAAATTGACCCCTCTCCTCCCTAAAAGTCATCAGTTATCAATACCTCTTCACCTTGGGTGGGGCTCTTGAACTACTTCCCCTCTGTGCTGGACTATTGACTGGCTTGATCATGCACAAGTCTTTATAGGCAATAACACCCCCTTTCCCTGGTTTAAGGATCATCTTGGAAGAGTGGGTGGATAGATGGTTAAAACCAGAGGCTGGAGAATACTTGGGCTAACTAATGTCTAATTCCACAATCTATCCATAGGGTAAATAAAGACTCTTTGGAGCAGAGCCTTTAGAGGGTAAGGGGAGGCAGATACCAGAGCTGTAGAAGGTCATTGGCTTGAGTTCTCGCTCCCCTTGTTGGAGTTTCTTTCTGTTCTACGACTGTTAATTTCCTTGTATGAACACCATGATGAAGGAATTGCCCAATTGTTAGCACAGTTGTGTTCTTATTTGCTTATATTTTTCTGGGATTATTTTGTTTTCCCACTGTAATTGGTCACCCAGATAAAATTTGCAGCATTGATTTTTTTTTCCTTTTAAATCAGCATCATTATGTATTCTAGCTCTCGTGCTTTAATGACATCTTCCTGAGGCTCCATTACTCCTCAGTCCTAATGGACCTAGCTGAACTGTGCTGGCAGGGGGTTCACAATCATGCCCTCTCTCCCTGGCCCTCTGTAGTCAATTTAGTCAAACCCAGAGAAAAATATACCAAACTCCTCAAGTGCTAAATGATTAATACACAGATCTAATTACGTGATGCCTTAAAAGGCATATTGTGTTTGGAGGAAAAGAAGGAAGGCTCTTCCAAAGCAGTTCTAAGGGAAACAAATCCAAATTGCATTTGTGAAGCAATCTACGGAATCCCAGCAGGCGCTGTCCTCCCACAGGGCTGCAGAAACACTTCCGAGATATGATGAAGCCTGCTGCAGAATGCACAGGTCTTCAAAGGAATCTCTGACCTATTTTGTTTCTGCCTGGTCTGGGACTATTTGCCCACTGCCCTGGCTTTGGGAGGCACACGGAATTGGGTTTTACAGCAGTGTTCGGTGGGCAGTCTGCTTGCAGGAGCCAGATGTCAGGTGGACAACACAGAAGCCTAGTACCTTCGCCTGATAAATGAAAGCAATGTAACAAGTGTTTTTTTGCTGGGAGTTAGAGAAGCCTTTTGTCTTTCTTATTTCAGTGTATGACTTCAAGAGACGGAAGGCCTTGAAAATGAGAAGCAATGTAATATTTCAAACTATGGAAAAGCACATCATTTTAAAGAGGGGAGTGATTTCTAATATGCCCTTGCATGGGAGGTCTCGCAAGAGATGCTACTTAAGACACTCAGGATAGTTTCTGCCCTCAGCTAATGAGGATAAACACAACAGGGAGCATATTGGTTTCTTTTTTTTCCATGCAGATGCACAGTGCCTCCACTGTTCTCCAAATGCAGATAGAAGCTTCAGCACCCCCACCACACAAGAACAGGCAGTTCCAGATGGGCTGACTCATGGTTGTGGAGCTGAAACTAGGCCCTGATACACGTCACTGTGTTTAGATGTCATTAGGCCCTATTGTCCCCAAGGCACCATCAGTTATTGCTCCTCTGCCACTGACAGATGAAGTTCCTCACATATATTATGTCTTACCTGCTCTCTACAACTTCAGACTGTGTTTGCAATGACTGTCCACCTAAACTGCTCGGATTCTACTCTTCTCGGGTACCATGGACCTATTCAAGGTCCTATGTTATCTTTGAATTGTTTCTAACCTGAGAAATCTGATCTTCTGTCCTCAGTACACAGTGTACTTAGCTGAGACCACTATTGCCCTCCCAGAAGCTCTCTGTCTCCTTTAGAGTCACATACAGTGCAGAAGGAGATAAGGAGATGCTAGAGAAACATGTGTACAAGATTCTCCTCTTTCTGGAAGGAGCAGAGTTAAGAAAGAGAAAAAGACAGAGAGGGAGGGGAGAAGAAAGAATGGTCTTTTGAATATGCCAGATCTGTAGTTAGTCAAGGTTTTAGAAACTAGACTCACAGGTAAAAAGTATTTGAGATAACCTAACTTTTGTGGGTCTTTTCCATAAGGTATTCTCCAGCTAATAATTTATACTGACAAGAAAGGCTTGAAGCCCAACAGAGTGATTTTACAGAGGCAGAGAAGATGAGCAGGTTTCTAAGTAGTATTAAGGAGTCAAGACAAATTTTGGATGACAGTATCAAGACACTGTAGTCTTAGCCAGGCAGCGGTGGTGCATGTCTTTAATTCCAGCACTTGAGAAGCAGAGACAGGAGGATCTCTGTGAGTTCAAGGCCAGCTTGGACTACAGGGTGAGTTCCAGGACAGCCAGGGCTGTTACACAGAGAAACCCTGTCTCTAAACCCCTTAAAAAAAGAAGGACAGCATAGTCATTGACTATAGATGGTTTAGAGTGTTGGATCCTCACCTGTAACATAAAAATGAAAATAAAATATCAGCTTGATGTACTTTTTTAATAAAAAGAAATCTAAAATTGTTGTTAACTCTTTTATAAAACAAAGTTTCTAAGTATAAAAGCAAGATCAGAAGAAAAGTTAAATCTTTCTAGATTATTTCTCTAGAGGAAAAAAAAAGAACAGAAGCGAAGAATGAAGGCCAGAGAGTAAATCCAGACTGGTTCGACCATCGCAACTTAGGCAGAGCACTGGAAGTCACTAGTCTTCGCTTAGTGATCATAACAAAAAATGTTACGAAAGAAGCACAAATAGATTAAAAGGACAAGCAATGCTACATGTAGACGTTGATCGTTCTCAAAAGAGGAAATATAAATTCTCTGGTCATCTCACCAGAACTTCAAAATCCGAGTTCACTGCACAGTAATACCTACATCCACAGGGTTGAAATGACAAAAATAAAATAAACACACTCAGGAACGAGTGGTGAATTCATAGTTTGGTATAACATATGTAGAGGGTTTTCTAAACACTGATCAAAAGAGAACAGTGTGAAACAGAATGACCTAGAGATTTGCTGGGCTGGAGCTGGAACAAGGCTACTGGGTTTGCATATTTGACACATCAGCTCACAAGTTATGGTGACTTGAGTGAATGACGTGAGCCCCCACAGCAAAGCTGTCACAGATCCTGCAGAACTCTAAGATGTAGCTCTTCACATAAAGGGTTGCTTATAATACCCCTAGTTTTACCACCCCCACAGCTCCTTATTGCCCGAGTACAAAAAGGAATGGCAAGAAGCTTCATATTCGTAGATTAATGCTTAAATACCCATATTGCCTAAATAGATCTACATATTTAACACAATCCTTATCAAATATCAACATTATACTTCACTTAGCAAGAAATTAATCCTAAAATATATATAGGATCCAAAGGATCATATGCTAGTTAGGGTCCTCTAGGGAAACAGAACCAATTGTGTGAAATATACACATATCTATTTATTTAAAGAATTTATTAAGTTGGCTTATGTTAAAATAGTAAGAACAGTTGTCTCACACTTAAAAATAAGACATCTCTAGACATTTGGGCAAAAATATAAGTGCTATTCTAATATAGTTTTTAAAACAAAAATTGTTAAAACTGTTAAAGCAAATGTGGTATAAATACATCATAGAGTGCTAGTTAGTAATAAACAATGAAATCCTGTCACTTGTAATAGCATAGATGGACTTGATCATAATTGGATTAAGTTTAAAGAACATAAGCTAGCCAGGATACAAAGGAGACTCATGTGTGTGAATGCTGGGATTCTTTCCCTCACATACAGAAACCTAGAAATTGTTTGGTTATTAATGGTACTGCATTCTTTATGAGCCACAAACTCTACTTTCCAAAGACATTTAGAGCAATACTGGGAAATGTGTGCACATAAATGTTTAAAAATTTTTGTAAACAATGTTGTTTTTATTGTTGAAAATATCAAAATAGGCTACCACTTAAAAAGTGTAGGAAGACTGAAAAGATGGATCAGTAGTTCCAAGCACACACTGCTCTTGAAGAGGCCCGGAGTGATTCCTCGCACCCACGCCAAGTGGCTCCCAAACATTTGTAACTCCAGCTGCAGGACATCTGACACCTTCTTCTGGCCCCTTTGAGCAATTGCACTCACATGCACATAGGCATAATTAAAGTTTTAAAATAAGTCTTTAAAATAGTTGACTAATTAAAATTCTAAGAAGCAACAATAGCTTTTGACAAAGAAGAAATACCCATTATTCCTCTCAATATAAGATGTATCAGTGTGCTAGCAATGGTTTAAAGTGTGTTCATGCACATATCTATGTGTGCTGTAGTCTCACTCTATGAGCCCCAAATTCCTATGCTGAATCCTGATTAGCAAGGTGACCATATTGGGGGGCGGTGAAGATTTTGGGAGATGATTACATCATGAAAGCTGAGCCTTCATATATGGGCTTGTAAGTACGTTGTTCATAGAAGATACTGAGGAAAATCAGCTAGCCCTTTTATCCTGGAGAATGCAGTCAGAAGATATTGTTTACTGAAAGTAGCTTATACTCTACCTCCAAAATGGTTAGAGAAAAATTTTCATGATGGATGAGCTGTAAAACATTTTGTTATAACAGCTCAAAAAGACTTAAAGGGGCAGGAGAGATGCCTCAACAGTTAAGAGAAATGTCTGCTCTTCCATAAGATCTGGGTTTAATGCCCCAGTATCTACATAGTGGCTCAAAACCACTTAAACCCCAATCCCAGGGAATCCCATGCCACTTTTTGACTGTCATGGGCCTGAAGCTTACAGATGGTATACGTAATAGATGCAGGCAAAAGACCCAAAGACATAAAATGAAAAATCATTAAGAGCATCGTGTGTGGGCACTAGTCAGGAGCAAAGTGTTTAGTTTCAATGCTAAAAACAATATTATCATGCTTTCAACTCTAAGTTAAAAATGTAAGCTGTCTTTTAGTGTGAACATGAAATATGCAACTAAAGACAACCCATGTGGTTTTAGAGTCAAAAATTTCCTCTTTGGTTTCTAATCTCAGATTTTTCACAAGGAAGAAAATGTGTGATATCCATAAACCATACAAGACATATAAATAAATCAGAAATAAAGCAAACATGTAACTAAAAATGCAAACAAGAAACCCGTTATTCCATCTACACTAAAAACTACAAAATACTTAGAAGTAAATGCAGTAAGAAAGAAATAAGAACCACAAACAAAACAAGAACAAATAAAGTTTATTTGGGGGCATAAAATGGAATCTGGGCAAATACAAACACATATCACTTACTCGCATAAACCCTGCTCTTCTTAAATTAATACAAATTCTATGCAGTTCTAATTGTAAAGCCAACAATTTTATAAATATATTTTAAAGTTCACCCTAAAAAATACTACTGAAGAGTAAGAACAAAGTAAAGAACAGTGGCCATAATGAAGAAGACCGTGCCTTAATGTCAGAGGCTAACCTAAATACCCAGTAATTGGATAAATGTGTCATTGGATGAAACACCAAAGATAAGTAAAGGAATCTAAAATATAAAAGAATATGAAGCACATTAACAATAGAAATTATATTTATTGGAAAATACTATAAAGTATTTAGGAACTTAGCTATTTATGAAAAAAATGTAAAAAAACTATAAAACCACCTGCCAATGCATGTGATTTGGATATACATGATTCAAATGTAGAAGACAAAATCAATTTTAAAAAGAAGTCCAGTAGTTTGGTGGTGAAGTGATAGGAAACTTCAGAGGCAAGATTGGAAGCCAGTGTGTATAAATAAAACATAAGAGACATTTCACTTATAAAATATCTCCAAGCTCCATATGGTGAAAGGAAATATAGAGCAAGTGAAATAAATTTGGAACAGAAATTTTAAAATAATGGATAGGAAAAAAAGGTTTATGACCTATAAATTAGAGAGAGGAAATTTCAAACGATAAAATAGTTTCCCATATTCTACACAGAATTTTTCCATATTTTATAGTGAATTTATATTTAACTAATAATTCTTAAACAACAAATCACAAAACAGTATAAAGGTATTCTATGCCTTTGGGATCTAAACACAGCCTGAGACTAGATGGTTAAAGCAACACTTAATTTCTTCCAAATTTGCCAAGTTTGTGTTTTTGTTAAAATTTAAGCCTCAGGCTAGACAGTAGCTTGGGTAGAATTCTTGCCAGGCAAGCATAAGGACCTCAGTTTGATCCCAAAAATCCCCATAAAAAAGGACTGAGCATGGCAGAACCTGTTTGTAATCTCGATTTCTGGAAGGCAGAAATCTAGGACTCTCTGGCCAGCTTGCCTAGCCTAATCAGTGGGTCCACATTTCCAGTGAGAGACCTTGTCTCAGAAAATCAAGGTGGACAGTGTCTAAAGAACAGCCAAGGCTGGCCTCTGGCATCTACAAACACATACTCACAGCTACAGACATATAAGCACATATTTACCCCCCCCCCCACCTCATTAAGGATAACTTAAGTAGTATTTATTTCTATTATACAAAATCTATTTGCACAAAAAGGCAGAAACACGTCATTGCTGACCTAATGTAAATGTGTTTTGAAAAACTGAACATTTTTGATATTTATGTTTTTCATTTAAAATTGAAAAGCTTTTAAATATTGGCAGGAAATGCACAGAAATCCAATAAAAGGGGAAGGAATATGAGTAAAGATCAAAAAATATTTTCTTGGAACTCGAACTATGGCTAAGTGGGTAAAGATGCATACTGCCAAGCCTTGAGACTGCAATGAATGTCTGGAATCCACATGGTGGAAGAAGAGCATTGTTGGGGGCTGGAGAAATGGCTCAGTGGTTAAGAGCATTGCCTGCTCTTCCAAAGGTCCCAAGTTCATTTCCCAGCAACCACATGGTGGCTCACAACCATCTCTAATGAAGTCTGGTGCCCTCTTATGGCCTGCAGGCATACACACAGACAGAATATTGTATACATAATAAATAAATATATAAAAAAGAAGAGCATTGTTGAACCGATTACCATGAACACACACACACACACTAAATATATAAATGTTCTTTAAAAAATGAAAAGAAATGTGCTCAAACTTATTGATAATTCAGAAAATGAGAAATTAAAGTAACAATGATTCCCCATTTTACCTCAAGAAAACAACCACACCTTTGAAGGAGACGGTTGCACATACTGTTAGAGAGGACACAAGTAGAGAATGTCTTTAGAGGACAAGAAGAAAACAGGAGTTGGTTACAGTGTTTTCATGACATAATAGGGCAATGTTTCAGAAAAAATTAGAAATCAGTATAGCATTTGAACCTCCACTTACTAGGACTGTAGCTATAAAACACAATTAATCTTTCCAAATTGGGGCACACACCCCCGCTTGCTTGCTCGTGTATATCATGGAGGCTCAAGGCTAGCATTGGGAGTTATCTCCTTTTCCAATTTGCTTTCTGTTTATTTATGTGTATGAATATATCATGTGTGTGCAGGAACCTCAGGAGGTCAGAAGAGGCACTGAAACACCCCTGGAGTTGAAGCGACAAACCATTGCGTTACTTTCAATGCAGATCCTATGATCTGAACTCAAGTCCTCTGAAAGAGCATCAAGCCCCTTTAAGCACTGAGCCATCTCTCCAGTATCCTTAAGCACCTTCTTCAACTGCCCTCTAGGTTTTTTTTTAGGTGATGTCTCTCTCTGGACCTAGAACTCATATAATCAGTTTGCCTACTCTTGCTGTTCAGCAAGCCCCTGGGATCACTTGGAGAGACCTCTCTATCCTGAGGTTCCAAGCACCACAAACAGCACTTATCTGGCTTTTTATATGGGTCCGAGAAGAATGAACTGGGAACTTCCTTTTATTGGGTGAGCCTTTTACTGTCTCACTTATCTCCTAAACCCTGCATGGGAATTTTATTGGTTGAAGCATCATGCAAAGTGGAGATAGCATCTCCATTCCATGAACCATTAACATCAACTTAGGAAATAAGTCAGAATTATACCTGTTGGCTTGAAGAATGTCTATGAAGTATTTGTGACTAAGAAAAGCAAATGCTAAAAGCATGTCTATAATCTCATACTGAATGAGGACAGCCTTCGTGCAGGTGCATTTGTAATTTGAAATTATATGCTATTAAGTATGAAGACAATTTTAGCACAAGTGAGGAGGTTATATGCTTTCTATGGGAGAGAAGGGCTTCAAGAAGCTCTATGTGAGGGAGGGAGCACACAGGGAAGGCAGATTTCATGACTGATTCTCCATGTGGGTGTGCATGACTCTGATTAGGACAACCCAACACAAACTGTTTCCATTCATGCAAAATAGACTCATGGTCCACCCTGTAGGAATCTTCACAGAGCTATAATAGGAGTGTGGAGGCAGAACTTCGTGTTTTAGGTTTAAGGATGAGCGTTCAAGAAAGCTAGGTTCCAAGACTGGTAACAGTTCTCACTTGTACCAGGATTATACAACACATAGGAACGGACAGCATTGTGGCATTCAGGTAAAGGACACAGTATGTGGTGTAGGCCAAGCCAAGTGCTAAGCAATGTTTTGTTTCAGGCAAATCACAATTATCCATGTGAGTCACTTAAAATTGATTCCTAAAATCAATAGTCACAAAATCCACGTTATTTTCCCAAACTACGATATTATATAATAGTTTTTAAAGTTTTATTCAGTTTTCAAATATTTGAACAAATCCAACCCCAATCCCTATTCTGTCTTCTGCTACTTGCTCAACCTCTCATCCCTTCCCACACAACTTTGAGATTATTTATTTCCTTCCTTCTTTCCCCATAATATTTAGCATAATAACCTAGAGGTTTTGTTAGCCACCCGAAGGTACATGACATCCCCAACGGTTATTAACTTAGGTCAGTTACTAAATTCTCTTGATATTTTTAGATGTGGCCTTTTTAAAAAGTTCTTCAACACTTTTAGTTATTCTGCCAAAGCAGATATTGTTTCATTATTCGCTTGGATTCAGATGGTAGATTTTTGTGTCTTTCTGTAATTCTTGCCAAAAGGCTTACAAGAGATTAATTGAACAGAGTGGACAAGAGAGTAAATGAACAAGCTGACTGGGAGAATAGGAGCAAAACAAAACAAAACAAAACAAAAACCCAAGAATGAACCAACAGGCAGAAAGGCAAACTTGATTCTCTTTCCAGTCTGCTCTATCTCTCAGGAGTTGGCATGCATCCTAGCCAAGGAGTCAGGAGGAAGAGGAGCAGCGGGCTCAATGCTGATGAACTTCCTCATCCTATGATCTGAGCGATGCTGGAGGTTTTCACAGGAACACTGGTTTTCCATAATCATAGGAAGTATCAAAAATGAAAAGGACATGAAACAATTTTCAAATCATCTTCTTTAATTGTTAATAGTGTGATAGGACAGAAGGAATTCCAGAAGTTTAACAACACAAAAGGAAATAGATAGGATTATGCCGAGTGACAGATTCTGTAGGATGCTATGGGAACACAGAGACTAGGTAGGAATATAGGTTAGGCTTCTGAAAAATGAGTATATTCTTATGTATTCCAGAAGTTTCTTCATTGTAGGAAACTATATTAGTCAAGACACCCAAATATTCCAGAAAACTCTACTTAAATTCTAAGTTGTACTTAAGCAAAATTAAAGGCATTTCTTAAGAAATATAAATCAATTTAGCAAAACTACACAGAGACTTTCTTAGAGATGTTGGTTGATTCTTGAAAACTGCCATTTTCAATGGCCTCAAGATTAGGATAGGAAACTAGGGCTTTTGTAATACTGTGAGGAACTGGAGTTATAACCACATCAGATTTTTTTCCTGCACTGATTAAAAAAATAACAAAAAAAACCCTAAATGCTTCCCCTAAGTGAGAGTGGGGTGGGATAGGAAGTGTATTGAAAGTGAACTAGAAATCATTGAGCAATGAGGGTTAGCAACAGTTAATAAGCAAATCACTTCAATTTTATAGAAATCATCTCTGAGAAAATAAAACACAAAACCTTTTATTGAAATTTGTTTTAAAGAGAAGAGTTGCTTGTTTCATCAAAGATTAATTCAGCCTCAAATCATGGGGAATTTCTTCTGCTATATCACAAACTTTTGTAAGCGAATTGAAGATTTTGAGGCATCTACAGTTTAGATGTACCAATACAAAGCGAGAATACATTTGGTACCTTTCCCTTTAAGCAAATGGTTCAATAATCTAATACTGAATCCCTGTAATACCGATCCCTGTAATGTATCTGTTCCAAGCCACAGAATTATGGGTCACGTTGCCGTTAGTGACCCAGTCAGTTGAATATCTCTGCTGTTATTACATGTTTAATAACAACCTTCTAAGTGATGAGAGCTTTTTTCTTTCCCATCAGTGACATTGCTCCCTCCCCAGATCTAAAATGATATCTTAAAACATTACCTGGTATGTTTCCATTTTATATTTTAAATATAACCACCAAAGCTGTTTATCCCCCTCCTAAACTCAGGGTTCCAAACACATGGAATAGGGAGTCACCATAAGTTTAAAACCCTCTATAATAGACCCTTTATGGAAACTTTCTAAAAATGTTAGCTACTGGCCCGAACTAATTGCTTATTTCCTAGAACACGGAGGATTCCAGAGGGGTAAAAAAAAAAAAATCTTAAAGGCTTCTATTGGGCAATAACTTTTTAGGTGAAAATCCTTTGATGATTTCCTGAGAAATTTACAAAGAAGGATTGAAAGAGAGAGAGGGAGGAGGGAAGGAAGGAAGTCAAAGAACGTGGTATGAGTGTATTTATCCCCAAACTGTCCTTATTTCTCTAGTTACCTAAACAAAATTCAAATGGTTCTATTTATGATACCCTTTGAAGAATCCTAAGAGTTTTAGCCTTGTGAAGTCTTCAGGCAGCAATTCTGCTTCAGACTTCTTATTAGTTACTGAAAGAAGGTTTCCATACTGGGAAAATTTCTTTTCCCTGTTAAAAATAAGAGAGAAGGCTCAGCAACTGAAATTGGGAAACTCTCATAGCGATAACAAGCGCTGTGAGTCTTCCACTTTTGCTCTGGCCGATTAGTGAGTAGCAGCTGAAAGAACACGCAAACTGGTATTGGAGTTTTGTTTTTTTTTTTTTTTAAATATAACGTGACCACATTGCCTTACCACCTGATAAAAACTGATAATTTAGTAGTTTTTGAGAAGGTAACAGGTAAGGTTATAAATATGTTTCAATGAAAATATTTCCTGTTCTCCTGAACACTAAAGCCCAATATACGTCTACAATGCCATTTATACAGCTATTTATGTGCAGTAATGTGTATTTATGTGGGTCTCTTTAAGTTTAATAGCAATCAAAGTAATAAAAGTCACATTTACCCTTTCAACTTTGAATAGCTAATCAGAAAACAAATTTCAACAAAACAAAAGAAAAACAAATTTCATTCTTTTTACGAGATGTTATTAAATCTTTACTCCTAGGTAAGAGTTTTGTGGTATAATTATAGGTACTAGGACAGATATCCTTCACAACTATAATAATAAAGTTTTAGTTCCAGATGTGTATTTCATATAGAAGCACAATGATTTTTACAGCTTGTTTAGAAGATAGTAGGCTATATTATGATGTGGAAAGTCCTTTTACATATGTGTTGTTTTTATTGGTTAATGAATAAAGAAACTGTCTTGGCCTGTGATAGGACAGGGTAGAGCTAGGAGACAAAACTAAAGTAAATGCTGGGAGAAAGAAGGAGTCGGGAGATCTGTGGAAGCCACCAGAGGAGAAAGACGCAAGCTGCCAGAGAAAACCTTGCCGGTAAGCCACAGCCACGTGGCAATACACAGATTAATAAAAATGAGTTAACCAAATATCTAAGAGCTAGCTAACAATACACTTAAGTGACTGGCCAAGCAGAGATATAATAATATAGTTTCTGAGTGGTTATTTTGAGTCTGGGTAGCCGGGAACGAACAAGCAGCCTCCAACAAGAACTTTAGATGCTACAAGCATATGTATAAATAATACCATACTTTCATTGTGCATTTTTTCTCCTAGGCTTAATTATTCGACCATTTTACATCTTTGCTTTTGTTATTTACACAGAACAACAGATATCAGTGGGAAAACGATGACTTAAATACCACGTGGCGTAACAAATGCTAGATGACCTCTGCTCTGGAGTGCACTTCCTAAAACAACCCAGAAAGACAGACATTACTTTTTGCAAATCCTGAACTTTCTAATGCATTATTCCTTCTAAATCGCACTTAATTTAGTCTATTACTCCAAGGAAAAGGTGATTAATAATGTTTTAACCACATAAGAGAGAATATGCATATTCGTGAGGCTTCATGAATTATTTGTGAATTTGAAATGAATAAACTTCTAATATATAGGAAAGCCAACAAAAATGCTTGCCTCATGGCGATGAATCAAAAGCAGAAAGTGTAATCCTCAAGGCATACACAACTTAAAGTTGTACACCATGGAGTTACCCCCAATGCTAGAGCAGGCCTCCTAAAGCAAAAATAAGATTCTGTGAGGTTGTCAACATTTTGGTGTGGGGAAAAGCAGAGTGCATTTTACAAAGCTAAGCAGGTAGGAGATTTAAGGCACTTTGGGACAGTGTGTTATCTTATGACTTACTGTGTTCTGAAAACCTAAAAGGTTTCATATTTTTTTATATTCTCATTAAATTGTCGAGGTGACACTGAGAACCAAGAAGACTCCCCAGGAGAGGATTTAAATTTGCTCAGGCTGCACAGTAGAAATTAACGAACGACCCAGGGACCCATATCTTTCTGCCACATTCTCTGTGCTAGGTTAATAATCAAGTGATATATAAAGTTGTCAAAAGCAGCGAACTTCAAAGGAAATGGGGTCTATAACTGAAGTGAAAAAACTGGGGGAAGCAAAAGGATTGCTCGCACACTACTTGGTATAGAAAAGGCACAAGGCTGTGCCCTAAGGTTAATTATCTGTATGAAGCAGTTTAACAAATGATATTCTAGTGATGTCCGATCTGGCAATGTATTTCTCTGTCCTTTTCCACTCTGGAGAATATGTGACACAATTGGGAACAACACTTCTGTGCATATCCTCTGTCTGCTAAGTGCGTAAACCTTTGTAGTGTTGCTCTGTGGCATTGATTGGCATTGCTCAATATTCTCTTTCAAACACTCTAGGTTCTTCCTACGGTGTCAGGATGGCTACACCAGTGTATCCACATCAGGGTTTTAAATCTCATTTATTTTATATGATAGCCTCCTAGCTTCCAAACAACTCTTCCCCTGTCAAATGTCCTGCCCTCTTAAAAAACAAAATACCTGTCTTGTCCAGAAAGTTAAATTGAAAGGTTATTATTTTTCTTGTTGCTGATTCTATTTATTTATTTATTTATTCATTCATTCATTTATTGTTTTTGGTTTTGAGACAAGGTCTCACTGTGTAGCCCTGGCTGGCTTAGAACTCTCTATGTAGACTAAGCTGGCCTCAAACTTACAGATATCTGCCCCGTCTCTGCTGCTCAAGTGCTAGGACTAAAGGCATCCACTACTAGATGAATTTTCAATGTTTTTAATGAAATAATCCTTTGTTAATTACATTATTTACTGCGGTCTCGGCATCCTAAGATTATCTTCTCTACTTCAGATACTTTCACTTCATTAAAAGGGAAAAGAATGATGTGTCAATTGAAATTTGTCAATTCCAAAATACCCAAGAATCGTGGAAGAATAACTAGCCTGGAACGAGGATTAGAGTCCTGGCAGAAATCCCATTTTGATACTTACTATTCTTTCCAAAAGAAATTATCTCAATAGACTCAAAACCTCAGTTTCATCTATGAGGCAATAAGTTAAAACTTAATGTGAAGATGAAAACAGAGCAATCTATACTGTAAAATCCTAGGGATGTGAACAAACACTGAGATAGACTGTAAAGTGGCTATGACAACTGAGATACTTGAGCTTTCTTATCTCATCCCTAGGGTTGCAGATGCTGATGTTTTTTGTTCCGAACAAGCCATCACACCTGAATGGCTGCAGTTTGAGATCCTCCATGAGGGGCTTGGGAGATGGCTCAGTGGGTAAAGCATTTGTTTTGCAAGCATGAGGACCAGAGATCAGATCCCAATACACACAGAAAAGTCATGAATGATGGGGCATGCCTGCAATCCCAGGGCTAGGGCCAGAACTCAAGGGATCACTGGCCACACAGTCTGGTCAACATGGTGAGCTTCAAATTTAGAGAGGGACACTGTCAAGATAAAGAGACTAATAAGGAAGACATTCCAAAGTCAACCTCTAGTATCCTAAATACAAACATATGACCTAGAACACTCCCTCATCTCCTCCCAGCACACACATGTAAACATATACATCCACACACATCACAAAAGTACACATACATACACATTGACACAAAAAGATATAGCAAATATAAGGAGAAATGGGTGGTATCCAGGAAAACCCTTAATGTTTGACAATTCTGGATATTTTGTGCCACAGAATATCTCTAACCATTCAAGGGTTTATGTATTCTTTCAACCTTTCATTTGGAGTTTATACTAAAACACAGTCATAAGTCAATGACAAGGAAAGATACGGCCCTCCATCCTCACTTTTTCAACTTTGAATGTTTCTAAGAATCACCACCTTCCTTTTAAACTTAATTTTTATTGATTTTTTTGTGAATTTCCCATCATGCACCCAAATTTCACTCATTTCTCAGTCCCTCCATATGTACCCTTCACCTTTTCAGTGCCCCACCAAAAGAAAATTAAAAATAAATAAATAAAAATATCAAGAAAAAACCCACTTTAATCCTCTGTCTTTCCTGTCTCTCCATCAACTCTTCAATCATTTTAGTGGCATTGGGAGCTGTGATGAGTCACGCAGTATACCCTTTCGTTCCAACAGCTTCATTTGAAAATGTTCATTGAAATGAGTTGTTAAACTGGTTTAACTTTGACTTCTGGTATACCATCAATACTGGACTTTCACCAAAACTCCTCTTGGATATCCTGCTGTTGCCCAGAGTCAAGGAGATCCTTAGGCTATGGTTCCATAGGACCAGTCCCTTCACGTGCTCTTGCAGGGCATTGAGGGGATGGATGTTGGGATTGGCCAACTCAAAGCATTGGATGTGGGCCTGAGTGATAACTGAGTTGGTCAGTTCGGGCCTCTACAGGGACTCCTGGGTGAGGAGTGGGACCAGCTCTCCTGCACCCATACCATTGGGGTCAGTGTTCTCATACCTGTAGTGAGGGATGCGGCTAGCTCTCTGAGTGTGGAGGTGGGGGAGATCTCCTATGAGGTCAGGTCCAGATATCCCAAGGCCAGTGAAGGGCAGGGCTGACTCAGCATGGCCTTGGATTTCAATACCTACAATTTACATGTTCCTCCAATGCCCCACCTCCCTGTGGTAACATGATCCATGGACATCAATACTAATCCTTGCTGAAGTAAGGCCATAGACCCAGACATGACCCCTTGACAGCCCAAGCTGGACAACACCATGTTCCCAGATGGCAGCACAGGTAACCCAGATCTGCATGGCCCTGGCAGCCATGTCCCTCAGACACCAACATGGCCACATGTAGTATTCGAGACCCCGGGCACATGTGTGGCCTTTGGTGGCAACAAGAACCACAGACATCAACACAGACTTTGGATTCCTAGACATGACCCTCAGCGGCCGCTTAAACCAGACATCACCATGGCCCCATGTGGCAGCTTAGGCCACACACATCAGCCTGTTCCTGGCTGCCTTTGAGTTTTTCGTTCTGCCTCTCTCCACAACACTTGAACCACAGCTTCACTTTGCTTTCACTCCCATTTCTCCACCATATATTTGCTCCTCTGCTGGGTGTCTTCCACCTGCCCAGGTTGAGCTGTGCCTGTCAGAATCACCCTTCTTAAAAGAGGAATGAAGATTAAGGATATCTGTGTCTGAAGGGTTAATGACCTAAGCTTCAGGTGGGTTGACTTGATACCCTCTGGTAGCTACCATTTTGTAACCTAAGCTTCAGGTGGGTTGACTTGATACCCTCTGGTAGCTACCATTTTGAGATATCACAGGAAATAATAATCTTCCATCTCCAGTGTCCCTGTTTTCCCTCCTATGAAACCCCACATATGCTGTGGGAACTCCTTCAGCCAATAGCCTTTAAGATACCAGCCCACTTGGGCATGGTCTCTTGTACTATAAAAGCTGTGAAACTCGAGCACTCTCACTCCTGGCTACTGGATTCGGTTCCTGCTCCCAGTTTGTGTAGAGGATTGTGATCTGTGTGAGTCTACCCCTAAATAAATAATCCTTTATTCTATTCAATTCTGAGCTAGTGTGGGATTGCTGTGTAGCGTCCATCTTCACACATATACACTGCTTCCACTTCAGTTGTCCTTCAGATGATCTGATTAAAGAACAATATGGTTTTGGAGATGCCTATCTTCTTTCTTCCAATTTTAATGTTGCTTCCATCAACACCAATCAAACAGGGGTTGAGCTAGGCCCTCGGAGTCCTCATTTCTGAAACTCTCAAGACAGGAAACAGGTGGCACACGTCTTTAATCCCAGCACTCGGGAGGTAGAGGCAGGCGGATCTCTGTAAGTATGAGGCCAGCCTGGTCTACAAGAGCTAGTTCCAGGACAGGCTCCAAAGCTACAGAGAAACCCTGTCTCGAAAAACCAAAAAAAAAAAAAAAAAAAAAAGACATGAAACCATTACTTTGGGGACTATACTTGGGTAGGCAAGGCTCAAAGGCACTGGTTCTTAATCATGTCTGTTACTCAGAATCACCCTAGGCTTTTTCTCTTAATCATACTAATTTTCTGAGTCCAATTATCCAGATATTTTGATTTAATTAGATTGTAGCTAATGTGTCTGTGTGTGAATGGTCCCTGCATGATTCTACCATGCAACCGTCTCTAGAACCACCATTCTTTGATGAGCTGTCACATTCTCCATCCCTATAGCTGGTAAACAAATTCATGGCAACCGCACATTCCATTTCTCAAGTAAGTCCTTGGAACTAACATTTGCCCTGAATCTTTTTTTTAAAAGAATTATTTTATTTTTAGGTGTGTGTGTGTGTGTGTGTGTGTGTGAGAGAGAGAGAGAGAGAGAGAGAGAGAGAGAGAGACAGAGACAGAGACAGAGACAGACAGAGAGAGAGAGACAGAGAGAGAGACAGAGAGAGAGAGAGAAAGATCCAGAAAAGGCATAAGATCCCCTGAGGGGGGACTGGAGCTAATAGATATGCGGAGTGAAACTTGGGTCCTCTGACAGAGCAGTGCACATTAACTGCTCAACAATTTCTTTAGCCATTCATAATCTACTAAAAAATAATTGTGTTTCTCATTGTATCATGTTGCATTTCCTTCTTCCTATTCAAAGAGAGAAAGTATTAATCTAAGGCCTCCCTCAGGGGAGGGATGTGACAGAGAGAAACTAAAAATAGTCTACAAGTAATCCAAATTCTAATTTCCCTCAGCCACTGGAGGATTTGGAAGTGGACATGTGGAAGCAAACAGACGGAGGGAAATAAGTAGAATTCATATAACAACAACAGAAAATGGTGGGAAATTCTAGATTTGGGGCACAAATGTCACTATTCTCTTTTTTGGAAACTGTGTAGCACTTTTACATACTGATTCCAGATAAGTATTTCCACTTCATACACATAGTTTAACCAAACAAAGGCAACAAGAAAGCTGAAAACCAATCAGCAGAAATGGTGAGTTGACTTAGCAATAGACACATTTGTTGACACTTTCCCCAGACTTCTCCCATTCTCTTGAGACAAATGGTTAGCATTATAGAGTTCTCGAGCAATTTGAGGTCAAGGAGGAAACTCTAGAAACAACTGATACTGAGTTTGGGATTGTTTTTCTGAAGATCTAGTTGAATATAATCATCAAGTTGGAAACAAAGTTAACTAAAAAATTATGTGTTGCATGCATGAATTTTTTAACCAGTGCTGCTACTATGGCATTCTATCATCGAAGAAATATATTATGAATTTTCCATGTTTCTCTAGTCAAATTGATATATAATTGCTCGAGAATAATAGTAAAAGGCAGAACCAAGGTACTCTTGTGATGGGGTATGGAATTTCTGCTTATCTAAAAGAGCAAATATACTTTTCCATAACTTATCCTCATTCTGGAATCTGATACACTGAAGGGTTGGTAATCCATTAATGTAGTATAAGTTACTTTAGACTCTTGTAGGTGAAAAAATATTCTTAAGTTTATAAAACATTCTTTCTAGAAGAAAACATTTTTCTTGATGTTCCTATTAATGTATTTTGTCTTCTGCAGCTATTCAAACATCATTCCATTTTATTTATTTCCCTGTGGCAATTCTCTGACTACTTCTTTGTTCATTACTAGTAGAATACATTACATAACAAGACTACATAAATTTTATTATACTTTGGCTTCACTTTGTGTTCTGCATCTGTTTTTTTTTCTGCAAGAAACTTTCCTCTAAAGCACTTGACTTTTTAAAAAGTTTCTAAGTAAGATTTATTGTTATGAGAATGTATGAACCAAGTAAATTGAACAAAATACAACCATTTCAGGGCTGCTCAATATGGATAGCATTGGCTGTTCGTCTGTGTCAAAGAATTGTTCTGAGAATAGGAACAGAGAGAACACTTTGCCTGGCAGTGGTAGTGCACTCAAGAGGTAGAGTCAGGTAGATCTCTGAGTTCAAGACCAGCCAGGTCTATAGAGGGAGTTCTAAGACAATCATGGCAACAGAGAGAAACCTCATCTTGAAAAACCAAAACCAAAAACAAGCAACAACATCAAACAAAAATCTGGAGAGCACTCCTAGCAACCTCTCCCCACAGTCAAGCTAGGGTCAAGGATTTGAACCTTGCTTTGGTTTGAACATTTCCATTTCCCTGGAAGGCATAAATTGAAATTTTAATCACCAGTACAAATGATGATATTATGCACGTGATTACCCTGTGAAGGCAGAGCCTCTAGAATGAGATTAGAGCCCTCATTAAAAAGTTCATTGGAGCTGCATTGTCTCCTTCACTACCTGAAGATGCAGTTGTCAAGAATCTTCTAGAACACAAGAGGAAGTCCTCAACAGACATTGAATCTTCCAGTACCTTGATAATGATCTTTCCAGGTGTTTAAACTATGAGAAACAAGTTTCTATGGCTTATAAGCCAACAAGTTTGGGACATTTTGATATAGCAAACCAAATGTGCTAAGACAAACGTATCTGTGGCTCTGAAGGAAAATTAAGAATCTTAAGCATGTAAGAGAACAATAGTTCCTAAAAAATGGCTTTCCCATATTTAGATTATTTGGAGAGTAATAAGATTATCTGGAGAGTAGAGAGACTGAGGCATGGGAGATTTTTTTCCATTTTCTGGTGTCTTCTTCAATTTCTGTTTTTCAAAGACATAAATTTCTTGTCATAGAGGTCTTTTACTTGTTTGGTTAGAGTACCGTTGCAATCTGCTGGCCTGGTCTGTCACCTGGGTACCCTTTCCCTTTAAGAGACAAGCCCTACCCACTCCAAATCTCCCCAGTCCCATCCCCACCCCTTACCCCCACTGCTGAGGCAAGTAGATCTTCTGCCTCTTCCCAAGCCAGATCTCTCTGTGTCTGTCCCCCTTCTGAGAAGGTAACTATTGCCCCTCCCTTCTTCCCCCTTTTCCCCTCTATTTATCTGTCTATCTGTCTATCTATCTATCTATCTATCTATCTATCTATCTATCTATCTATCCTGTCTCTTACTTGCCATGGTCTCCCACCCACTAGAACACCTGCATGGACTTAGATCACCCGGCACTGTCCCTTGTGGGACTGGCCTCGGGTCACCAGCATTATGAATGATAACATTGGCCTGACTCAGCCACATTCCCTTCCACTTTCAGGCAGGCGGGCTGGCTGAGGGCATGTGGAGACCCTAGACTTGGACCATTTTCCACTTCTTGTGCCTGCTCCAACACTATACCTGCCAACTAAATGGTAAGGTCTCCTTCCCCAAGTCAGCTTTCATTGGCATTCATCTCTGCTGACCCCATGGCTGAGGACCAAGATCTGGTTTCTCGTCTGAGACTCTTTTCTTCATCTTGTCTCATTGAGGACTGCTGTCCTCATCTCAGGACACTTAGAGTGGTCCTGCCTGGTTCTTAACTCCTGTGCTGAAGGAACTCAAACTGACCTGTCCTATCTCATCCTATCTCAAAGATGTTCGCAAATACATAGCCACTGTGTTTTGCGTCTCTCACACTCTTGGCCATGGGGAATAAACTTCCTAAAACTATCAATCCAGTCAACCTCCTGGAATGTCTTTTACGGACCCTAAAACCTCTGCCTTCATTACAGATTCTTAACCTTACTCGCCTTTGCACTAACACATGGTCTATGTACCCCTTAAATAACAACCTAAAGTGGCCACTTTCTCATTTCTATCAGCAAACAGGCAGATTAAAAAGTTTCTATCCAAATCATGTTCTGCATTGCCAGTGTCCTGCTGGCATCCCACGCCTGTCTGGTTTTCCTTTCACTTGGCAGCCCCACCCCCACCTGACTGTAAATGCTCCTTTTCTTGCTCCAATTCCTTCTTTCTGTTTCTGCCATGGCTACTGCTGATCCAGCAGGAGCCGGCAAGACTAGTTGTATCTGCAAGGTGACTGTTTTCAGTTCCAGCCCTCGCTCCCCATGGTGGTTAGCGGTGCAACAGCTGGCAGTACTGAGTAACTTTTCTGTCTATTCCACGTATGAAAAAAAATGTGTAAATGGTGAGGCCACATGGATGTGATTCTATTTTAAATGTATATTCTACATGGCCTCTATGTTTCTCTTGTTAATTGCATCTGCTTAAAATTTATGCCACAGCTCTGAAAACATGGTTTATCTGTGCAACATGGGACCACCACCATCTTGACTAAGGACAGATCAGATGACCTCATCACCATCTTGACTAAGAACAGGTCAGGTAACCAAGTTGCCATCTTTACTGAGGTATTCCTTGCCTAGTCTCACAGTTTACTATTTTGTGTCTCAGTTCCTCTTATATGTGTGTTTTGCACAGCGGCATGCTTTTGGTAGGGCCAACCACAGCATCCATCTCAACCAACGCCTTTTCAATATATGTGTGTGTGTGCATGCATGTTACTTTTCAGTTAACTTTATGTATGAACATAAGTTAGCTTTAACTCTGTGTGTATATATGCATAAAACTTAAATTCAACTATGTGTAACTGTACATGTACTTACTGTTAAGAAATGTTTTAAAGCTAACCTACAGCTTTTCCTATAAACTGTTCTCCACTATTGTCAGTTCTACCATTAAGCTTCTATTGCAAACAGTTTTTTCTTCTTTTTCATTCACAAGTATAAATCTCACCTGTTAAGTTAAAAAACCAAGACAGTTAAGCTTGGACTCCACTCTCCAGGCAGATTCTATACTGTAATCATAACAAATCTAACCCTGATAAACAGCCCTTAACTACTTAGAGATCTGGGGATTATGTCATTTAAAAGCTTAATTTTTAAAAGACTTTTCTTAACTGAGAGACAGGTTGGCTCCTAGCAGCAGCACTGTGTTTTCTCCAAAGAAGGCAGATGGACACAGAACAATGTCCATCTGCAATTTGCTTCATCAAGTGAAAGCACTAATCATTGGGTAGAACTGCCTTTCATCAAAACTCCTGAAGATTGCCAGACATGGACAAAGATTCAAATGGAATAGACTGCCTAGCTGCTCAGGACAAGGTAGGCCTGTCTTCCTACAAAGTTCCTAACGCACAGGATCTTCTAAAACTTAGCAGCTCCTGCACTAAACAGCAGAAAGCAAATGCAGTTCTGATGCCCCTGCCCTCAACAACCATGAGGGACCCTTAGGAGTGGCTCTAGGCAGTCAATAGAGTAAGTTCTCTGTTGCTTTTTAATCAATAACTCAAATCAAATATTATCCTTCTCAAAGATCTCTGATGCAGTTTAACAGATGAGAGGTTTTGCCAGATTAAAAGAACAATCTCATCAAATTTCAGTACAACTTCTTAACATGTCTTAAATAAAAGGTGTTTTAAGATACAAAAATGCAAGTTATTAAGGTGTGTACCTGCAAGTTATTAAGGTGTGAGGACAAACACAAGTTAACCAATTTCTCTCTCACACTGCCTTTCATGCTTTTCATTGGCATTCTCTAAAGATACTTTTCATTGTACAAAACCATCTATTACAATCATCTGACATAAATATGCTACTGTGTAAAACTTATGTTTTACAAACTCAAAGAATTCTTGTGAGTTTCAGGGACCCGAAGTGAAGAATTCACTTTAAACAGGTCAGATACACCCCCTCTCAATTCCCTGGTCCTGAAAAAAATTATTTTCTTCCCAAACTTAACTTTGTTCTCTGCTTTTGCCAGGTCCAAGAGACACTGGACAGTTCCACACCACAAATGCTGGACAGGAGTCATTTTACCAGCTACCCCAGGATGTGACCAGCACCCAGCTTTCTTGGGTCCCCCATAAAAGGCTTTGTGCCCACAAATAAGCAGGAAACAGTCTTGAGAACTCACCATCCCAATCCCCCCCAACCTGTCATGCCTAAATTCCTGCCTTTTTATTATAAGAGAAAGTCAGGAATATTGTAATCTGATGGCCTGACCTGTACCTGGGTACACTATCCCTTTAAGAAACAAGCTCCACCCACTCCCAATCTTTCCCTCTCTCCCCAACACTGAGGCAAGCAGATCTCCTGCCTCCTCCCCAGCCAGCTATTGCTCTGACTGTCCCTCTTCTGAAAAGGTAACTACTGCCTCGCTCCCCTCTTCCCCTTTCTTTTCTCTCTCTCTCTCTCTCTCTCTCTCTCTCTCTCTCTCTCTCTCTCCTTCTCTATCTATCTAATATCTCTATCTCTATCTTTCTATTTACTTCTTTCCTCCATAATCCCCTTACCCATTAAATAAACTCTATACCCAAGCTTTCTCTGCACGGTACATCTGTCTGTCTCTCACCTGCCATGGGACCCACATAGCCTCAGGTCACCCACCACCCCTCATGGGACTGGCTCGAGTCACCTGCATAATGAATGATACCAGTTACCCCAAGACTTTGTATGTTGTTTGTGGCTATTGTGAAGGTGATGTTTCTCTGATTTCTTTCTCAGGCTGTTTATCAGCTGTATGTATGTGGGCTACTGATTTCTTTCAGTTAATCTTGTAACCTTCCATATTATTGAAAGCATTTATCAGCTATAGAAGTTCCCTGGTAAAATTCTTTGGAGTCTTTTATACATATTATTATATCATCTGAAAATAGCAAAATTTGATTTCTTCCTTTCTAATTGTATCCCCTTGATCTCCTTTAGTTGGCTTATTGTTCTAGATAGAACTTTAAGTACTATATTGAATATATGAAGAGAGTGGGCACCCTTGTCTTGTTCCTGGTTCTAATGGAATTACTTTGAGTTTCTCTCCATTTAGTTCGATGTTGGTTGATGGCTCACTTTTAATTGCCTTTATTATGTTTCTGTATGTTCCTTGTATCCCTGATCTCTGCAAGACCTTTATCATTAAGGGGTATTGGATTTTGTCAAAGGCTTTTTTAGCATTTAATGAAATGATGATATGTTTTTTCTTTCAGTTTGTTTATATGACAGACTGCATTGACAGATTTTTATATGTTGGACCATTCCTGCACCTCTGGAATGAAGTCTACTTGATCATGGTGGATGACTTTTCTGATGTGTTTTTAGATTTGGTTTGCCAGAATATTACTGAGGATTTTTTGCATCAATTTTCACGGGTGAGATTGGTCTGCAATTCTGTTCATTGTTGTGTCTTTGTTTGGTTTGGGTAGGAGGATCACTGTAGCCTCGTAAAAAGAATTTGGCAATTTTCCTTCTGTTTTTATTGTGTTGAACATTTTGAGGAGTATTGGTATTTGAAAATCTGGTAGAATTATGCACTGAAATAACATCTGGCCCTGGGATTTTTTTTTTTGGGGGGGGGGGATCAGGACACTTTTGATGACTGCTTCTATTTTTCTAGGAGTTATAGTTCTTTTTAAATTCTTTATTTGGTCTTGATTTAATTTTGATTTGTGGCAGCTATTCAGAAAATTGTACATTTCCTTTAGGCTTTCCAATTTTGTGGAGTACAGGTTTTTAAAGCATGACCTAATGATTCTCTGGATTTCCTGTGTCTGCTGTTATGTCCCGTTTTCATTTTGGTAGCTCTTTAATTCTTTCCACCTCCTTGTCCATAGGGTTCTCTCAGCCCTGAGAGGAGGGATTTGGTAAAGGCATCACATTTAAAGTTGAGTGTTCCAAGGTCTCTCACTTTCTGTATACTGTCTGGCTGTGATTCTCTGTATTTGCTCCTCTATGCTGTAGGAGGAAATTTCTCTGATGATAGTTGAGCAAGGTGCAGTTCTATGAATATAGCAGAATATCATTAGGAGTTATTTTATTACTATGTTCTTTTAGTAGAACGGTAGTATTGGCTTTCACCTTAGGTCCCTGAGCTATTTAGTTTTAGGTTCTCAATCACTCAAGCGTGGCTGTGTGTGGGTTCTATCTCATGGAGTCGTTCCTAAGCCAAATCATATATTGGTTGGTTTTTCCCGTAAGCTTTGTGACACCATTACACTAGCATGTTTTACAGGCAGGACACCATGGTAAATATAGGATTTGTAGCTGGATTGATGTTCATGTTTCTCATTTGTGGAGAACAACCTATAGTCTTGGCAAGAGTTTCAGTTCTTTGAGTGTTCCCATGGGAATCTTTTGGTCAACAACTCAAATGAATGTCACCCAGTCCCTGTATTGAAAGCTTCATTTGATGACAAGAGATGTTCAGTTGGCACTATGTCTTCTGAATTATTTGGTGATTTCATTCAGATCACCTTCATATATATATATATATATATATATATATATATATATATATATACTAGAGCACTTCTACTGTATTAGGTTTCCATACTACCCTCAAATGACCCTTAGTTTTGGCTGTCTCTCTGTGTATTCCCTCCCTCATCTCTCACTTCCCTCTCCTTCCTCACTTAATCCTCATGTTTCAGCCCCTACCCACCCACTATCTATTCTATTTTCCTTTCCTAATGAGATCTGACCCTTCTATTCGTTTACTCCATACCTCATATAAAATCATATACAATATTGCATGACTTGTAAGTACAAAGCCCAACAACTATTCCTAGAATATTATATACTAAATAAATAAATAAGCAAACATGATTTGACTCTGACACCAATCACTATGAAGCATTACACCTTTCTTATAAACCAGAACTAGTCACCATAAAAATTAGACTTTTCTACATTAAAAAAAAACTTTACATACAAATAGGTACATCCTGCATCTTAGGTTTCTAAAAAAATGAAAATTCACTTGTGACTGTTCTTGGTACAGTTTATTCCATTCACAACATATATCCATAAAACATGGTATTATTTATTACCATGCTTCTCCACTTGCATGATTTAAGCATCATGGATTCCAGGTAAATGCATCATCCAGTATCCATCCAAGGAGAGAAAATGTTGTTTGTTTGTTTGCTTTCATAGAGGGAAAATTCACTGTAATGTCCTTTGAGATGGACCATTGAAGTCCACTGCTACATCTTTACAGTGAGGTTTTCAGATTTACTAGTATACCTGGCCTTTCAACTTACAGGATGATTTTATAGTCTACGCTGGAACCAGAATCACCAAGAGATCTTGTAAAGCACAGATTTAGAGTCTCATTCCTACATTTCTGATAGAAAAGCCTGGTGTGAGATTAGAGTTCCATAGAGACTCTGGGATCTTCTCCTAAATTCTCAGATACTGACGTTGCTTCTGTTCGGATATTAACCAATCTCCAAAGGAATCCATGTGATCTTTGGGCTGAGCAAGCTCATTTTCATTGAATACTAAGATTTTTTTTTTTTTTTGCTGTGAAGGTTTGAATATGGAGTGTCTCCTACAGACTTACATGTTTAAACACCTGGTGCCCAGTTGATGGTGCTGAGGGAAGGTAGTGGAATCTATAGGAGAGAACTCCTTGCTGGAGGAAGTGTGTCACTTAGAGCCTGGCCTCACTTCCTGTGTGTAGCTTTGAGCACAGAGCTTCTGCCACCATACCTCTCCTTCCTGCCCTGCCATCGTGTCTCCTCCATCACGGTGGCTTATGTCCTTCTCAAACTGTGAGCTGAAGCTAAACTTTCTCTCTCTCAAGTTTCTTTTATCGGAGAGCTTGATCACAGCAATAGAAGAAAAACTAAGACGTGTTTGTTTCTGTGTAGAGAGGTGAAAGAAAGAATTCCACAGGATTTATTAGCTGTCACTGGTAACATTTTCAGGCATGCCCAACCTTTTAAATGTGACACGATGCTGTTATCTACAAAGCACACGCCTGAGGAATGCAGTCCAGTCACCAGAAAAAAAAAGAATCACAAAAGTGCCTCATACTGTTTGCGGTGAGTTTAGACTTTGGTGTTAAGTCTCATTCACAGCTGCTCTGGTCCTCCTGCCGACCAAGGGCTACAAGTCAGATACAGCGGCTAGTTTAGAAGCTACGGAGACTGAAATTACTCTAACTTGTCTGTTGCCTGTAGCCTTCAGGGTCTGCTACAGAGCTGTAGTGATGTTCCACAGTCATAAGCTGTTGACACATCTCCAAGAGCTGATAATTAACAGGTGAAGATGAAACCGGGGACCATTGATGGGTGATGCGTTTCCTTTCCCTGAAGTTAAAACACATTGAGCAAAGCTCTTCTTTTGACAATTTAACATTTTGCCTGAGCAATTTCTGACGTTTGTTTTGTGTTCTGATGCCATGATCCATGACATATATATATATATATGTATATATGTATATATATATACATATATATATATATGATTTAATATAAATAAACCTCATTCTTCTGTGGCTTGGCAGGTTTTTCTGAGTTATCCTTGCTGGGACAGAGTTCCAAATTTTGATGAAAGATTTTCTCTTTGAATCAGTTATCTTCCGTGCTCATTCTTCTCAAGATAGAAATGTCTCTTTGTAGAAGTAATAAACAGACATTCTGAATTTATCACCATCTACAAAGGTCAAAGGAGAGAGAGAAAGGTTTAAGGACTCTAGCCACCATTAAGGCATCTACAGGGAAGCATCCCGGAGATTGGCTTTAAAGGGAACTTTTGCAGTCAAATTATGTCCAATACATAATCCATTTCTCTTATACTGTGCAAACACAGAAGAAGTTCATAAGAAAGAACAAAGATTTGTTTCTTTGCCAAAGTAATAAACTTAAAAAAAATGTTGTCTGGCTTTGCATGATTGCTTGAAATCTCATTAAATGTTAAACACACGGAGTCTCTCAGATAAATTAATAAAAAGCTCTAGTTACTAGTTAGAAAACACCCGTCTGAAATTTGGAATGATGAACTAATTAGCAGAAGAGCACTTTAAGCAGATTTATCTGACATGTGTTAACTGTGGTCTAAATAAGGCAAAGAGGATTCTCCCCTCCTCTTCCCCTGTCTCTGTGCTTTTCAGAATGCCTGATGCACAATGAAGTGCTTCTCTCATGAGGAAGGGAATCAGAATCATGAAGAACACCCTGAATGGACTGGGGACATGCATCAATGGCTAAAGTACTTGTACAAGGGTGAGGTCCTGTGTTGGGATCCCCAGAATCCATGATTTGATTTATTTTGTTCTCACATCTGAGCCAGTATGCTAGCGTGTGTCAGGAAATCTGTGTGTCTAAGGCGAGCCTGCTCTGCATAGTGATTTCAAGACTAGCCAGAACTACACAGTGAGACCCTATGTTAACAGTCATCCTTCCATCCTCACGGTGACTGTGTAGACGTGCAACTCCTGTACTGAAGTACAATTCCAGGTAGATCCTGGAGGTTCACTGGGCAGCTAGTTTAGCTGGAATGATGAACAGAGGGTTCAGTAAGAGGCCCTGTCACAGACAAATGAACACAGGTTGTAAGGAGTGAGAGAAGACTCCTGACATTAGCTATGGTCTCCACCCAAGCATGCACAGGAAGGGCATTCACACACGCCTGTGCATGGCCATGTGTGCATGTGCATTTGAGTACACACACACTACACACACACACACACACACACACACACACAGAGAGAGAGAGAGAGGAGAGGGGGAGAAGGAGAGAGAGAGAGAGAGAGAGAGAGAGAGAGAGAGAGAGATTAAGAAAATAAATTCTTCTCTCAGCACTGGCATTAAGTTTGCTAAGGTTTGTGTAAAAGTCCTAGCTGTCCTGGAACTCACTCTGTAGTTCCAGAGTGGCCTCAAACTCACAGAGATCCACCTCCCTCTGCTTCCTGAGTGCTTGGATTAAAGGTGTGCACCACCAGCACCTGGCCAGGTTTGAACATTTTCTTTTTGCTCACACCATATTTTATTAAATAGTCCTTTCTGGGAGATTTTCATCTTCTGAAAAAACAATATATCTAAAAGTAAATTTTATTTGTGTGTGTTGCATTTTTCTACTGGAAATATGGATTTGTTTCACTCAAGAATATTGACCATTTATTAGGAAAATATTTTAACATATATATATTTTTTTACAAAACTAAATACATGTGCTTACTTGGCTTATCATTCAACGTAAAGAAGTTGCCATGACAACCACTATCTCAACTGGAAGCAAAGCATCATTTTGTTCTTTACTAGAACAGGCAAGTGAGTTGATAAAGGAGAAGACGCTAACCCCTCATTCTCATTATAGTGTCCCATTGAAGCACTAGAGGAAAGTAACTCAGTCTCCATGAACTCCAATTTATCCTGAATGTCTCCTTTGGGATGTACATTTTCACCTCTCTCCTTGGCTTCAAATGTACCTGGTCACAATTTCTCCTGTTTTGTCTGAAATTCTTCAGCGGTCTGCCCGATTCAGTCACTGAGAGTAAAGTCATGTGGTAACTTGGTATAGGTGTGGGGAATGTTTACTGATGTCGTTGCTACTGCCTCAGAGGACTTGGTACTTGTACCTCTTTGCCCATCATCCTGGAGTGCTACAGTTGAGAGTCATGTCAAAACTACATCTTAACAACTTTTCCCATTTGTTAGTCTTCTTGTACTTTCTCATTTTCCTATACCATCTTTCAGGTCTGGGACTATCTCCTAGCTTTTTGGCAGAGGGACTGTTGTCAATTGTCCTGTTATATTTGGATCATTAGGACACAGTTATAGAAATATTTTTCTTAAAATAGCATCCTGAAATCATAAGTTCTGAAAGTTTCAATTGCATAAACATAGGATTTGATGCTCTGTGTCCTAAGAAAGGAGACATATTAATAACAAATTTCTATGATATATTTAAATTTTATTTTGTTTGAAGACACTTCTGGTTAATGTTAAGTAGATATTCTATTATTAGAACTTCTGTTTTTAATACAAGGTGTTCCTTTTACAACTGCTTTTTATTTTTTGAGAGTTTCATATAAATATAATATATATATATATTATATATAATTGTATATTAAAAGTCAGAAAGATAAACAATGGCAACTCACAACTCAGTGTCAAAAGTAGTCTTTCCACCCTCAAGAGATTATAAATTAAGTCTTATGTATATATATATACATATCAGTTAATTTCAGTTCATTTCAACCCCTGTTCCTGTTTCCACCTCTCTTCTCTTGTCAGAGTCCTTCTTCCTACTAATAGTTTATTTCACGTCTTCTTTGTGTGTGTGGCCCATGCAACTCACCTAGTTTCTTGTCTAAGTGGGTGAGAGGCTGTTTACTGGAGCAAGAGTAACTATGAATGACTACATTAGTGAAGAAACTGACAGCCTTAAATGGCATATCCGTATTACCTCCTCCATGATACAGAGAACATTGCAGAAGAGGAGCAGAAAGAACAGGAGAATGGAAGATTGAGCATATTTGCTACACAGCCACATTGTCTAGATGTAGCACAGCTGTTGCACTCAGAAACTTTGCTATAGCTGTGGCTTCCTGCACAGGATCAAGCTGTAAACATTTCATTAGGAAGTTTCTCCTCTGGATGTACTGGCTGTTGCATGCCAGCTCATCTTAACTTTTAAGTCTAGCACACTTACAAACCAGATTTATTGGCTTATTAAAAATAAACCCAAAGGTTGATTTTGCTGTGTATGGGTAACAAAAGAATACAAATTCAATTATATGTATATAAAATTATATATTAAAAGTCAGAAAGATAAAAAATGGCAACTCACAACTCAGTGTCAAAAGTAGTCTTTCCCCCATCAGGACATTATAAATTATAAATCTTGAATAGAATTCTAATGGCTACAAAAGAGGAAAAGGAAACTAATAAAGTCTGAACACAGAATAAAGCATAACATGTATTCTTTCTCTGTTTCAGAAATGGGTGGACCTGATTCTGAGCTTTTGAATGTCATCAAACACATGTGGACAATGTCCAATCTAACTAGAAACAGTAATATAGGCGTAGTCTCCCTTTGTGATGCTGGTATTCTGAATTATTTTATACTTGGCTTTAGTTGCAATGAGGGGAAGGAATACCAGGAGCTGATGTACAAAAGACCTCCTCTGGGAATTACACTTCCAGGAACTGCTTCATGCCATTGTGAGGCTTCACAGCAAACAATATTTTTTGTCTGAGTGAGTTTAAGGGATTAGGTTTTAAGAATTAGGTTTTAGCTTCCTCTTCGAAATGGCAAATAAAAATTAATCTGTGGCCTTGAGAAGACTTATGATTTTGGTTATGTGTGACTCTGGACAAAAAGCCATACAAAAGCAGCACAAAACCACCCTGGTCACTGATGTCCAAAGCTAGCAGACTCAATAAAGTGTGCTGCTGACATACAGCAGCCTGTTCATCACAGCAGAAATAAGCATAATTCTCCCGATCAAGGGAAGGAAAAGTTGCTGGAAGTGTTGACATTCTGGGTACTAAAGTGGATGCCTCACTAAGTGAGATGTTTATAGAGTCTGGGGTGCTCTGTGGATGCCTGCCAGTCGCCCGCATAGCAGGGGAGCACTCTGTGTTGCTGCTGGCTTCTTTATCCAAAGATCAGATTGATAGAAAAAGAGGAGCTCGGATTCATGTAGCCCAACCATCATAGTAAAAGACATTAAGTAAAGAACATTTGAGGGTTTAGCACTCAGTATTATTTTGTGTATTTAAGAAACAATAAGCCTCCAGTTCAGCCCTCAGTGTGTCTCAGAAGCTTTTGTCCCTAACTGTATGCCGGCCAGTAAGCATTGTGCATCGAATGTAAGTTCTGAACTCGGTAAGATTAAAAAGATATTGTAAGTGGCAAGTCTCTTTCTCAGCTACGTGGGAAGTTAGGGTGTTCATAGCAGTTATGTTAGTCCTTCCACTACTCTTATTCTATGTGGATCCTGGTGGGGGTTTTACTAATTTGTGATTTCAGGGAGCACGGCGTGGTATAAATAAAATATCTACCTTGAATTTCTCAAACAGCATGACTGTATTGGTTGTTCAATAAACTTTGGGTTTCCATTCATAATAATAAATCTTAAACAGGCTAACATCCACATTATCAAAGAAATCATGTGTTCACATGATCAGCTGACTTTTAGAAGCTCCTATCTGTCCTCTTTCCCACTTCCATGTCTCTCTTATTTAGCAGGATCTTAGAACCCAATGGCAAGCTTTTTCTTTGTTCTCTGTTCTTTTCAGCTTCTCCTTCAGTGATGAGGTCAATTATATAATTTACTTTCAACTACAGTTTCTTGGGTTTCAATCAGATTCTTTATATGTATTCTATTTTCGTGAATACTGTTAGCCACAGTTCTCTCCTGTGCCAGGTACTCTGATATCTGGGCCCCACATGAGTCTGATTCTATTGTCTGTTCCTTCAAACATTACTATTCTTTCTCCATGTACTCTGTTATTTTTTAACTTACTACTTCTGAAAAATAATTATAGAAATAATTTTAGGGACCAAATGTCACCCTCTTGCAGGAGGCATCTACAAAGCCTCTGGCAAGGAATTATGTGAGAATCAGGACAAGTTCATCCAGAGATTTAATTCATTCACTTTTGAGTCCAAAGCAGAATTTCAGTTCCTATGACAACTTGTTGATTCTGGATTTCCATTACTCCAGGAAGGTGCTTTCATCTGCTTGTTCTGCTTGTTTTGTCTGTTTGTTGTTGCTTTGTTTTTTGCCTTAAATAGCAGATTCTGAACTCCAATTTTGGGACCCTTTAAGTGGTGTATTATTTCAAAGAGTTTCAGTCATCAACTCTTTCAAATGCTTTGCTAGAAAGAGCAGACCCGAGAATCCAGTTATGCTGCATGAGTTTCCTTTTCCTTGAGTTTTCATTCTCTAAGATTTTCCTGCCTTGGTATCACTAATTTTTGGTTGTTGTTAGTTTGGAACATTTTACTCAGTTTTTCACATTTGATGTTTGTCTTCTCATGGAGAAATTCCATTGCTATAAACTAGTTACCTTGCTGAAAATCAGAGACTGAATCCTGTACGCTATCACTGTCTATTACAGGATCTTTCCATTTAGATCCCTTATATATAATTTGAGCATTACATGATTAACTCTCATACTGCTTTTATCAAATAATATTCATAAATTCATACATTTAAATATTCCTTTTAACCGGACATCAGTCATACAAAGTGGGCTTGTTTGTCTGTAATGCTAAAGTTATTTTCTTTACATTTCAAAAAATAATAAGCATCATTCATTCTTCTTGAACCAATAGATGAATCTTCTTGTCTGGATATGGCATACACTATATTAATAATGGAAGACTGTATATTATAAAGCTTCATTTCTCAGTGTGCACTGTCTCTTCAGATACTGATTCTAGTTAATGTTTCTATTGATGTGATGAAACACCATGACCAAAGCAATAAAGAAGATGAGTGTATTCAGCTTACACTTCAAAATCATAGTTAATCATTGCAGGAAGTCAGAACAGGCACTCAAATAGGACTGGAACTTGGAGGCAGGAGACAATGCAGAGGCCATAAAGGAGCGCTGCTTACTAGCTTGCTCATCCTGCTCTCTTAGAGAACCCAGGATCACAAGACCACGCCTGACTCCACCCACAATGGACTGGACCCTTCCACATCAATCACTAATCAAGAAAATGCCATAAGGGCTTGTTGACGTTCTGATCTTTGGGAGACATTTTCTTATTGAGGCTCCCTCTTCTCTGATGACTTTAACTTGTGTCAAGTTGTGTTGAAAGGAGGGCACTTGTTGGTTTCTAGCTGCTCAGTCCCGAAATAATCACACAGAAACTATGTTATTTAAATCATATAGCTCTAGCTTCTTATTGACTAATTCTTACATGTTAGTTTAAACCATTTCTATTAATCTGTGCATTTCCATGTGGCTGTGGCTTACTGACGAAAGTCTGGCATCTGTCACCATGGGGCTACATGGCTTCTCTCACTCTGCCTCCTTTCTCCTAGTATTCAGTTTAGTTTCCCCCACCTAGCTAAGTTCTGCCCTGCTATAGGCTCAAAGCAGTCTTTTTATTCATTAATGGTAATCACAGCATACAGAGGGGAATCCCACATCACCTCCCCTTTTCTGTTTAAATAAAAAGGAAGGTTATAACTTAAACATAGTAAAATTACATATAACAAAACAGTTATCAAGCAAAAATTATAATATTCATGTCTAATTTATCTTTTATCATTACTAAGGAAAACTGTATCTATTCTTTAGCTCCATCAAAGACTACAAAGAAGGATACAATATTACCTAAGTTAACAGGAGGTTCATTGTAAGCAACTTCCAAAACTCTAGAAATGACAGAGACATCTCACTGCCTAGACAGTCACCCAAAGTTCTTCTGTATCATTGGAGCATCCATCGTCAGCCAATAGGCCCATAGTATGCAGCAGACTTTTCCATGAAGCAGGAAATTTTAACAACAGTTTCACCTATATTGGCAGTTTGTCAGTAACATTTTTCTGTGTCCTGCAGACTATCTGCAGACTCTTCTATGAAACAGGAACCCCGAAGGACAGTCTCACCTTTAGGCAAGTTTAGCAGTCATTTCTCTGCAGGTCATGCAGGTCCAGGCAAGAGCAACATCTTGCCCAAATGGCTAACCTACTCCATAAGGAGCCTCTTTAATGATAAACTTCTTCTTGAAGTAGATTGGTGCTGCCAGGGACAGAAGTGTCTCAGTGTCATGAAAAGTCCTAAGTTTTTAAAACCTTTTAAATGACATATTCTGAAGGAAAGTGATTTGAAGAATACCTATCTAACCTATATTTCTTAAATATACGTTACATTTTTAAACGAGGTACACAAACACAATACCTTAATCAGGAGCAGAAGTATACATATAATAAAATTGATCTTAAATTTGTATCAATAAAGCAAGATCCATACCAATGCAAATCTCTATGGAATATTACCCTTTAAATGTAAACAAACACTTATAAACAATAATTGAGAATATGGGCATAGTTCTATCCATACTGCTTCCTATTTTTTACTGGGCAAAGTAATTTTTGAGGATGTTCACAACACCCCTCAGGGGGTTTTGGTGCATCAAACCACATTTACCTGGAATGAATCTACAGGTTCTTATCCTCTGTGGAAACAAAAGAAGAACCTCTCTTTCAAAGCAACATATCCTTAGACCCAAATTCTGAAGTCAAGATACCTTTATAATATTCATGCTGATTCTGCTTAGCAGCCCATACAATGAAATGTCTCTCTGTACTTAACTACTTCACAATCAAAAAATTTAAAGAAAACATTATAATAAACATAATCCAGATTTTCTGTGTATTCTCCATCTTTACATGGCTTATTTGTTCTAAATCTATTACTTTTTAATATTTATTTTATTATACTCTATCTCTTTAAAGACTTCCTTTCTTTTTATAAACTCTTTTTATAAACTCTTTTATAAACTTTATACTTTTTTATAACTCTCTATACTCTTTTTCATCTCTCTTCTAAGCCTACGTACATTTTTCTAACATTGTGACCCATTTAGAGATCTTTTATGACTGAATCTGTCTAATTGTATATCTGTAATTCTTTACTGTCCAAGAGCACCTCTAAAAATGCTAAGATCTTCTTAAAAACTTAAGTTGCAGCATTACTAGGGGAAATACTGCCTGCTTGCCCCACCCAGTCCAGCATGGCAGGGTGGAGGTATGTTTATAGGCACACAGAGCATCTATGTTGCCATTAAGCAAGTAGTAGCAGTCTTCTCACAAACCCCATTTAAATTCTCAGTCTCCAAAAAAGAGCCAGACATTTTTTAAAACAGCATGTCGTTTTTTCTGCTACCACTGTGATGGAGGAAGGTCATTGGCTAATAAAGAAACTGTCTTGGTCCATTTTATAGGTTAGAACATAGGTGGGTGGAGTAAACAGAACAGAATGCTGGGAGGAAGAGGAAGTGAGCTCATACGCCTTAGCTCTCCTCTCTGGGGCAGACACAATGAAGCACTGACCCACGATGGACGTAGGCTAGAATCTTCCCAGTAAGCGCACCTTAGAGTGTTACACATATTATTAGAAATGGGCTAGAACAGTGCAAGATTTAGCTGGGAAGAGGCTAGATATAATGGGCCAAGCAGTGTTTAAAAGAATATAATTTGTGTGTTGCTATTTCAGGGCATAAGCTAGGAAGGCGGCCAGGAGCTGGGCTGTGGGAAGAGGCCTGCAGCTCCTTCTACAGAATGGCCCCCAACATGTGGACAACTATATCCACAGAAAGCCTGAGAAAGCTTGGGAAAACCTCTCTTAAAGGAGCCCTGCCTCTGCTTGCATCAAGCAAACAGAGCCCATCCAAGAAAACGCTGCTACCAAACCATGCTTAACTCTGTTCTTTTGTGTCTAGGATTCCTTTTTAAGCTTTCTCAGATTTTACATGGATTTTGTTGGCCATGTTGGCATGGCAATTATTGAAGGGAGGCCATTAGTTTGTTTTCCAGCTGCCTGTCTAGCTCAGTTGGTAGAGCTTGAGACACCTAATCTTAGGATCATGGGTTCGAGCAGTACATTGGGTGTCAGATGAAGAACGATGCTAAAAAACTAGCCTAAAAACTACACTAGCTCAAAATTGAGTATAATAAAGGGTTATTTATTTAGGGCTAGAATCACAGATCACAATCCTCTGCATAAACGAGGGACAGGAACTGAATCACGCCACAGAAAGAGAGGCCAGATGTGAGTTTTACATCAATATTTATAGTACAAGAGGCCACATTCAAGTGGGCAGGTAACTTAAAGACTACTGGCTATAGGAATTCCTACAGCAAAGTTGACAAAAAAAAAACTAGTCAGCACGATACTTTATTGTGCCAGATGTCGCCTCAAAAAGTAAGTTTTATGATAAATAGATTTGGGAATATTTATAGTTATATCCCCAGTTTAGAACATTGGATATGATAATATTTTGAATGCTCTGAAATATGAGATAATAAATATTTGTCTTTTGAAGTTCCTTTTTCCTATTATATTTAAGAAGAGAAGAATTTAAATGTTTATTGACATCCAAAAGAAGTAGTTTTACGTGGAGCATATTTTCAACAGCTCTTTTGTAACAAAAACTGAAAATTGTCACATGGAGTCTTTACCTTCCGGGGATGTTTAATGTAGTTTGAGAAGGGGAAAAACATTCACATAAAGCTAGTTTAAATGTATATTTCAGTTTAGCTTAATGTGAATGTTTCGCTTTACAAAAACCATCACAAATGAAGTCATGAGCATGAGAAGTACTGATTGGGGGGAGTGTGATTGCTTCATTCTTTGTGGTCCAGTTGAACACATTATGAGAAAACTAAATTGTATCTAACAGTTTAATTTCATTAGCATTATACATTTCCAACAAGGAATGTAAAGTCCTTGAGGTCAAAATTATAGAAGAAGCAGCTTTCAAAATACCAATGCTGGACTTGCGTTGTTTAGCAACCGAGTAAAGTTCATGGTATTTTATTTATTTACCATGAGGGAAGGCGTGAGATACTCACTGCAAACCCAGTGCAATAAAAACAAGCACCACTATAACAGCCTTCCTTTCCCCATGCAACAAGCACTGAACACTCCAGGGCATTCCAGAATAACACACGGCTGGTTTTTTTTGTATATATTCTCATTAAGTTTTTAAAGCCTCCTCACTTTGTGGAGTCACCATGCCAAGTTCTAAATGATATGTGAGATAAAAAAAAAAAAGAAAACACAGGCTCTCCTCAGTCCTCCTAGGCAGGAGAATATCTTCTCCTTTTCAAATTATCATTAGAACTGTCACTCTAGTATATTATATATACACCTTTCAAAGATCCCAGCATAGCTACATAAGCACTGGAAAAGTACATAAGAATCAAGACTTCAGGATTCATTCCAATCAAAGAATATGTCACCTACCAAGACCAAGGACTTAGAATATTCTCGTTCTCTCCCCCTTTTCTCCTTATTTATCTCTTTCCTTCCCTCTCCCAACTGTGTTCCTCCTTATCTTCCTTCAGTGTCCCTCTGTTTCCATCACGTCACAATTTGGGTGCTGCCTTGGACCAATACTCCCTCTAAAGCATGCAGTCTAATAGATCTTGTTCCTGCTAATGGGATTAGAGGGCCTTCAAAACAGAAAGACAAAGAGTTTCAATGCACCCCAACTTGTCATCCCAGGATACCTCTCTCCCTTCTTAGAATTCAAATACGACTCCTACTGCCAAGGTGTTCATGATTTCTGAAACATGATTGCTATTCATTGCCTTCCATGAAACCAGAATGCATTTTGCTATTATTTGCTGAGTATAGAACTTGGAGAGGGGGCAGGAAGGAGATTTAGTAGACTTCAAGGAAGTGAACTGCCAACTTTATAGTTTATAAAACCAAATTTATATACACTATGCATTTAATCTTTCAAAATCAAAGTTGGTTGTGTGACTCCTTAATATCTGTTGTTGAGATACAAGTATTGCTGCTTGACCTTGAACTCATGGTTACAGGTAAGTGTGGCAGTTAGTTCTATAACATCCCTATAGGTCACATACAGAAGCAGACATGAAGGGGAGGCTCTTCTGCCTCCACTAATGTTTTTTATTCAAAGAAAAATCAATACTTGCCCAGAAGTCTGAAGTAAATGACACTTCTGTCTCACAGGCCAACATCTTATCTCCTGTTTTTGCCTTACTTACAAGGAAGACTGACAAATTATATAGCAGGTTTATTCTCCGTATTAGTGGGTAGATTCTGCTAACAAGGAAGAGAGGTGTTGGGAACGTATTCAAGAACATCTTCCACTGGAAGATCAGAGGGTGTGTGTGTGTGTGTGTGTGTGTGTGTGTGTGTGTGTTTGTGTGTGTGTCCTGAGGGGGTGGTAGTGGACCATGAGTTAGTTGGCTCTTTGCCACTCCCACCCTCTATAGATGGTGCTAAATCAAGAGTCTCCTTGTTCTACAAGTAGCATTTTTATTCACAAAGGATATTTAGAGTATAATATGTATGACCAAATAGGGGGATAGCAATCCCTATTCTGGTTATCCTATACATTTAGGAGATATGAATAAGTAATTTCAAGGAAAATCTTAAAAATATAGTTTTTCTGAATGTGATTCAAGCTATAAGAGCACATGTCCTCTGTGTGTGTGTGTGTGTGTGTGAGAGAGAGAGAGAGAGAGAGAGAGAGACAGAGACAGAGAGAGAGACAGAGAGAGAGAGAGAGACTTAAAAATTGTATTGTGTTATCATCTTGAGAATGAGAATCATTTTCCCATGTTGGGACTTGAATGCAAAGTCTAATACATGCTAGGTAAGCACTTCCCCTCTGACCGGATTCCTCTAACTTTGGTCTTTTTGTTTTTCAAAACCTGAATATCTAGCCAACACCTTTTCTATGAAAATCATTATGAGTTATACAGTTAATTAAATATGATTGTTTTTCTTAATTTTGTGTCACACATAATTTTAAATTTTCATTAATGTTAATTGCCAGTGGCATCAAAAAGAAAGCCTTTTAATATTTAATTTTACCTTAGCTTGGACAACCTAGAGCATTTGCTGTGTTATAAAGTGTGATGGAGACAATAATTACGGGAAGGTAAAGACCAGTATATGTTTCTGTCATGGGTCACCAAACAATGTTGTGTAGTGATTCTGAAAGAGCCAAATATCCTGTTTCTATGTTAGTCTCAACAAATGGAGCTTGAAGTGCAGACAGCTGCAGTCACGGTGCAGAGTTCTTCATTCAGAAGCAGAAATGATTACCTTCTGGTCTTTTCATTAGTTATCAGCAAGTTGCCACAATTAGATTAGAAATGGATGAAGAACTTATTTTCCATCTCATTCCACGTTACATTATCTATGCACTGCATATTTGTGCATTTAATAGAAGTTCAGGGGAGAAAAAAAAGGTTAAACAGATTTATAATTCTGATGGATTCAGGAGAAAACAGCACCACAGCTGATTGCTCAGACCTAAAATCAATTTGTATGTGTTAAAATGTGAACTGCTTTCGGTGCCAAGGAGGACCCCTTGCTGGGCCAACTTCAGGGAGCTTCTGGCCCTGTCTTTTTACTGGTGCCCTATGATGCCTATGTGGTCCCTGAATAGTCACAATTAGTCACTTTTCTTGTTGCAGAAAGACCCTCTGATAAAAGCGTTTAAAGGGAGATAGCGTTTCATTTGGGCTCACAGTTCAAGGTTGCAGTCCACAGTAATCGGGAGGTCATAACAGCGGGAGCATAAGGCAGCCAGGTACAGACAGGAGCAGAGGTGGCGAATACTCCATTTACTTCCCCCTTTGTATTCAGTCTGAGATCTTAGTCCAGGGAATGCTGCCACCCACAGTGCAGGTCTTCCCATCTCAGCTGACCTAATGATGATAATTCCCCAGAGACATGATCATAGGCTGTCCTGATCTCTAATCTCCCATAAGGCTTTGTCTCCTAGTGATGTTACAGGCAATGTGTATTGCTTAACCATTGTTAAAGATAGCTTACAAATTGAACATTATAAGCACTTAGTAAAAGGCCAGTTATGTTGCTTTTAATTATCATGTGAGTTGAGGGGAGTATGTCGGATGCACCCATAGTGCCATAGACGCTTCCCTGTGTTCATGCCTTTTCTCATGTCATGGTTCACACTCACCTACCAATCAGCAGGATCTGATTGCCTGTCCTTTAAGTATGAGGTAGATATATAGTAGCACTGAACAACACATGGTAGAATATAATCTGAAAAAGAAAAAGCTCAAGAATTTCTATTCATACTGCTGTATCTTTTACACTGTCATGAGAACATACGTGCCCAGCAGGGCTTCCTCGAAGTTGAAAAATGCTTATCCCAGTGACGCCATTGCTTTGGCCAATTGTCAGTCAAGTGACAAGAATGTATGTAATCCCACTGAGACCAGATTTGATCTAAGCATATTCTTTATAGCCAGACTCCAACCTTGACATTTTTATTCTTTTGTATTGGGATAAATGGCTATGCCATTGTGACACTAGGAAAGTCAAGGGCTACAGCAGGTGCCATTTCATATTTGGAGATTATAAAGGGGGACATTAGAACCATGTAAGTGGTTCTTTTTTATGGGGGAACTTTAAGAGAAAAGAGAGAATTTCTCTTCTTCCCTTTAGCAGATGTAGCAGTGTTTGTCCTTTTCCTATTGGATCTATAATGAACATGATCCTATGAGACCATATTTCTGATTATGAGATTGCCTAGTGTCTGGCAACCATAATATTCAGTGCTGAGGCCAAGTATACCAAAGCATAGTTAGAGTTGGGATAAAGGCCATTGGCTGTGCAGGTTAATAGAAAAGGCCATTATCACTTCTGACAGAATAATCCTGCAAGGGTTGATTACCCTCCATTAGGTAAGCAAAGAAGGCCATGCCTATGGTTTGTCAATGGGGTTACTAGATTTGGCAAAGAAAATGCAGGATGCTCAGTTAATTGAACTTTGGGCAAACAACAAATAACGTGTTATTACAATTGTGTCTCATCTCATATGTGTGCTATGTACTCTAAAGGCACAGAGACAGGAGATGGAAAGCTGATTGAGTTTTGATTCCAGATTTACTTGTTACTATCTGGCTAGTGGTTTGAGGAATAATGTCCACAGTGTCTGCTTTTATACATTTTATGGAAAATTACCTAGATTTTAAAATGTATGCAGCTGGAAATCAATACAGACTGTGAATCTGGTAGGAAAACCTAGGAACTTCTAAGACAGTAATAAATTCACCCTCAAACACCAGAGCAGATCCACACAGAGGATTGGACATTTTAAAGTTTTCATCCTAGTCACTACTAGCATAGTTGCCTTTGTATCATCTTTACTTGAATAATTGAAATTATTTTTCATCAAAATAATTTTCTATGTTTTATAAATGAAAATAAAATATTTGATCAGAAAATAATGCAAGAGCATTAAGTCTAAAAAGAAAATAAATCGCTACCTTCAGGAATAATCTTTAATTTTCAATATGTTCTTATATGTGGTGTGGGAGTGTGTGTGAGGTGTACATGTGCAACCTGAGGTTGACACCGAATGATTATCTTGATTGATCTCTACCTTACATATTGAGGCAGCATGTCTTGTTGAATCCAAACCATTCTGAAAAATGAGGTCTCAGCATTCCACTATAGCCTTACAGGTTGACCTTACAGATGAGTCACGATGACCACCTGATTGTTTTTGTTTGTTTTACTCTTTGTTTTTAATTTGATTTCTGGAGACTCAAACTTCAGCACTCTCCATTGTATAACAAGTATGTTACTCGATGAACCATTTTCCCAGATCAACAATTCTTATTATCCAAGTGAAATACTTCAACTTTCTTTGTGCATATAGATAAACATAAAGATCTGTGTACTGTTTTATCTGTAAAGAAATGGAACTATATTATGCATGCTGCTTGGCAACCAGTTATTCTTACTATGTTGAGCATTCTCCTTATTGTCAATAAATACACATTTACATCCTTGGTTTTAAGGACTGCAGCGAGGGAGGTAACAATATTTATTGAATTTTCCCTAAATGTAAAACATGCTGAATCTCATTGCATGCATTTTCCATGACAGATTTAACCAATCCTGTAGTCAGACATATTTTATCATTTGTAATCACTCACTAGCACAATCAAGTCTACAGTGTATAAACCTATGAGCTCACAACTCAAAAAATAGAAAGAAACAAGCATGTTCAGACATTTCAAAGCACAGACAATATCTCTGGAAATTTCTGGTTTGTATTGCCTTCACATTTCCAGAATATATGTACATTATTAGATATTCAATCAATACTCTGCCAAAAGACTACCCCATCAGTGGATCTTGAGATCTCTTCATTATTGGTAACACCATTCTCTTTCATATATATTACACACACACACACACACACACACACACACACAATTATACTCCAAGGAGAAAGCAAACACGACAGAAAGAAAAAAAAAAACAAATCAATAAAATCAGCCTTCAAACAATTAAAACAATAGGTTTATCCAAGGTAGAATTTACACATACACATTCTTTTACTTATTGAACATTTTTCCAGTACCAAATACTTGGCAATCCCTCTTTTGAATATAAATAAAATAACGATAGGATAGCTCCTTCTAAATGTCTTAAAATATACTGTAGGGGTATACTCAGTGGATACAAATACAGAAATCTAGGCATAGTGGCAGGTTTGTGTAGCAATAACATTAGAGGAAACAGCACAAGGGCATATAGATCCCAGGTGTTCCCAAACTAGTGGCCATAGAAGATGCTCCAAGTTCCCAGTCGGTGAGAGGCCCAATCTCAAGGAAGTAAGAGGGAAAGCCACAGAGGAAGACACATGAAATCTTTTCTGCCATCTACATGTGTATAACCTATTAAATGAATGCACCACACACATATCACACACACACACACACAGACACACAAAATTGTAAAAATGACAGTGGCCTTTTGCTAACCTCTTTCAAAAACATAATCTTAAACTATTGCATGAAAACTGCCCAATTCCATACTCTTCCTAACTCTGTGTGTGTGTGTGTGTGTTGTGTGTGTGTGTGTGTTGTTTGTCATGGTGATGTAATTGATATAATATTAATAAACCTATAAAATGCTAATATGATATGTAGTTGTTAAGACAACTTGAAAGTTAAAGTAAATGAACATGAAAATACTACATAAATCATTTAAATATTAGAATTTATTTAAAATATATTAAGTAATTTCATTTCTCATATTTTTCTTTTTTTTCATTTTAATTCTTTTTTTTTATTGAGAAAAGGAGAAAAAAAAACAAGTTTCCACCTCCTCCCAGCCTCCCATTTCCCACCCCCTCCTCCCACCCTTCTCCACCTCCTCCCACCCTTCTCCCCCTCCCCCCACTCCTTTCCCCCTCCCTCTGCAGTCCAAAGAGCCATCAGGGTTTTCTGCCCTGTGGTAAGTCCTAGGTCCTCCCCACTCCGTCCATATCTAGGAAGGTGAACATCCAAACTGGCTAGGCTCCCACAAAGCCAGCACATTAAGCAGGATCAAAACCCCGTGCCATTGTCCTTTGTGTCTCATCAGCCCTCATTGTTCGCCATGTTCAGAGAGTCCAGTTTTGTTCCATGCTTTTTCAGTCACAGTCCAGCTGGCCTTGGTGAGCTCCCAATAGGTCAGCTCCACTGTCTCAGTGGGTGGGTGCACCCCTCGTGGTCCCGACTTCTTTGCTCATGTTCTCCCTCCTTCTGCTCCTCATTGGGACCTTGGGAGCTCAGTCCAGTGCTCCAGTGTGGGTCTCTGTCTCTATCTCCATCCATCACCAGATGAAGGTTCTATGATGATATGCAAGATATTCGTCAGTATTGCTCTAGGATAGGGTCATTTCAGGTTCCCTATCCTCAGCTGCCCAAGGAACTAACTGGGGACCTCGGCTTGGGCACCTGGGAGCCCCTCTAGGGTCAGGTCTCTTGCCAACCCTAAAGTGGCTCCCTTAACTAAGAATTGTGGTTCCGTGCTCCCCTGTCCAACCTTCCTTTATCCCAATCCTCTTGTTTCCCCAAGGCCCCCCCTCCTTCCCTTCTACCTTTTCTCTCCCCTTCTCCCCTTACCCCCATCCCACCCCACCCCCAAGATCCCAATTTTCTCCCCAGCAATTTTGTCTACTTCTCATAGCCAAGTGGATAACTATATGTTTTTCCTTGGGTTCACCTTCTTACCTAGCTTCTTTGGGATCACCAATTGTAGACTCCGTGACCCTTATTTATGGCTAGAAACCAATTATGAGTGAGTACATCCCATGTTCATCTTTTTGGGTCTGGGTTACCTCACTCAGGATAGTGTTTTCTATTTCCATCCATTTGCATGCAAAATTTGAGAAGTCATTGTTTTTTACCGCAGCGTAGTACTCTAATGTGTAGATATTCCACACTTTCTTCATCCATTCTTCCATTGAAGGGCATCTAGGTTGTTTCCAGGTTCTGGCTATTACAAATAATACTGCTATGAACATAGTTGAACAAATGCTTTTGTCATATGATAGGGCATCTCTTGGGTATATTCCCAAGAGTGGTATTGCTGGGTCCAGGGGTAGGTTGATCCCGAATTTCCTGAGAAACCGAAACACTGACTTCCACAGTGGTTGCACAAGATTGCATTCCCACCAGCAATGGATGAGGGTACCCCTTCCTCCACAGCCTCTCCAGCAAAGGCTATCCTTGGTGTTTTTGACTTTAGCCATTCTGACAGGTGTAAGATGATATCTCAAAGTTGTTTTGATTTGCATTTCCCTGATTGCTAAGGAAGTTGAGCATGACCTTAAGTGTCTTTTGGCCATTTGAACTTCTTCTATTGAGAATTCTCTGTTCAGTTCAGTGCCCCATTTTTTAATTGGGTTAATTAGCATTTTAAAGTCCCACGTCTTTAAAAGCAAAAATTTTGGGGGATATTAAACACACTTGATAGTATTTTGGACTTGTTTCAGGGAAAGAAGCTCCATCTACAGTTTAAATATTTAGGAGAAAATTGCTTTTAAGGGAAGAAGTGGCAATGTTAGATATACTTGCATGGCAAAGTATAAAAATAGCAGCACTTACTTAAATGCATGAAGTGAATTCTCACTCTTGACAGGTATGTTGACAAGCTGATTTACTGCAACTCAGCTAAAAGCTGGCCAGGCTTAGTCAGGCTTGTATTCTCTTGGTTAATTTCAGAAGGTCAATATTGGCTTACAGAAACGAGTCAAGCCATGTAAAACCTTAGATAAGAATGAACATACTGTCACTTCCATGCACTTTGTGTTGGATAATAAACTAAGTCATATGAAGAAGCCTGATGTCAAGCAGGGTGGGGAAATCTACTCCTCTACAGAGGGGATGGGGTTGAGTGAGTAGTGACTGAAGAGAATACAAGTGACTCACACTCATTATCAGCTGTGCCAATTAAAAACTAGCATCAAAGATGGACCAATTAATCAGAAATACTGCAAATCAGTAAAGACATCTAACAGCAGTGTTGCTTCACAATATTTCGCATAAATTGCATTATTTGAAATAATAGTTGACTTAACTTTTACTTCCATTGGTACCAGAGAGTTTTTTGTTTGCTTGTTACTATTTTCATCTTTTTTTCAGGTCCATTACTGAGATTTCTTGTGTATATGACTTTTATATGCCATCTTCTGTGACTTCTATTTCCTCTCCCATTAAAGTCAACACTCCATGTACTCCAAATACGTAATCCTAGATTCACATCTCCCTTTATCAAAATTTATTTGGCTTATATATAAATTCATATCTATATATAAATATTTAAAATATATTATATAATATTATATATAATATTTTCCCCACTCAATTTTGCAGAACGTACCAAAGCACCCAACTTAGCTTTCATAGAAACAACCCTCTCCTCTTTAGGTGCATAATCATGTGATTATGCTAATATAAAATTAGGTATGAGAATAAACTTGTGAATCATAAAATTACTGTGCTCAGGATCAGATATCACTGGTACTTGCTACAGTGTTCAACTCTCTTTCCCATTGTGCTGGTTAGTTTTATGTCAACATGAAATAGGCTGGAGTCATTTGAGAGATTGGAATCTCATTTGAGAAACTACCACCATAAGATCAGTCACTTTCTTAATTGGTGATTGGTGTGGGAGGGCCCAGTTCATTACAGGTAGGATTACTCCTGTGCTAGTGGTTCTGTGTATAAGAAAAGGGATTGAGTAAGCAATAGAGACGAAGCCAATAAGCAACTCTCCTCCAGCTTCTTTACATTAGCTCCTGTCTCCAGGTTCCTGCCCTATTTGAGTACTTGGCCTGACTTCCTTGTATGATGGAGTATGATGCAGAAGTATAAACCAGATAAATACTTTTCTCCTGTGCTGGTTGGAAAGAAAATGGATCCCAAAGGGAGTAGAATTATTAGGAAGTGTGACCTTGTTGGAAGAAGTGTGTTATTGTGGGTGCGGACTTTGAGGTCTCTTTTGCTCAGATTTCTCTCATTATGGCAGTCAGTTATAGTTCAAAATCATCAACATACCATTTATAATAACTAATGTTTTCATCCAAGTAAATGCTTAAATACAATGGTTTCATTTTGTGGCAAGTGTCTTAACTTGTTGAGTTATCTTGGGTCAAGAAATAACCAGGCTACTAAAACTGCTAAAAGATAGAGCAAATATATATATTAATATAAGGGGCAAACTCACAAAACAGGAACAAAAAGTCCAAACTCAGCTATGTAGAGCAGGAACCATAGAGAGAGAGCACCTGGGTTGTGTTTTTCCCAGAAAGCCACGCCCTAACTTGGTCTCACCTCTTAAAGATAATTAGCTGACAAAGGTTCCCCATAACCTCCCCCTTTTGACTACATAGGAGCAATCCAAACCCAATACAAAACTATATACAATGGGAACAGATATAAAATATAAACTTACAACCAACATAAACAATATTAAGCAAGGAACACATGAGAAATGTTTTAATAAACATTCTAAAGGGTGTAAGTCTTGCATCAGAAATTTGCTTGGCTAAATCCTAAAAGGAAGGTAACTAAGTTTATATAATATTCAACCCTATCAAAGGCCTGAGAAGGGAGATGATATTACTTGAGTAGGCAGGAAGTGCAATCAAGCAGCTTCCAAAGCGGGCAGTATATGACGGAGATAATTGGCTACTCTCTCATTTTTGCAGTGTTGAAGCAACCAACTTTGGCTAAGGCCTAGCATAACTAACAGATCATTTTCAGATGCAGAAACCATCTTACCCTGTCTTGGCAAGGCTTGGCAGTCCTTTTCCTTGTATCTTGCTTATCCAGTTTGGATACCATGTACTTTGTCAGTGGCTGAGGCCTGGGCAGTTCCTTGTCCAAAGGCCAATTGGGCCAAGAAGAAAACCAAGTCCAAGTAGAGTGTCTTCAGTGCTCAACACTCTCTCGGGAATAGATTGGTGCTCTCAGGAACTATCGTGTCTCATGTAAAAGAACCCTAAGTTATTTAAATGCCGTGTTCTACAGATTCTTAAAGTGATTGAAAATTACCTATCTAGACAGAATACAATCTCTATGTATCTAAAGAACCTAATTGATCTGACTATATGTATAACAAACATGAATAACTATTGACCTATAATACTTAAAACCTATATAACTTAAAGACTAAGACCATATCAGAATATTAAATAATCTGTAAACAAATGTGCAGCAAATGAGGACAATGACCCCAAAATATAAACAATGTATAAGTAAATATCTTGATCAGAGGTAAGAATAATATATAGTGCAATATGAAAATATATCCTAAAAGTATTCGGTTATAGAAAGAGCAAGTAGGACATCTCTTTATAATCTCCTTAGCAATTGACTGACAAAGATTCCCCATCATTGACTTGTAAGTAAATTTTTGTTTTAATAAAGTTTTTATGTAAACTATTGCCAATTTCAATGATCATTAAAGCGTGTTCAACAGTTGATGATAAAAGCACTCCTTATCAACAGGAAAGTTACTTAAGAAACATTATGTCATCTGTTATTTGATTTTCCCCTTTCTACTTAAATGTTTGCTATTTTGTTTTGCTTTGTTTTGTTTTTGCTTTCTAAGATGTTGTTGACATCAAGACTCCTAATATGTTTCTGCTCCTATGTCAACTTGACTGGGTCATGGGATGCACATATATTTTTTTTTTGTGTGAAGTACTCCAAGATGAGATGCCCATGCAAATCAATAGACCTACTATAGAAGATTTATCTATTATCAATCCAAACGTATGGAGGCCTAAAGAGAATACAAAAGCTACCCAAAGAGGAAATTACTACCTTTGGTTTCCTTTGAACAGCATCATTTGTTGTCTTAGGCTTACTGGAACTTACCATATTGGCTGGCCTGGTTTTCAGAATTTCAACCCCACACTGCAAGTACACCTTCAGACCTAGCTCTCCTGTGTCTCAAGCCTGTAGATAGGGACTTCTTAGCCTTGAAAACTGTGTGATCAAAGTCTTAACAATGACTCTCTCATTCTTTATTTGTTTCTGTCTTTTTCTCTTTAAATGGTTAGATGATAGATGCATAGGCACATATGTCTCTACTATCCAGTCAATATTTGGAAAGCCTGAATAACATAGCTTCATCTTCCTGGAAATAAGTCAAAGGTAAGGTCAAGTGCACGATTGGCAAGGCTCAAATCAAAACTCAGGACCACATCTGTTCTGAAAATCAGCATTGATTCCTCCTCAAAGATGGGGGAAGGGGAAAGGTGTGGAGTTCTTGCCACATTGCACACTCATTGGCACTCTTCGCTCAATGACAGGCAGGAAAATTGAGCTACCCATTGAACATAAATTCCTCTGGAGCAGGGAATGGATCTGATGAGCTCTAGTGTCAAGTTATTTATGATAATCAGATTTGCTAGGTGGGGGTCAGTATAAGTGCATTTCTCTTTCACCTCATATAGGTTATTTTTGTTCATGGCATTATTGAAAGCAGAGACACTAACAGTCCTTGTACTGAAATAAGCCTAACCAAATCCAGGCTCAGAGGGAAACTAAACAATTTGATATTTAAAGATGTGTTGCAAATTCTTTGGTAGAGAGGGAAAGGTGGCTAATAACAGACTTAATTGAAGAATGCAATTCTTTGTATCTTCAGAACATTGGATGACAGGCTGACTATTTTCCTTCTTTGTATTTATCACAGGCAATTAAATCTGGTATAGAAAGGGAAATTAGACTAAGGGAGGAAAATTGCCTCCAAGTAAAGCTTAAGAAGCAATTTCTACCCATGAAGTAATTAATGAGTGAAATGGGTTTCTACATTAGCCCCTAAGGCAAACATATCTTAATGTGAATCCCTCTTGGGAAATATGTTCAAAGTAATCCGACCCAGTGGTCAAGATGCAACTGATCTTGAAGTAATGAAAATACGGTTCTTCATTGGCCAACAGTCATCTTGCTCAACAAGGTATCAAACTAGGTCATTTCTTCCATCTTAATGAACATTAAGATGCCACTATTCCTGAGGAAAATATGGGAGAGATAAGAAGAGGTTGTCCAATGCACAGTGGTCACCCCAGAAACCCTATATACATACAAACAACAGGAATTGACTCACCAGAATGTATGTATGTATGTATGTATTTGTCATGTATGCACATGTGTGTGTGTGCTTACACACACACCCCAACAATAATCAAATAAGAAAGGGCGACAACTTGAGAATTGGGGAGAATGAAACGGGTTGGAAGGAGAAATGGAAGGGGGCTGAATGTAATTCCATTTCAATTAAAAACATATTAAAATACAAAAACGGTTTTAGAATTGGTTTACACTGATCTTGGTTTTGTTTTAATTAAAAAAATGTGGATGTTTTATTGAAAAAGAATTAAGCCAATAAGAACGCAAAAAGTAGAAGCTGTCAGGATTCACTAAACCTGCCTGTGTTTGAATGTACTCTTCAATGCTTCCCAGGAGAGCCACAATCTCTACCTCTGAGTCTGGGAGTATGGATTCTTTTGAGGCTGATGATGGTTGGCAGTGACTCACGCCTCATCTCCTCCTTCGAGTGCACATCTTACAGAGACCAGTCTGTAGGCTTCAGAGGGGCTAGTTGTCCAGCTAAGAAACTCTTGACTCAGACTGAAGACCAACGTCTAAAAAATAGATCTGGAAAGGGAACCTTTTCCTTTCAAAGCACTCAGAGGAAAGCTAATGACATGTGACTTTATTATCACTACATTACAATACAAATCAAATCAGTGTCTGGGGTTGCCTAGCACTAAAGAAATTTCAAGGAATAATTCTCTGCCAAAAAATTACTTTTCTTTCTCTTTGTCTTCTTTGGTTTATGTTAATTACATCTGTCTTGATTATTTCGTTGGCATCTATTTAGATCCAGAATAAACCTATTTAAATCCAATACATTTTGAGTTTTTATGCAAATTGTATAGCAGATATCATCTTTTTGTAGATCCAGTTCAGAATTTTGTGAAAATATTATGCTAAGTGAGTTACTCAGCTCCCTTTTCTTATCATTTAGACTATCTATTCTATTTAATGTCCAGATGTTATTCAAACAAGGGGTTTTAGGCTCTTCAGTAACCAAACACATACTCTACCTCTGGGTTACAGATATCCCTGGAAGAAGTTGGATATATGGTTGGAAATGTAACTCAGTTTCTATTGCATTTACCTAGCATGAACAAGCCCCTAAGTTCAATTCATAATACCACTCAAACCAGTCATGGTGGTACAAGACTAACCACATCCTGTAGGAGATAGAAGCAGGAAGACTAAAAGTTCAAGGTAATCCTTTGTTACATAGGGGAACTTCAGGCCAGCCTGTGCTAGAGATACTATTAAAAATATTTTAAAATGATGATAATTGACTTTAATATATTAATTTTGATGTGCATATGTGTGTTTGTCTGTGTGTTTGTATCTATGTGAAAACAACTTGGAATCTAAACTGTCTCTTCACTCTTCCACTGGGCAGGTCCAAGGACTAATTTTGGGGCCTCAGGCTTGGCTACAAGAACCTCCATTCACTGAGCAATCTTGCTGATATTGATGATTAGTTATTAAAATAGAAAATATAAGTATAGTCAACAGTAGAATCATCCATTAGACTGAATTCCCTTAAACTATGAATTTATAAGTGAGTATGTACAAGAACAATGTTTAGCAGCTGGAGAAATAGCTCAGAGGTTAAGAGTGCTGGTTGCTCTTCTAGAGGTCCCAAGTTCAATTCCCAGCAACCACATGGTGGCTCACAACCATCTATAATGAGATTTGGTGCCCTCTTCTGGCATGCAGGTATACATGAAGGCAGAACATTGTATATGATAAATAAATAATTTTTAATAAAGAAAAAGAAAATATCTCTTATAAAAAATAGAAAAAAAGTGTGTAAACCCATGCTACTTTTTCATTTAGTATTAACTTAAAGGAGTGGATTGCACATTAGCCTTGACTAAGTAACACTAAGCTGACCTTAGAAAGATACCACCTTCCACCACAGTGGCAATAACTGCTTGTTTTGGTGTGGTCTTTTAAAGCAGTAATCAACATTAAATGTTCTTTTGCAAGGATATTTTGAAGGATTTTTTTAATAGAAAATGAATTGTTCTTAAACTGAGCCTGGTTTTCCATTATAAAAATGCCATTTGCAAAGAGTGATACACTGTGATTTATATTAGAATGTATGGTGTAGTGATGAGGCAAGCAGACCTACTTTTCATCCCACCCAGCTCCTGCATGGCTAGCTTAGCCCTGGAAATAATAACAGAAAAACTGTAATCATTTATACACTGCCTGGCCCATTAGTTCTAACCTCTTATTGGCTAGATCTTACATATTGATTCAACCAATTTCTAATAATCTGTATCGCCACTTGACTGTGGCTTACAGGGATGAGTCTAACTGGCATCGGTCTAGGAGAGGAGAGCCATGGTGTCTGCCACACTGCCTTCTACCCAGCATCCTGTTCTGTCTACCCTGCCTACCTAATTTTCTGGCCTATCAAAAAGCCAAGGCAGTTTCTTTATTTAACCAATGAAATCAACACAAAACAGAAGACACTCCTACATCAGTATGGGGGATGGGGCTGGGCATCTTACTCAACTAAGGAAGAAAGTGGCCATCAGAGAAGAGCACTGATGTTCAGCACGAGTTAGCACCTGTTGCAGAGGAGTGGGTGAAGCCAGTACAAATGCAAATATTTGAAGGGAGGGAGAGCCTGCAATTGTTCTCATTTAATTCATTAAAGAGAAGAACTCAAATGATTTTGTCTGATATACTAGCTAAGAATTATTCTGTTCATGTGAGAGACCTATCGTTCAGAGTGGTTAAGTCAATCAGTTTGGGCCACACAGCTCAGCAATGACAGGCTTGGATGATGACATTGTTGAATATTCTTATTGGCTAATATGCTGAATTCCGAGAGAGCACTATGTTTCCCTCATCTATCTCTGCCCTGGTTATCATCCAGCCATGTCATGGACACTAGTAGGTAAGCAGTTACACAAACCCTGATGCTTTGTGAATAAAAATCCTTTGGCAAATTAACGAGGCGTGAAATCCCAAAGACCAATATATATCCAGTGCCTGTTCTGTCTCAGTGCTTTAGGAGGACAGATTTGGCCAAGACACACGCACCAAGTTTTCATTCCAGAGCTAATTTAGACCTCATTCCATTTGACATTCTCCATCCTAAATGATTACTTCATCACTTTCTGTCTCTGGGAGTGGTCCTTGTTCCCTTAACCAATGCCATTTTCTACCTGGAACTTGATGTCTCCCTATAATTCTGCTGCTAACCTCTTATCTCTTGTATTACTCCTCTGTTTCTAAGAAAAGCGATAGCTAAGTCATCAAATATGTTATGTATATACCAAATATAATTGTCTTTGGAAGATACAAGTATCTACATGGCTAGCTTATTTTAAGTCTTGCCTGAAAGTCTATCCTTCATTCTTACTTTGCTGTCCAGTCCCCAGTTTAGACTGTCCCTCAAATAAACAAAAGCTGGAGAGATGACTCAGTGGGTAAAGCTCTTGCTGCATAAAACCCATGGCTGGAGTTCAAATACCTAGAACTCACATAAAAGCTGGAACAAGTATCTGGAATCCCATCTCATCCCTGTGGGGAAATGGAAAGCTGAGGCCGAAGAATCCACAGACGCTTCTCGGCTAACTGGTGTGTGCTGTGAACATCAAAGAGACCCTTTCTTGAACAAAGTGAACATCAAAAACAGACATCCGAGGTTGGATTCTGACCTCCACAGAGACACACACACCACCACCACCACGAATAACAACAACAGCAACTACTACAAAGTCTAACTTCCACAAAATGTTGCTGTTCTATAAAATATAGGGAGAGAAGTGAAGGAAGGTTCAAATGACAGGTTAAGCAGAAAACCTTAAAATTTCTGATTTAGTATACTTACTCTCCTGCAAAGTTCCTCTTGGGCTTCCGCCCACATATTCAACTTTTCTTTTAATACTTTGCCTTCTGATGGGCTTTCAAACTCTTGTGTGCTGCCCAGAAGCTTCATAGAAAGCAGTTCCATCATTATACAACCATGATCTAAGAGACACTGGGCTCCTGGGGGCTTGAATTCAATGTAAATTATTAATTTGGGGAATGTAACTTTTGGTAGTCTGTGAAGTCATAAGGTTGTAGAAGTGATATAATTGATTCCAGGTTTCTAAGAAACAGAAAAACGTTGCATTTTCTTACAAGGGTAATGAGAAAAGCCAATGCCGAGTTTTTACTTTTCTGCTTGGTTTTCAAAATTATCTAAAAATCTTGATGTTTTAATAGATTTCTACTGCGATTTTTATGTAGCATTGCTCATATTTAATAATTAGATCCCTTCCATTTCCAAGTTAATACAATGTGATTCAGACGGAAATAAAGCTACTTCTTAGGAGGTAAAAAAAAAAATATGCTGAAGAAAATCCTTGACATACACAGGGGGCTTTCCCAAGACTGTAGACTCTTGTTCTCAAAGCAGCACAAGAGATTAGAAAAGGCAGTTGTGTAGCTATTTTACGGGCTAAGAAAGTCAAGGTTACTAAGCTTACAAGATTGGTATCTGGCAAAATGAATTAGTTGAAACCCATGGTTTCTTCTAGTGTGGTAATCTCCGATAGCCATCAATACTTGTAACTAAGGATTTCTGGCTTTTCTTCTAGACACAGTAGCCTTGCATTCCAGAGCTCAGTTGAATTGAAAATGAGACCTGTGACTTGTTTTGCCCAGCTCCACATAGAAGGAAATAATGTGTCAGTTCTTAAGACAGCCATCTTGAATCTTCCTCATTCCTTTCAATCTCCCACTATGATAGAAGTCTGTGGCAGAATGATGCTCTCCTTAGACATACCCATGAAGTCCACAATGAGAACAGTGGCATAGCAAACTGGCTTCACATTCAGAATTTTATTACATTTTGTGAGGATAGAAGACTGTTCTTGGAGTTGCTTTCAGCCACAGGGTAACTAAACGCATCTTGAGATATATGCTTTTTTTTTGACATCCTCTTTGACTTTATCTTGCAAAAATGTCACAAGTATGAAGTCACCCAAAGACATTTGTATAATGTATTTGAATCATTGAATCTTCTGCATTTTTATTTTTTTGCAGTGCCTGGGATAAAACTTAAATCCTATGCATCCTGGTCCAGTATTCTCACAGTGAACTTCATCCCCTGCCCCACACCCTCCAATTTAGCATCCTGAAGCCACTGTGTAGATTATTATTGACCACTCTGGTTAACAAAAATAATTACAATGCTGCCTATCCCGGCTTCATTTCTGTTGTTATCGTTTTAAAATATCCTGACAAAAATGAAACTGAGGGAAGAAAGTTTATTTGGATTTTGGTCCTTATGGGGGAGTTATGGTGTCAAAGATGTGAGGTAACTAGTCACATTCCTAGTCAAAGGTAGAGAGATAACAGATGCATGCTTGCATGCTACTCAGCTAGCTTTCTCTTGTTCCAACATTCAAACCCAGAAAACGATGCTGCCTACTTTCAGGCTAGGTCTTTCCATAACATTATGGGTATTGGAAACAATCTTCTACAGACACGTCCACAGGCCAGCCTGACCTAGACATTGGTCATGGTGGCTTTCTTCCCAGCTCATCCTAGGTTGTGTCCTAGTGACAATCAGAACCAAGCATCACATTATATATTTGTACTAATTGATTCTTTCCTAAAATGAAAAAATGACTTTTACTCTTCGCCACATGCCTACAGAAAATAAGACTCATGGCCACCGCTGCAAAGATTTGCAGGCAGCACATTCTCCAAAGCATTTGCAGGCCACTTCCTGTGGAGAAAGGACAGCAAAGAGCATATAAAGGGATAAATAAATGGTGCTAATGAAGAAAAAAATAAAAAAAAAACCTAGCAAAAAAAGACTAGTAGTGGTAATTAAAGAAATAAAGTGGCATTCTGATAGGATCGAAGCTGTGCTGAAAACAAAATAGTGAAAGCTGAGAGATTACTAAACCAGCTAATCAGTAGAACGTGATAGGGTAAGTGTGGGTGTGACTTAGGATGTCCCAGAAACTCCTGTACTGTTTCTTCCACACTTCTATCTCAGTAAAGTAACAAAACTGGGCATTATAAAATGTCAAAGCTTGCCATATTTGCTTACAGACTCAGTATCAGCCTACAGCATTATTTTCCCTATAGTCTTACCAACAGGGACTATTTTGAGATGAAATAGGTGGTGGTAATTTTAAATGAAGTCAATACTTTAGCAAAATATGGTTCAAAATCTCCCAAATGAGTTGAATTCACCACAATTCACAGTGCCAGCTATGATAAATTCAACGATCATCTGCTGTATATAATAATAGGAGGGGGTGTTGTTTTAGGGAGGATTATCATAGTCATGATGAAACACCATGAACAAAAGCAGCTTGTAGGGGAAGGGTTTACTTGGTTTACGTATCCTTAGTAACTGTCCTCTGAGTGATGCCAAAAAGGAACTCAACCCTTTTGAGAACCTAGAAGTCATAGCTTACTTACCTTGGTTTCTTATGACACCAAGGACTACAAGCCCAGGGGTATCTTAACCTACATTGAGCTGGGCCTTCCCCCATCAATCACTAAGAAAACACCCTATAGATTTGCCTACAGTCCTATTTTATGGAGCCATTTTCTCAACTGAGGCACCCTCCTCTGAGATGACTCTAGCTGTGTCAAGTTGACAAGTAGCCAGCACAGTGGGTAACTAGAGATATATCTGCCCCTTCAATATAAAGTGATGTATCATTTTTCTCTATTATTTCTATATTTCTCTAAAATGTGCTTCTTTAAAACTACAGCAACCACCAAGATTTGATACTCTTTTGGGATCTGTAACAGCAAGGACTTTTCTATATTATTACTTCTCAATATTAATAAGCATCAAATTGACTTAAAGATCACATTAAAATAAAAATTCTGGGCTGGTGAGATGGCTCAGTGGGTAGAGGTATGTGCTGCCAAGGCTGGTGACATATGAAAGAGAAAACTGACTCCTTCAGGTTTTCCTATGATTGTAACAAGTGTTATGGTATGAGAACATGCACACACATGCACATTCATGCACACTCACACAAAAGACACACACTAAAATGAATGAATAATATGTTTTAAAGTACTGCACCCAGCATGGTTTGGTCCTGGAAACCTGACTAGGAGTGACAGTAGAATAAAGAAAGGTGAGATCCATCCACAAACACGTGTGCAGAAAAGCAGATCTGTGAACAGGCTGATGAAGGCGCACCATCACAGTAAGAACCCACAGCCTCCTGGTGCTTGCTGCGTACAGCACAGTGAGAGGAGTGAGCTAGTTGTCAGGGAGGACAAAGCTCCAGTTGCTATTTTTTGTCTGCACTGCCAACATTTGCACTGGGACCAGGTGAATACTTTGTCAGTTTCAGAGCCTGTATGAAGAAGGCTTTGCCAATTACCCTAGAGTCTGAGGATGTGGTACTTGTCAACAACATACATTCACACAGGACTTATCCACTCCTCACTCAGACTTCTTCTGTTACCCATAATAAAGATTTTTTACTTTGTTTTCAATACAGATTCTTACTCCATGGGTCCCAGGAATGGCTTCAGATTCTGTGTTGTAATCCTTAGCTAAGTGTTCCTGATGCTGTCCAGGAGGCACCCATTAAGTGGCAAAGCCTTCATGTCTCACAGTATTTAAATGTCCTTTCACAGGACCATCTTGCAATGGTTTGGAGATGAAGTGTCCCCAGAAAGTCCCATGTCTTGGTCCAGAGCTAATGGCATCATTGTGGAGTGACTGAATAATGAGATTACAACCCAATTGATGGGTTAGTTAGCTATGGACATAATGTTGAGTGGTATATCTTGTCCCTGGTCCCTCTCTGCTCTGTCTTTCTGCCTCCTGGCTACCATGATGTAGGCAGCTTTCCTCAGCAACCCCCTTACACCATAATATTTCTGTATCCGCAGGGTCTTAAAATCAGTGCAACCAGTCAAGCATCAACTAAAACTTTTAAGATGTGTCTCCTGTTAGGCCTAATGAGTAATAATGAAGCATCTCAAGTCCTCTAATCTCAGAACATGAAATAAAGGGCCAAGAAGAAAAGCAGAAGTTCATGGTCATCCATGACCATGTAGCTAGTTAAGTGGTAGCTTTTGTTAAAGACCCCCATCTGTAAAAGAAAACAATTTTCCTCCTTTAATTTACTTATTTTAGGTATTTTGTCACCGTGATAGCAAGCTGACTGGTAAACCTACTTAATAAATGATCAAACCCTGGCTAGAATACAACAACAAATTGTCATATTCTACATCACATAGTCTTTGTCAATACCATTAACACAACACTTCCCCAAAGAGAGAGGCATAGACAGCACACTCCGTGAGAATGTTCACTGGAAGACAGTGAATTACCAAGACAGAAAAATTAAAGAAGGAAATAGAAAGTAAAAACAGACAACTCCATGTTCATAAACTCTACGAAATATGTCTCAATCTCATAATAATTAGGCAATTTCAGCTCTATGTCATGAAGTCCCACTGAAGAGATGCAGCCTAATGAAAGATGTCATAGCACATCATATCAACACTCAGTACCACACAGATGTGACATTATAAAGACTGGAGCCGGAAACCAAGCTCAAGGAATGGATTTATTAGTGAGGGTCTTAGCCTTGAAATTGAGAGCCTGCCAACCAGATGCTGCTCTGAGAGTCACCCATGGCACATGATCACCATGGCCCATGCATACATTGAACTTTAGGTCAACATACACTTCAGAAAACTCCAGAATTTATTTGATGTCTAATCAATGTTACTCAACAGTAGTAGACAATTTAGGGGCAGAAACAGAAGCAAGTGTTAAAATGTACTACTGCAATGTCAGGAGGAAGCATCAACAAATTCGAGGCCTTCCCTGACAGAACCTCCTAATATCGACAACTAAGGAAAAGCCTACAAAGGAAGAGAGTCTCCAGCTGTGAAGGCGAGTGTTAGTTGTCAGCCTGACATCTAGAATCATCCGGGAGTCATTACCAGGTATGCCTGTAGGAAATTATTTTTATTACATTTATTTGGATGGGTAAACTCATCTACCGTGGCTGGTACCATTCCCTTACTATCATCCTGGACTGTATAAATGGAGAAGGGGGATGAGCAGCGGTCTACATTCATCACTCTGTTCCTGATTGTGGATGGGATGTGACCAATTCTTTCAGGTTCCTGTCACCATGAGGGATTGCTACTTGAACCATGCATGAGTCAGTATTGTTTTGTTTTTTTTTTGCAATAAAAGGTGTGAGTTCAGTCTTATAGCCTGGGCTTTAAATCCAATAAATAGGTGACTGGTTACTCCCACAACATTGGTGCTATACTCGAACGAGTAGATGTATATTGTCATTATTATAGCTCACAGGGTTCACAGCTGGGTAAAGCTCTTGATTCCCTTTCTCTCCTCATCCCATACACGGTACTTTTGATCACTCTGAAAGTTGAGCTGTAAGATGAAGCTTCCAGCTCTGTACGAGCTTGATTGCCTCATGCACTATAACTCAAATATTTTACATCTCTAGCAAGTGGATCTTAGCATCAAGTTTGGGAGGGTCACCAAGAACAATGCCTGTATTTTGACATTGTAACCTGATTGATCTTTTACCTACAAAGTTAATGCTCAAAAGAACTGCCATCCAGGGAAAAAAAAAAGAGGAATTTCATAATGTTTTTACTAAATTTACAATTTTGTGTTGGATCACATTCATAGCTATTCTGGAGTCCCGTCCATTTTAGCTTAGCAATAACCTCAGAAATTGTCTTAAAATTAGGTGTAACATGCAGGGGATGAGGGAATTTTTAGAAAGGCATTGTTTAGAAATCTTGGCACATAACAATAAAGGACAGATAGACTCCTACTCTGGGGTACCATAGGATTGTGATTGCCACAGACCATGAATCCATCAGTGTCCCTGCCCCAGGCAGGCCACTGTCACTGTCCTGTCTATGGTGCACAGATGTTTATAAGAAGTCAAAGACTTGGTGTGTAGTTCTCAGTCACTTCTATCAAAGCCTCAGATAACAAAGAGCTAACGCGGAAAGTGCAGGAGTCCTCTCTGCTAAGTCTTCGCGAACAGCGACTCTGGGAAATGACAAGTGAAGCTAAACATCCATTTGCTGTAAACTGGCAGACACTGACATTATGAAGATGAGACACAGCCTGTTTGGCAGTCGGTGCACATCGTTTGCCATATTGCTTTTAAAGAAGCAGCCCCGAGTCATGTTCTGTGGGTGTGATTGCCTTTATTTTATTGGGGACTTTTTTTATTGGAAAAGTAATACAATGCTTGTGGTCACAAGGCAAATAATATGAAGGTATAACAACTTCAGTACTCTTCCCGAACTCTGTAGTCTAAATTCAATATCTGGAGGCAACCTGCATTAATTTGTAATTTGGGATATATCCTATCTCTATCTTTTCTAGGTGTTTAGAAATATAAATAGAGAAATAGAGATGACACAGGCATACACATGTATTTCATGATTTTATTTTAAAAAATGGGTCATCCATATGCTTGCATAAAAGCTGTTTTCTCACAGTGATATACTCTAATTTCTTCTGTATCATGCATGACACATGACTATAATTCAACTTACATATCTAGTCATTCAATATAACTTATCAGGATGCTTATCTCTTTCTCATTTGGGACACTCAGGTGAACAAAACATACAAAATTCTTATGTTTGTGGAGTTCACACTTCATTATAAAAGACAAATCATGAACATTGACACAGTAAAATCACGGCATGTAACATGAGGATGAATGCTGTGAAGAGCGGGAAGCTACACACTCCAGTCAAAGAATTCAGAGGAAAGAGTTGCTGTTTCTCAATTGGGTCTCGGGGAAAGAGCTGATTCAAAAATGTGAAGGAACCAGACTTGCATCCAATTGCGGCAAGACTAACCCAGGCTGGGAGGACGGCAAGTACAAACTGCCTAAAATACCCTGACAAATCTTACCCACAAAGACTTCTTGGGTTATTAACCAAAATGTATGCACGTTTTATAAAACAACACAGCCCGGATCCCTGTGGGAGCAACTTCTACTTCTAACAGCCCATATGGAAGGATGCCTTTTCACAGCCAGGGCATCAGTGCCGGACAAAATCTATCTTTTTGTTTCGTTAAAACTGATGTTTACCCATTGCGCTTTTTACTGATAATGTTTAAAAAATTCTTTGTATGTTTTAGATCCTTGTCTGGAGGGTTTTAGAATATGTGTGCTAATATATTATTACAAAATCTAATTTTTCTGTCACTGTTAAACAGGAGACACCAACCAGGTGGCAAAGTAACGCAGCCTTGTCTGAGCATCCTGAGATACTGAGGCAGATAAGAGAGAAATTAGAGGATAAGAATTTGGAACAAAAACTACTTCCTGACCCTTGAGGGTGAGTGATTGGGAATAGGAACAAGGAAATTGAAGGTTGATTGATGTTTTCTAAGCAAAGTTTAAATGGGAGGAGAGAGGGGGCCTATATATATATATATATATATATATATATATATATATCTTCTAGCTCTGACACTTTATGCGCTTAAAGATATCCTTCCATATAAGCTTCTGTGGAGTATTTTAAATACTATCAGCATATACATGCAAACACAGGCCCACACATTTACCCATAAGCCCATAAGCACCAAACAAAGAATTTTCCATTGTAATGAGTTCAGTTTGTGAACAGTATCAAATAATGCCTTGGCCTTAATGTAAGGTATTTATTACAATAAAGTGGCCCATCATAACAGATTTAAGTGACAGAAATTGACTCAAACTAAGTTGAACCAAATCTATAAATTGATATGCATCCAAGATACATCCATGAATGGGTTTCTATGGCATGCTTAAAAAGGTGGGGTGAGGAGAGTCTCACTAAATATACCTTGCTGTATCATATATTCAGACACCCAACCCAATTCATAATTCACACATTCATTTTATAGAGCTTGAGTAATCCTAACAAATTTGTTCAATTTTACTAAATAATTTTCAAAGTAATTTATACATTGAACATATTATTCTATAGTGTTTTGTTTTAACATGGATTAGAACATATAGGAACATGGGGAATAAATTCAAAAACATATTAAGATTTTCACATTCTGTATTGCTGCCCAGAGTCTAATAAGCTAAATATGAGAACAATTTTGTTTTTTTTAATTATGGACACTACCCTGATTTTTAGATATTCATGGGAAGAAAAAGATGTAACCTATACTACTAAAGCAATGTTTTTAAATCCAAGGATCTGTTAATTTTTTATAATAATATGGGTTCTTCCAATTTCAAATATTTCCTATTACCTTATGCTGTGCTAGCTCAGTTATGAGCTATATAACCATGAAAATCTTATGAAACAGGTACTAGCATTCCCTGTTATAGAAGCACAAAATTTGATGTCTTGAAAACTTAAGTGCCTTTTCACAGGCTCCAGAACTGGAGCATTTGAGGCCAGAGATTTGAAGCCACATCGTTCAACCATAACCTTGAAACACTAGGAATGATGTTCTGTAGACATCAGGCTTCGGGAGCCCAGGTTAATCATTGCTTAGTAACGAATGATGACTATAGTTATCATCGATATTCTTCATAATAAAGAAAACCCAGCGCTGACAGATAAGAAGATAGAATGCGGCTGTGGAACATCTCAAAACCTGCAATGTTCAGGTCGGTAGGAAAGTCAAAATATGTTCACGGGAAGAAAAAAAATTAGAGGGAAAAATCTCCGAATGAAAACTCGCCTGTTAAATAGCATTTTTTTTTTTTTTAGCAAATTCTCTATTAGTCATTAGTTCTTGTTTTTAACTTTTCTAAGAACTGGGTCATTACTAAAAGGTCAATATAGGTCAAGAAAGCAAGTCTAATTCAAAAGGATAACACGGGCACCAGGACTAGAATTAGGCCAGCAGCAGCCCTTAGTCAGAGAATAAAAGAAACTAGACCCGGAAAAGGAGTCACAGGTCAGGGCGAAACCTGTTTGAGGTTGAGAAAAGAGCACTCACTGTCTCTTCTTCAGTTTCATTCCACCCCAAAGCATTAATAACAATAGAGCCACCCACACCAACATACACACACATACCCCAAGAGACGAATTTATTATGAATAAATTATGTAGCTCGACACAAATGACATCAACTGTAGAAAACAAAACTTTTTCTTTTCTCTAACTCCCCAACCCTTTGGTCTGTCTGCACTCCCAAAGTTTTGGCTGTTGTTTCCCGTGTCTCCCTGAAATTGCCTTTGAGGCCATGTAACAAATGCCATCCCAGGTTTATCATCTGGGTGTTAGTATCTACTCTGCAGTGTCTGAGCCAGCCAGAAAATCTGAGCTGCTATTAGTGAACTTTTCCCACATTGAGATAATATTTATCATCTCATTCTGGCTCCCATACTTAGAGTTCAGGAGGATTAGGCATGCGTGTGCATAAACGCATGTATATGTGCATATGTGTATGTGTGCATGCATCAATGTGTGTTGTGTGTATGTATATATGTTCATGTAGGTGTGCATGCATGAAGTGGAGGCCAGAAGTCAATGTTGGTGTCTTCCTTGGAGGCTCTACACTTCAATTTTTGAGATAGTTTCTCATTGAACCTGGATCTCAACAACACATCCCAAGGATATAACTGTCTCTGCCCTGTAGCACTGGGATTGCAGATATGCCATGCCCTTGCTTTTATATGGGTGCTGGAATTCCAAACTCAGGACCCCTTGCTCGCATGGCATGTGCTTTACCAATTGAGACATCTTACCAGCCTTGTGTATTTTTTTTTTTACTATAAAATGAGCAGGTACAATGGCTAATTGATAGACGTCTTGCTAGAATCCTATGAAATAATTCATGTAAATTGTTGAGCACAGGGTGGGGCCCAACACAAATCCCATCACAAGTCAGCTCTTCTTATGACGTTGGTGGCAATCAATTTGTTCTTAAAAGCACCGCACTGCCAAAATGAGTTCCTAAGCCTAAAATTTCAGTGCCGTTTGTGAAGAGAGTCGCATGGAGGCCTTAATTTTGCTCATCAGTCTGGTGATTGATGCTTGTTTGCTAACACTGAAAATGCTGGCAATGGTGGGAAGGAGGGCTGGCAGAGGAACTCTGCTAATTACCAGAGGTACAAATCCGACACACAGAGCTCCGGTGAGGCATAATGAGCCTGAGCTGAGGTGAGGCAGGAGGTTTGTTATATACATTGAATCAGAGGCTGTAATTGCTTAGCATCCCAAATGTGAATGATTCCTTGGGAAATAGTAGAAAGCAATCCACCCAACCTCTGCCCAACAACAAGAGTCCTCTTCAGTCAGCCAGTGGGGGGGGGGGGGGGGAGCAGGGACAGAAGGTTAATTTCCTCCAAGCATCAGTTGATTAGATAAACTGCTATCTCCAAACACTGCGCAAAAAAACAGGAGACTGTTTGATGCAGGAACAATGTCCTTCATCAAAGGGGGCCCATAGCATTTCCTCACTGGTCAATGAGGGGATTGGCAGTGGCTCATCCGAACATGGATTTATTGAAAACATAGGAGCAGAAGCAATCACTCAAGCAGCAATCAAAATAGAAATAGAAACAATTTCTTTTTCTCGCCTTCAGTAAAATTACACATTGTTTTGAATGGGCTGAAGTAAAGTATGCGGGCTTTTAGAGTCTAAGACAAACAATGCTGAAAGAATATGTATGTTTTATAATTTGGCAATTAAATCATTTAATAATTATTATTCAGTAGTGCCACCTGTAGGCAGTCATATGTTCCTTTAATAATGTGTACACAAAGGGAGATTCAGCACCATTCAAAGTTTAATAAGGAGTTTCAGGACAGATGAAAATTTTAATTCAAATTCCAAGTTTTATGAACTCTGCAAGTTTTCACAAGTTTCTCAACTTTCCTGTGTAATGGGTTTTTTTGTACCTTCAGTGACAAAAAAAACACATTTTAAACATAAATAGAATACTGTAAAAGTCTTTTAGGGATCATTGTTATTATTATTCACTTGTGTGCATGTGTGCATGCCACAGAAGGCGTGAAGAGTCCAGTAATGAGTTGCAGGAATTGGTTCTCTCCTTCTGCCATGGGGACCTGAGGAAGGATTTGAACTCAGGTTGTCAGACTCAGTAACAAGTGCTCTTCGCAGGTGAGACACCTCTCAGGTCCTTTAGTCCATCCTGAGGTAATATTTTTAGATTACACGTTCTCACCTTCTGGGCTATTCAGATGTTGGATCAACATTTCTTAAAATATCAGAGAGTTCCTTGCATTTGCCTCTCTCCAGCCTAATTATTGCCAGTTTCCCCTGAGACTGACATCCACAAAATAAACACAAAACTTCATCACTCGCACCATTATGAATTGCAACTACCTTTCAGAGTTCTCCTTTATATCTTCTAGGTTTTCTGTCCCTATTTTTTGTATTTTTATGTATTGTATTTTTATGTATTGTACTTTTATGCATTTGGTAAAACAAATTGTTGTAAGGAAGTCTTATCATTGATTCCCAGCCGCTTAGCCCCGAAATAATCACACAGAAACTGCATTAGCTAAATAACTGCTTAGCCCATTAGCTGTAGCTTCTTATTGGCTAGCTCTTACATATTAATTTAACCCATTTTTATTAATCCGTATATTACCATGTGGCAGTGGCTTATCGAGTATATTTTCCAGCATCCGACTCTGGTGGCTCCATGGCTTCGCTCTGACTCTGCCCCTTTTTTCTCCCAGCCTACAGCCTAGCTTTCCCGGCCTAGTTCTGTTCTTCCCTGACATAGGCTCAAAACAGTTCTTTATTCATTAACCAATAAAGGCAACATGTAGACAGAAGGACCTCCCACACCAGCTGAGTGTTATCCTGTACCAAAGGAAGCATGATTTAAGGTTTTAATAAAATCAACTTATTCCCTAATTTTTGTCATTTCTTTATTCTACACACAGGGATCAATAAATCTCAAGCTTTGTTCTTGGTATCAGCTCATCAGAAAGTCTATCTGATCCTCAAGGTTTGTTGTTGTTGTTTGTATTTTTTCTGTTTTGGGGGGAAGGGAGGCATCCAAATTCTATTTTTCTACTTTCTGTAGCTTGTCTCACTTTCCATTCTCCTTCAATAAAAATCTTCCCTTCGCTAACTCCAATAAAGAAAACACATTCATTGGTCTTGTTGACCCAGTAAACACTGATGCTGTTGTGTTTTCACACCAGCAGATAGAATTTTCTGAGAAAAGAAAAAAGGACCTCAGAAAACCGCTCTGCAATTTTCAGTTTGCATGCTTCTTCAGTCTGAAGGACCTTGGAGATTTCAAACCTCGCTACAGGTGTGCACCCAACAGCTTCCCTCGGGGCCTGGCTTCCGGGAAGAGTTGGCACTTGGACAAAAGAAAGAAAACATTCCTGTCTGGTAAAAAGATGGAAGGCTTGGGGTTAAGAAGGCAGCAGACGTGTGAATCTAAAGTTTTTGAAGGAGAGAAGCACGGATTGCTTTCTGAGCTATAATTTTCAGCGCAATGAAGGCACCTCGGCCACAGATCATCACTATGCAGCTATTGTATTTCGGGTATTGATTTTTTGTGATGAGATACAGGGAATAAGCAAACACTGAATTTTCATTAGCTCCCTGGGGAAAGGGAACATCCTCCCCAAACCAGACTGCCCGGGAAACATTAAGGGATAATTTATAAGATCTGGCTTAAACAAACCAGATGCGACTTAAACAAATAGCAGCAATAAAAATAAAGTATTTCTGGGTGGGTTGCTAATTCCAACTAGATCATGCCCGTGGTAAAGTGCTGGTCACTCCAGCACACTTTTCTTTCCTTTAAACTTTAAGGGGGAAGCTGTCTTTTGTTTTCATTTTATCTTCTTTTGGGTATGTTTTACACAGAAGGGCACGATGGAAGAGGTGAAGAGATATTCCTGGGTTGGAGATATATATATCCTTGCTGAAGAGATTTACCAAAACATTTATTTACTCTATACATGCCACTAAGAGACCAAAGATATGATTCTACTCAAGTCCATCTTAGTGAACCAGTGAGGGATTACTTAGAGGAAAATGGATGACTCACCTACAGGCAGCTGTGTCTTCAAAAAGCCTGCACCACTCACAAAAGCTGTATGATTGAAACACCCACCCCAGTCCACATTCCATTCCCCTATGTATCTTAGTATAGATATATATGGCCTATACATCCATCCCCTCTATATACGTCCAAAGACTGCATGCAGCCATGCAGGATTACAAGCAGCTGGGGGCAGAATGTACTGAAATGTGGAAGTGGTTGTAATTTTAAGGGAGGGTCTGATGACTACCTCTCCTCCTCCTTGTGCTAAGAATTGATGTGAATAAACATCAGTTTTATAACAGAAGTTCATTCAGGTGGGGACCAAAGTGGGCCCAATCTTCCCGTGCTATTCACAGGTAGTAAGGAGATTGACACTAGTTAACCCTTAAGCATATTTAGCTGTAAACCACGGTGATGAGTTTGAAGAATAAGTATTTGACTCCATGGGAGAATATACTAAGAGATCTGGTCTATTAAAAATGACTTGGAAGACTTTTCCAAAGGCATAATGATGACAAGATGCGTAGTGTTGGAAAGGTAGGAAAGGGAAGGATGGAGACCATGAGGAGAGTGGAGAAGGTTGCAGCACACTATAGGAGTGAGGAAAGCAAGAAAAGTGAGAAGGTACCAGACCATGCCATCCTTGGACCGTGCTGAAGAAAATCGTTTCATCAGAAGGATCTCACTGAAGGGTCCTTAAAACATGGGCAGCAAAAGCCAGAAACGGAACCTGATCTGCATTTCCAAAGACTTACTTTTTCCCTGCTTTGAAAGTGAAAGAAGCATCCATGGGATCAATGTGATGGGATTTGCAATATCCAAGTACTTTGAAGTGCTAAGAAGTTGGTGTAGATGGAGCTGTGGAGACGTTACATCCTCAGAATCCATGCAAGAAAGCCCAGTGTAGTGGCTGGGATAGCTCTGAGGAGGTATATAGGTGAGTTCAGGTCCCACTTGGAGACCCCATGTCAAAAAGCAAGGTGAATGGCTTTAAGATATGCTATCCAAGGTTTTCACATGCATATGCACACACTGTAAAAATGTACTTACATACACACGTAAACCCACACACAAGAATATACACACACAAAAAAATTGGTGAGCATTAAGAAAGGCATATAAATTTTAGAAATATTTTGTAAATAAATATTTCAATTGTCGATATAACATTGACCTGATAAATAGAGCATGTGTGTTTACCTTATTATTTTTCTATATGTTTTGCTTTGAATAGAACTGTATAGGTTGAGGAATATCTCAGCAAAAGCTATGGATAAGTGATAAAGAATAATAGTTACAAGAATTATCAGTCTGTATGGGAGGCATTTGTCTACTTGTTAAAGCATGCCATTTACTGCTGCCACAGAAATGTATATACATGCATTATTTCAGTTCAAAAAGGGTTTTTCTTAAAGTTGGTAGTGTGTACCACACCACAGAGCTAAAGCACTCTGCGATCAACCTGTGCTCCTTTTCTTATGATAAAGAAGTGACGTGGATACATTGAAAGCATAATATTTAATAAATTAAATGCTTACCAGCAGAGTTTAGCAAAGATGCATTTGGGGAGGAATGAACAAACATCATAATTTGGTAATAGAATTAACTATATTCTGTGTCCTCCCAAAAGGATTAAATCATCAAAAGAAAAATGTGTGTAAAGTAAAACATTTTTAATAGGTTGAAAAAAGCAAGACTGCAGGGCAGAGGATGTATCAGTGGGTAAGCGCACTAGCCAAGCCAGCAAAGGAATCTGTGTTTGGGTTCCCAACACCCACATGAAAACTGGGCATGGCTATGTGGGCCTGTAAACCCAGCCTGAGGAATAGAGGGAGGGAAATTGCTAAGGTTTGCTGGAGAGCCAATCTAAATTTAAAAAAAAAAATGGCAAACTCCAAGTCCAGTGAGAAACTGTCTCTGGAGAACGAGGTGGGGAGTTATGTAGTGGGACAGCTAATGTCGTCTCCTGTCCTCCACCTGCATGTGGAGAGTACACACTGGCACACTCATGTACACACGTGTGTACACACACACATAGAAATCAAGGCTGCACTAAATAAACAGCCTGTACATGTAGAGTGATAGAATAATTAGGCTTTCTATTCACCTCTGCATTAGTACTCAGAATAAAAGGGGAAGCGCTGTCTTTGAGGCAAAGCTTCCCACTGAGTCTTGGAGCAATCTATTGTCCTCAGTTATTACAAATTGTTCACCAAACAATGAAACAGGGAATGCCTACCACTATTGTTCAGAAACAATTACTGGAACTTTTCAAAAGACAATCATCTCCTTTGGCAATGTTAGCCAAAAATTAAGGCAACTTCATAAAAACAAAATTTAAGCAAACCATTTCCTATGGGTGGCAACGCTAACACGTTCCTGTGTTTTTCTGATGTTCTAGCTCAATTTTAAGACAAAGCCGACAACTGAACTGCTATTGACAATTTTAAGAGGCGAGAGGCACAATCCTATCCTCAGGAATAGAATTCATGTTAAAAGACATATGAATATTTTCATATAATGAATTTGTATATATCATTTAGTCCTCAGATTTTTCTATATAATGCCCAAGATCTTATCAGAATATATCCACAAAATAAAAGCATACTTACTCATTTTAGTGCTTAGTTTGACACTAGCCTTTATAAACCTCTAAGCATTGCTAGTTGCTCAAGAGAATTATAACCACACATTGCCAAGCCATGCAAACATAGGATATAATTTAATTCGCACTGTAATTTTCATCACATGTTTAAAATGACCCTTCTAACATAAGTACAAAGGAGTGAGCAATATTTAATAAGGCATGCTTGCAGAAATGAAAGGGTTTTAATATTATGTGATTAAGGTTTGCCAATTTCCCTACCAATTTATTTCTGTAACTAATAATTATCTCCTAAAGGGCACATTCTACATGGCAGGTTTCACAAAATAGATGCAATTAGTCTTTGTGTATATCACACTGTTTAGAAGATGACTTTGTACCAATTCCTACTAAGATACAAGAGCTACATATTGGCTAGCTGAAATCTGAGCTAGCCTGGTACAATGCTTTCGCTTAGATTGTGACAGAAGTAATAGTAGTTGTGAACTCAGGATTGAAGGCTTTGCCTGTTTTTGCATTCTTCCTTGAACCTTATAGGGTCACAGCCTGAGAAACAACCAGAGTCAGCCTAATAGATGCTGAGACTCCCATAGCCATGTGTTTCCATTCCATCAGCTGACTCCTGGACAACCTTAGTGAGAAGAACTCTGGAGGGAATGATCTACAGCTGCTCACACAGGCAATTGAGGAGAACTTCAATGTGCCATGAAGCTATTTGGAGGTAAATTATCCTCTCTGTTTTATAAACGAGAAAACTGAGATGGAAAAGAGTGAATCAGTTGCTCACTTTCCTTGTCTTTAAGAAACAAACCTCAGATTTTATGTTAAACACGGTAGGTAGTCCAAGGGCCAAGGATTTAATAACCCTCCTATCTTAGACAGGAAACAGGAAACTGCGTCCTAGATGACAGAAGTAATGCTATTTGGGTTCTCCCCACAGCCTCAGAGCTGACACGGTATTGGCTAATAGGAACAAAACTGAGGAAGAGGAAATCAATTATATCTGGCTTTTGCCTAGTCAACCAACTTTGTCTTGTAACTATAATGATTAACTAAACAAAGATGCCTGCAGCTATTTTTACACAACTTTAACCTAAATCGTCAACATTTTGTTCTTTTTGTTGACTCAGATCTCAGAAAATATGTCCATGATGGAGTCACTTAAATAGGAAAGGTACTATCTGGTTAACTTTTCTATTACGGTGTAAGCCTATGTTATTTTCAAAATCATGTTTATCAGGTTTTAAACTCTAGTAATATCTGGTTACCATTCTAAGAATAGTAGCCTTGCCTGGCAAGTGTGGTTCTCACCACCCCCACCCCCCCACCCCCGTCAAAGAAGCTTCATTTTGCAGCAGACAGAAATCATTATAGAAACCTACAACTGGCCAAAATAGAGAGAATAACTGACCACAGGGCATCCAAACCCAACTGACACAATGTCTATACCTAAGGCTCAGGAAACATTGTTAAAGAGGAACCAAAGGATTGTAAAGTCCAAAGAACCAGGACACTTTCTGTGTGACAGTGTTTTCTAGACATAGTAGGGAAGCTGCACCAGTGAAATTTCAAATTATGGCTGCCTAAAAAACCCTGAATTTTGGCATCATCATTTGACATTACAACATGGGTGGGAGAACTCTCAAAAGATTCAACCCTTAGAAGGAAAGCTACAGGCAATCATTGGCTGTCGTCCCTTCTTAACCTATCTTAATGCCAAGTCATCAGCCCTAAGCACATAGACTTATACGTAACACAAAATGGACTCAATACGTGTGTGTGAGTGTGTGTATAATACAATAATTAAGGAAGAAGAGGTCATATACTTGAGAGGGCATTGGAGGACACAGGAAAAGTTGGTGGGAGGACGGAGAGTGGGAAATATGTAAATACAATATTTGTGCATAAAATTCAAAATTAATTAAAATATAATTAAAAATTTTAATTATAAAAAGATATATAATCCTCAATTGGTTATTTAATACCAAGTGTTTATCCCTGAAATTACTATTATATATACAGGAACACTAACCACACATATAATATAATCAATAGAATATAATATACATAATAATAATGGCAATAATAATTAAAGACTAAGAAGCCATTAATTTGAGAGGGGGTGAAGGGTCATGAAAGAGGCTGGAGGGAGGTCATGGAAGGGGTTGAAAGGAAGGAAGGAAGGGAAAGAGGATAATTTAATTTTATTTTAATTAAAAATTTAAAAAGAAAATATAAGTCTGTGAAATGTTAGAAGTAACTTACTGGTTTAAAAATAACATAACTTAGAAGTAAAAGTAGGAATACCTTTTATTGATTTATCATCACAAAATTTATCAATTTTGTTGTTAAAAGATGATAGAAAAACAATAATATATGATAAAATGGGATTGGGAAACACTGTTAATTCTACCTCACATCTATTGTTATGTGGGAATCCATTCTGTTATATCCATAGACAGACAGATTTGGGGTTTATCTTTTGTTAGTACGTTTTGACTTTTAGGGTAGTCAAATGGAAGTTTAGAAAAGTCACCAGGTGACTATATTCGCAATGTGAACTACATGGTAGAGCTTAGAATACGCTAGTTCAAGGGCAGTCAGATTCCCACAGATGCCATTGAAAATTCTTGTGTTTTAAAAGCAATCTTGAGAGATAGCTCAGCGGTTAAGACCATTGCCTGCTCTTCCAAAGGTCGTGAGTTCAATTCCCAGCAACTACATGGTGACTCACAACCATCTGTAATGAGGTCTGGTGCCCTCTTCTGGCCTGGAGACATACACACAGACAGAATATTGTATACATAATAAATAAATAAATATTTAAAAAAAATAAAAAACAATCTTACATCTAAAACAGACCTGCAAGCTGAGAGTGGTCAGAGCAAAGATCTGATAAAATACCACTCATTGCTTAAAGGACTACTTATTACTAAGACTGTTTTATACAGAAAATGTAAGTGTCAAGAGAGGTGGAAAAATACTGTCTAGTTTCTGAAACAGGTGCTGAGTTATTTATACCCAACTCTGAAAATAGGAGGAAAGTAGCTGAAAAGCACAGGGAGGAAAAAAAACCATTGCTTTCATGTTATGAGAAACTTTACAAAACAAAGGTGATGTCGAAAATGTGTGTTCTAATTGGATCTTCAAAAGTGACAATGGAACTAGGAAGAGGGCTTAGTGAATAAAAGTGCTTGCTACACAGCCTGAGGTTTTAAGTTTGGATCCAAATACTCACTCAAAAAGTCAGTTATGAATGTCCACATGAGCCTGAAACTCAAGCACTGACAGGAAGTTCACTGAGGCTTGCTAGCTGCCAGTTTAGCTCCAGGTTCATTGAGAAGTGTTGTCTCAAGAGAATGAGACATAGGGTGATAGAACAAGATACCTAATGTCCTTCTTTTGTCTCCATGCACTCATAAGAATGCACACATAAACATATATCACATTTGCATATTCTATGCACATGCACACACATTAATACACACAGAGACGATGCTTGAGCTAGAAGATAACTCCTAGATACCTTCTACTTTTGAGTTTCTTAATTTATTATTCTATAGAATTTCTTGCTGGAAAGGAAGAAGTAGAAGGCTTCTACTCTTAGCCAGAGTGATCTGGGTCACCAATATCACAATCACCTTAAGCAGTTCTTTAATAGTTACTTTTTTAGGTCAATCCAAAGATGCTGCTATGCAAAGTCTAAGGGGAGGAGCCTTAGAATCTGTATTTAAACAACATCTACACAATCATAAGAGGAAACTCTTAAAATTTCCTACTTATATTTGTCAGCTTAAGCATATGAGCTGTGAGCTGGTTCTGGCAGGCCATTATCCACCTTCCTTATTGGCAACATCTCTTTGTATTGTAGATTCCCTAGCCTTTCATATTTCAAAGGCCTATGCTTAAGAGAAAGAAAACAATAAGTGTAAAAGTCTCAGTGCTCTCCACGTAAAACAGTTGCTGTTGGATGCCATTCATTTTCTTTTTTCACCCATAAATATGGGGGTGGGGGAGAAAAGAAAATCTGCAAACAATAGTGTCACATAAAAATAATAAGTTTTGCTAAAATATCCTATTATGTAAGTATCCCCAGTGCTATTCATATTTGTGGATATCTTATGAAATATTCAGTGTCTGTAACTCTGAATACAAGTGCATAGAAACATCAAAAGGACCTTCACAGTATTTCACAAGCAAAAAGCTACTTAGCAGTCTAATGCTCTCTGTTTTAACAAGGAGCCCAGGGATGCCTATAAGAAACCACTGTATGTGGGCTCAAGTTAAATTTAAAACTCCTCAAAACTTCTATCTCAAACCTCCATACCTCCCTTCCCAGGTTCTTATTTGAATCATGAATGTTGATGTCAGATTTTAGTGACCTAGAAGTATACACCCTTGCAGACACAGGTCCCATCTTCACTCTTATGAAGACAATAGACTATGTCCTGCCTCATCTACCTAATAGGACTTGCAAAAATTCTTACTGGCCCTGTCTCCTCTCCCCTACAGTCAGCATAAAGTGGGCTGACATATCATGTCAGAAAAGAATCTATGCTATTGGATATCCAAACATCACTTATATCCTAAATTAAGATTTTGAACATCTTGTACTTTAAAAGACCAAGCCCTGAACAATGAGCTTCCTGCTGTTATAATCCCAAATTACATCAAGTCCAGGACCACATAAAGATGATTCCCCCAAGACGTTTTATTTTCTGGTCTAGAGATTCAAGCATACTATTACTAATGGCTTGGGAGAATCAGTGGCTGTCAGAAAAAGTTGCAGGGCTGGGTAGATAGTTCAGTTATGACAGTACTTGCCTTGAACATATGAGGAGCTAAATTTTACCCTACAGAACCCACATAGAAAAGCACAGAAAAAAATCAGACATGCTTTTCTGTCTTTGTTTCCATAGGGTTTTCTTTTTTCATTTACTCTTAGGGGACCTGCCACCAAGCTCTCAGACAAATACATGGATGCCTGGCCTTAGTTTGACTTGCTTCTAGCCAGCTTTTCTAACTTAAATTAACCAATTTTGCTTCTTCTACGTTTTGTCCTGGGCTTTTTACCTTTCTTTATTCTACATGTCATTCTTTCCTTCTTACTTTGTCTGGTTATGTAGCTGGGTGGCTAGCCCCTGGCATCCTCCTCTGCTTTTATTCTCTCTCCTAGCTCAGATTTCTAGCCTATATTTCTCCTCCTAGTTATTCTTTCTGCCTGGAAGCCTTGCCTACCGTTTGTCCTGCCTAGTTATTGACTTTATTCTATTAATCGGGAGTTTTAGGCAGGCAGTGTGGCATAGCTTTAGAGAGTTAAACAAAAGCAACATAAAAGAATGCAACACATCTTTGCATCATTAAATAAATATTCCACAGCATAAACAAATGCAACACCTCTTAAACTAATATTCCACAACCCTGTCATGTGCCTGCAAATTTCCAGAGCTTACTGGCCTATGTGGTGAATTCTAGGACAGTGAATATTATATCTCAAACCAACAAGAGAAAGAAACAAAGAGAAAGAAGGACAGAGAAAGACAGAGAGAAAATAAGAGGGGAAAAAGGTACACAGCATCTGAGGAACAATACCCAAAGTTGTGGTCTCATCTCCGTATACATGCACACATATACATGTACATATATGTGCATATGCACACACATGCATATACAAACATGCACAAGTGATGTATACTGATGCCCACAAATAAATGCAATAAAATGAGTGGCAGCAGATATTCAAACTCTGTTTTGTCATATATCCATTGTGTGCGCTGCCCTGCCTCCATACACAAAAGAACACCTTGCAGTTAAATGACTTTACTGTTCATCCCAGTGCCAGGTTCTTATGCAGTTTTTCTTCACTCTTCTGTGGTTATCCTTCTTATGATTAAAATAATTTCCTTTTGAGGAAAATGACCCACAGTTTATAAATGTAAAAAAGTCTTTGGGGTCCTAACCAAGAAGTATGGAATGGTCAAGAAGGTGACAAAAATGCCTTCAGAACAGCATCCTTTTCTTACTTTAGTAAAATGTGCATCAGTCTGGCTTTAGCCCTGAATAGCAATTAGAATCATTGTCTCAATGAAGCTGCTTTCAAAACACTTTTAAGATATAGTATCTCACTATGCTGAAGCATGCAAAAGGTTGTTTTATGGTACCCAAACTGGTTATGAATTAAAGGCCATATCAAGTTCCTCTTAAAGACAGAAGAGTGGAATGAGTGTTTATCTGGTCAAACTGAGGAAAAACAAATAATCAAGAATAAAGAGATATTTTGAAATAACAAATTGAAGAAAAAAATAGATAATGCTATCAATAAATAGCGTATAAGAGCATAGATAGCTTACATGTGCTTAGACATGCCTGGCACTAGAAAGTTAGCCAATTACTCAGGGTTATGAGGTCATGGATCTTAGAGGAGAATCTAATACCCCATGTTGTGGAATATTTGTTTATACTGTGTGAAGATGTGTCATTGTGATTGGTTTAATATAAACCAAGCTAGGGAAGAAAGAATAGGTAGGACTTCCAGGAAAAGAGAGGAACTCCAGTTGTATATAGGCACATGAGGAAGACACCAATGAGACATGGAAAAAGTCCAACATGCAAATCAAAGAGAGGTAAAAAGAATCACATAGAAAAATGTAGATTAATAGAAACATGTTAAGTTATAAGAGCTAGTGGAGCCAGGCAGTGGTGGGACACACCTTTAATCCCAGTACTCAGGAGTCAGAGGAAGGCAGATCTCTGTGAGTTCAAGGCCAGCCTAGTCTACAAGAGATAGTTCCAGGACAGGCTCCAAAGATGTAGAGAAACCCTGTTTTGAAAAACAAAACAAAAAAAAAAAAGCTAGTGGTAAAACACAGGCTAATGGTCAAGTTTCATAATTAATAATTAGTCTCTATGTTGTTATTTGGAGGCTGGTGGTCCAAGAAAGTTCAATGAGAAAGCTTACCATACTGCTACTTTACTCAAGTAGCATGATTTTTGCGTGTACTCTAAGGCTAAGCCTTATATTCACAGATAAGTGTAGCTCTCACCCCGTTACCAAAGAAGTTTCTTTTTTATTATTTTTTTTAAAAAAGAGAACAAGTCCTTATACATACCAATCCAAGTTCCCATTCCCTTCAAGAAGTTTTTTTGGCATAAAAGATAATTATAGCAAATCACGACTGGTCAAAATGCAGAAGTGTGATGTGGAATTCCCCTTTGTATGTTGTGAATACCATTGTTTAATAAGGAAACTATCTTGTGCCTGTGCAGGGAATAGAGGTAGGCATGGAAAACTAAAATGAATGCTGTCAAATCTTTCAGAGGCTTTCAGAATATGGCATCTAAAATGTTTTAAAAAGTTAGGACTTTTCATGACATTGAGACACATCTGTTTCTGGCAGCATCAATAACATCAAGAGAAGGATGGGCATCAAAGAGGCTCCTTATGGAGTTTGTTAGTCATTTGGGCAAGAGGTTGCTCTTGCCTGGACTGATTGAAGATATGCTGTATGAACTGGACATGCAGGACCCACAGAGAAATCACTGCTGAACTTGACTAAAGGTAAGACCATCCTTCAGGGTTCCTGCTTCATGAAAGAGTCTGCAAGGCATTCTTCAGGACACAGAAGAAAGTGACTGACAAACTACCAATATAGGCAGAACTGTCTTTGAAATATCCTGCTTTGTGGAAAAGTCTGCTGAATATTATGGGCCTGTAGATTGAAAATAGATGTCCCAATGGTACAGAAGAACTTTGGGTACTATCCAGGCAGCAAGATGTCTCTGTCAATTCTAGTGTTTTGGAAGTTGCTTACAATGTACTTCCTGTTAACTTAGGTAATAATATATCCTTCTGGAGTCTTTGATAGAGCTGAAGAACGTATAGTTATAGTTTTCATTAGTTATGGTAAAAGATAAAGTAGATATAAATATTGTAACTGTAATTCTTGCTTGATACCTGTTTTGTTATATATAATTTTACTATGTTAAAGTTAAAACCTTCCTTTTTATTTAAACAGAAAAGGGAAGGTGATGTGGGATTCCTCTTTGTATGCTGTGAATACCATTGGTTAATAAAGAAACTATCTTGGCCTATGCAGGAAATAGAGGTAGGCATGGAAAACTAAACTGAATACTTGGAGAAAGAAGGAAGAGTCAGAGAGAAGCCATATAGCCCTGCTGGAGACAGATGCCCGAACTTTAGCCAGTAAGCCACAGACACATGGTGATATACAGTTTAATAGAAATGGGTTAAATTAATATGTAAGAGTTAGCCAATAAGAAGCTAGAGCTAATGGGCCAAGCAGTAATTTAATTAATACGGTTTCTGTGTGATTATTTCAGTTCTGGTTGGCCCGGACAAACAAGCGGCCTCCTTACTACAGAAGTGAACTGATTGTGGAGAGTCCAGGCCCAGTGGATATGTCTACAACACAGCTCCTGTACCCAAGGCTCAAAAAAACACCATAGAAGGGAGAAAGATGAAGACTATTAACAGAGGACCAGGAATTTTAAAGTAAGATTGTATCTCCTAAAGAAGCTACATCCATATTACATCACCAATATGGCTGCCTAAACAAGACTTGAACAATGGCAGCACCAGGAATACTGATACTATGAAAGGGGAAAACCTTATGGGGGCTTGATCCTTAGACAAAGAATTACAGAAAACGAATGACTTCTAAGAGAAGGAGAGTTAGTGTTTCCCAAGGATGAGCTCCCTAACTTCTTACTCAATACCAAATGGTCAACTCTGAAGCAATATACACTCATGCAACACTAAATAGACTCAACAGTCTGTGTTTATACCTTAATCAAAGAACAGAGGCCATGATTTTTATTATATCTTTTATTTTTGAGATAATAATATAAATGTACTGTTTTCCATTTCTCTTTCCTCCTTTAAACTATCCCATATAAAAGCCATCAAATTGAAAGGGAATAAAGAGAGAATGGGAAGGAACATGGGAGGGACTGGAAAGATTAAATGATACAATCACACTTTTGTAAAAGGAAACTGTGTATTTATTTCCTGGCCACTCAGATCTGAATAATCACACTGAAACTATATTAATTATAACACTGTTTGGCCAATGGCTCAGGCATATTTCTAGCTAGCTCTTACATCTTCAACTAACCCATTTCTATTAATCTATATATCCTCATGAGGCTGTGGCCTACTGGTAAGATTCTGGATCTTTCTCTTTCGGCAGTTACATGGCATCTCTCTGACTCCACATTTTTTATTCGTTTGCTTTGAATTCCCACCTTGCTATATTCAGACCTGCCATAGACCAAAGAATTTTCTTTATTAACCAATAGTAATGAAACATATTCACAGAATACAGAGTTGTATCCCACATCATATTTTATGAACTTTTAATTAAAATTTTAAAAAATTTTATTGTAAGTCCACACATGCATGCCTCCAATATACTCTCAACTTTAGCACATGATAAAGAAGTGAAATGTAAATGTGTGTTATTCAGTAAATCATGTTGGAACAACAAGTTACTAACCACTTAGAGGAATAAGAGAGTCATTTTTCCAGTTTTTCTCCTAAAGTCAAAAATTACTAGATGAATAAAACACTTGAATATAAGGAAATCATTATAAAAACTCTAGAAAAGAATAAAATACATATTTGAGTACCTTGGAGTTGAAAAGGCTATAGAAACAGCAAATATAAAAACCCAGGATTATGAAATAAAATATTCATTATGTAAAGAAAAGATTGACTACATAAATACAAAAAAAATGTCTGAAAAGACAAAACTCAAATGAATCTGGCAAACTGGAGGAAATTATGCAATATACATGACCAAGAACTAATGCCTTCAGTATATAAAGAAATATGCAAGGTAAAAAAGAAATAGCAAGAAGATCTTAAAATCCATAAATAAGAGGTATACAGAGAAATAAACACATATGGCTTTAAATGTTTAAAAGGATGTTGAAATATAAGACTAAAAAGTACATATTTCAATGCTAATATATTATTATTTTAGTTTATCAAATTATGACAATGAAAGGATTGATAATATTTTTTGACCATGGGAAAATGAAGGTAAGTTAGTACACATTCTTTTTAACCTCACAGCCTGAAAAATGACAGACTTTCCTAAGAATCTCTGCCAAGGACGCACAGATGGGTATGAAGTAGGCATTTAGAAGCTGCTTTTGCAGAGAAGCTTTTACCCGTCTCTTCTTGTGCAATGTAACTAAATGTGATGAAAAGCTGGGCCTCTCTGCCTTCATGTTGTTCCTGTCTGCTTTGCTTTGGGTCACCTGGTCACCTCTGATGGTCTGCATATTAACCCCTCAAGGAGAATCTGTCTACCCCACTTCAACACGTTTCAAGCATCAAGGCACAGAGAAAAGTCATTGCCTTCAGCCTCCAGTAACCTTAGATTCTAGGTACAGCAGAACCTTGCAAGACACATGCCTCTGCCTCCCACCATCAGGTGAGGACAATTATCCATGATGGTGAAGCTACACCCTAGAGCAGAGGTAACTGTCACCTGAAATCCAGGCATATTTCTAGCTAGCTCTTACATCTTCAACTAACCCATTTCTATTACTCTATATATCCTCATGAGGCTGTGGCCTACTGGTAAGATTCTGGATCTTTCTCCTTCGGCAGTTACATGGCATCTCTCTGACTCCACATTTTTTATTCCTTTGCTTTGAATTCCCACCTTGCTATATTCAGACCTGCCATAGACCAAAGAATTTTCTTTATTAACCAATAGTAATGAAACATATTCACAGAATACAGAAATCCAGACTGATTCTGTGTGACAGCTATGAGAGGGCTTCTTTGGAGCATGTTATAAAACCAGAACAAAGAGAACAACCATGCAGACCATGCTTTCACTAGTACAATGTAATTGTTTACATGGTTTGCTCCAAGCCCAATTATTTCTCCATTTAAATCAAACTCATGTCAATATCCAGAAGATGGACTTAAGAGTACTTATCACTTTAATTGGTATATGGGAAGAAGTAGCTGAGCCAAGACTGTTGGAGCTGCTGGGCCCCTCTAAACTCTGGTTACAAGTAAGTATATGCAATATAAGAAATTATAAAGGGCATTAATGTATATCACATCACACACAACATGTAAAGGATTGTTTAAACAAACTACAGGGGACTCACATGAGCAAATACCATACAGACCCCTCCCCCCAAAAAAACCCTAGGTAAGATAATATAAACCAGACCAATATTGACATTTAGGAATTATTATCTTAACTATAACCCATCCAGGAGAAGAGGAAACTCTCTCAATAATGTAGCTAGAAATGGAATGGATAGGATAAATCTGGGTATATAATAGAAAAAGAATTTTCGAGATTTGGAAGCAGTTGAAGGTGGGAAACACCCATGTGAGTAGAAGGAAATAACATAATGTTTAAAAGGCTCCTGTCGCCTTTATGCAGAAGCCTGAGCTCCTCTGCCTGCACAGAACTGCTGAAGATACTTTCCATATTGTGCACAGAGATTGCTTCTGTGCTCTTCCTAGAAGCTGCTGAATGGAACCACCATTCCATTTATACCTGTCGCTGTTCTGGGGTCGCCCCCTCAGCATGAGCCTAGAAGAACTGTAGTGGACCATCACCACCACATGAACACAAAGGTCTCAAAAGAAGACAAGAAATGGCTAAGGAATTTCTCTAAAAACATTCACCATCCCTAGCAATTAAGGAAATGCAAATCAAAACAACTTTGAGATTTCATCATAACCCAGTCAGAATGGCAAAAATCTCTCTCCTTACTCTCTGTTGTCTGCACCAGGCCTATTGGGCATACATGGATTTATCTTTAGCTTTTTGAGAATTCTCCACCTAATTTCCAGAGTGGTTAGACCAGTCAGTTTGCAAGTCTTCTAACAATAAGAGGGTTCCCTTTTCCACACCCCATCTCCCAGTGACAATGGTCGCTGTTGGTTGTTTTGTTGACTTTGCAGTTTTTTCTTCTTTTGAGAACTTTTTGTTCAAGTTCTAAACCCATTTTCTGAATGGGCCATTTGTTATTCTCTCTCTCTCTCTCTCTCTCTCTCTCTCTCTCTCTCTCTCTCTCTCTCCTTTATATATGCTGACCTTTAATCCTTTTTCAGATGTATAGCTGGTATAAATGCTCACCATTCTGTGGGCTTCCTCTAAGTACAATTGATACACGATGAATTTCAGTATTTTGGATGTAAATATTGTTTCCCTGGTACTATTTGTTGAAAATGTTTTATTTTCTCTTGAGTATGTTTTTGACATCTTTTTGAAATAAATAGCTAGAGTTATGTGCACTCATGTTTGATAAAAATGGATCTCAAAAGGGTAAACAGGATCCTTGAGATGGGGTAGCCAGATTTACCTGGAAGACCACAGGGAGAGAAGCTTAGACAGAAGAATTAGCAGACAGCTTTCTGAAGATATCTTAGAGAAACTGGCTAAGAGATTATTTTTTCAATTGTCAAACTGTTGATGGAAACAGAAAGACTGAAGAAGAGTGATTTTTTTTGTTTTTTTTTTTACAGGGACATTTCATTTATTTAAATGTTTTTATTAAAAAAAAATTAAAGACCTTCATGGCACAACTTCTTCCCAGCACAGTTATGTCTTCGTCATACCAATTACAACACAATTACAACCAACAAACCAAAGAGGGGAATTCTAACTTTAAACTTAAAGAGGGGAAGGGCACACTTCAAAACAAAGTAAAAAATACTTTGCCAACACAGTTGTTTTATATTGGCATTCATTTCCCACCATCTAAGCAATGCAGACACAGGAAGTGCTGAGAAATAGTGTCCCAATACTAGGTGTACAGATGAGGTAATTTACAACACAGAAGTTGTTACTCTGTAAACCCTGACCCTCCCTACCCACCACCTATTCAGCTCTTTTAAAACCCTCCACATTTCTGCGTGACTCCTTGCTTCTTTTCCATTTCTATTTATTTTACAAGGCTCTGAGGTGGCACTCCAGAGTCCTCTGCATTCACCATCAGCTCTTGTACTAGGTGTGATGAGTGTGAGGAGGCCCAGCCGTCTGCAGCTATCCACAGCAGCCTCAAACACATCTACATTTCTGAGCTGTGAGTAGGGTGTGGTCTATGGTGTAAATAAACGTTTGGTTTTATTTATCAAGGGTAGATGTAAGTTCCCTGTGTAAAGGTCTCGCTGGGTGGGTGTCTCACATTCAAACCTGAGGGGACTACAGCCCATACCATGGAGGCTTCTCGAGGCCCTCATTTTTATGCACCCCTCGTTCGACCCATGGTACTGGGCAGGGCAGAGGCCTTAAAAAAAGCACCACAAGCCAAAGCGTCTCTGGGGATTAAGGATCCTTTGCCATAAAACTCATTCTGTGTCTCAGCATTGCAGGGATTGGGGATAGGACAAGTCGCCAGTTTGTGTGTTTGTGTGTGTGTAAAGTGGACTTTCCACTGTAATCCAGCCACCTAAGTTTATCAGGTGCTTCACTGAGGAAGCCTAGTTTTTTAAGCACAATAGCAAATCATCAGCTCTGTATTTTGTTTTGTTTTTTTATCAACATGGCATAGAAACAGCTGTAATTCCATTGATACTTCATAGGCAAAATATGATTTTTATTTACATGTCTAAAAAACTGAAGTCAAAAAATCTATTTCTTATGTCTACTAATGTAAAAAAAATGGGAGTAACAGCCTTTGAGTGATCAAGGTGAAAAATCTATCCAGCTTTTCTGAGCGCACCTGCTCTTTTGAAGTTCATCGTGTCTGCTTTGTTAGGACAGATGCTTCAGGTTGGCAAGGGAAACCATTCCTTTCCTTTCCAAGATCCTTTTAACAAAGTCAACTTGGCAGAAATATGCATCACCATAAAGCACAGCTATCATGTCAAACATGAGTATGTTAACAACTTACAGAGAGTGACCATGAAATCAGGAATATGGATTCAGGTTACTTGACTGACATGTTCCAACAAAAAGTTTCATGAAGCCTTGATAGTCACAGACAAAATAAAGTTGCAAGTCAAGGCATTTACCAAATATAGTGGTGGAAACATCAGGTTGGTGGGTTAGAACAAAGTAGGGATATATGTTGTAAGCCTTAGATGCTATCTGATGACATTCTTAGCTTTTGTGTTGATGGAAGACAGTGATCTGCTAAGGTAATGTATTCCAAATAGCTGAGAGGATGTCAGGTCTGATACAGGTGGTGGTTACTAAATAACTAGTAAGGGACAAAAGATCAGCATCAAATTTGGACTCAGGATCTACCACAGACTACTTCAACTCACACAGAATCCATCCTTGTTCCTCCACCCCAGGGAATGTCAGGCTGTGTTAGCAACTTTGTTATCAGCACTACAGAACACTCAAGGCCCAGGGATAGAGGATTTAGGCATTGTATCTGAATTTCCACATTCTCCCTCACTTCTATCCCACTTCTTCATCTTTTTGGAATTTTGCTATTGTTGTCCCTTCTCCCTTTGAACACATATATTTCATGATATTGCTTTTTATGCATTTTACATATGGAGGAGAAATGCCACACTCAGAACTAGAAAGGTGTTGAATGGAGGCAGTAAGACAATGGCTTGGGATGGATATGATAAGCTCCTGTTGTGGTGGTGGTGGTGGTTGCTGCATTTTTTTCTCTTTGTATTTACAATTTAGAAGAAAAGAAGCTGAGTATAAGATGTAGGACTTCAGCAAATATTTCTGAGAATATAGTATGCCAGGTTTTGCTTCTGGCTACTTGAGTTTGTCTCCATTATAGGCAAATGAAATTTATATACATATACCTGTATGTGATGTGGTATTCCCCTCTGTATTCTGTGAATACCATTGGTTAATAAAGAATCTGTCTTGGGCCTGCACAAGGCAGAATAGAGGTAGGCTGGGAAAACTAAACTGAATGCTGGGAGAAAGAAGGTGGGGTCAGAGAGACACCATGTAGCTGCCAGAGGGGAAAGACACAAGCTGCTAGCTGGAACCTTGCTGGTAGTCCATGAGCCTTGTGGTAAAATATAAAATAACAGAAATGGGTTAATTTAACATGTAAGAGCTTGCTAGGAATTTTCTATAGTGATTGGCCAAGCAATGATTTAATTAATACAGTTTCTATGTGGTTATTTCGGGGCTGAGCAGCTGGGAACAAACAAGTAGCTTCATACTGTGTGTGTGTGTATAGTGTGTGTGTGTGTGTGTGTGTGTGTGTGTGTGTGTGTGTGTGTATTTCACATATTTTGCTGAGACTATTGTGATAAGGACTTCAAAAATTGAGCTCAATTTTTGAGTCAAATCAGACACAAAGAAAAGAGGAAATGCATGAAGAAAAGAATGAGAATAGTATCATCACAAGTTGAAAACAGCAGGAAAAAAAAAGAACAAATGTTCAAAAGGAAGCTAGGAGCAGTCACACAACATATTTTCTGAACTCTGTCTTGATAAAGCATAATTCCAACTGGGGTCACTCAAATTATATGCTTAGGCCTCAAGCCTGTGGGCTGGTGCTAATTTGAACATCTGTTCAAAAGAAGTTCATTGCTATTTGTTAGACAGAGGGGAAAAAATGATCCTCACTAATGGCCTGAGCTGCTTTGACACAAACTGATTTCCCTATTGTTAAAACTTACTTGTAATATCAATCACAAATAGTTCTGACAATCTGAACCTATTCTTCATGCTGAATCCTGAAGAAGAGGGTTTTCAAGATCTGAGATCAACGGTTTGAAAGAACATTACTGTTATTGTAACCAACTTTTTATTCTCTTCTAAGAGAGAATCACGAAGTGGGCAGCTGTGGGTCAAATACACATCTCTTGTTGGGAGGATGTTGTTAGTCACCTTTGTTTTGGTTGAAATTATTTGAAGCTGAGCTCCTTACCTTTGGAAATAAAGGAGATGATTGCTTTTTATTCCTAAGAAAGGTTTACCAACCTTCTAAGGCTGGAAGATGCAGCTGGTGTTTCTTTACTGAGCTATTTTCTTCCTTTCATTGCATAGGAAGTGACCTTGGCGATGCTTCTAAGTATTGGATTGAATGAAGCACAAACATTGTGTTTGTGACTATTTGGAAATTATTTTTCCTTAATTGCTTCTAGAGAAGAGAGTAAAATATCTTCAAAATAATTTCTCTTTGGAACAAAGAAGATAGATCACACAACGGAACTGAAATCCATTTAGTGGGCAAAAGTAGATAATATTCTAAATAATATCCATGGGAATTAATGATGGACTCCTGGAGGACACAGTGTGGCTCTGAGAGAAGCTGGGGCAGGGGGAGTAAATATCTTCCATTCTCTTTCAAAATTAAAGGCCAGAATTTAGAATCCTTACTTCCAGATAACCTTTCCCAGTGATGGGATGCTGTGGGTCAATGGTCTATATCCAGTCAATTATAATTTTAAATAAATGCTGATTAGCCAGTAGCCAGGCAGGAAGTATAGGCGGGACAACCAGACAGGAAGTAGAGGTGGGTCAATGAGAAGGGGAAAATTCTGGGAGGAAGGAAGCCCATTCCTCTGCAGTTCTGACCCCGCCACAAAAGAAGCAAGATGGGGCTGCCTCGCTAGCATAGACAAGAATAATGGGCTAATATAAGTTATAGGAGTTAATAAGAAGCCTGAGCTAATGGGCCAATCAGTTTATAACTAATGTAGACCTCTGTGTGATTTCTTTGGGAATTAACGATTACAGAAACCGGGCAGGACAAAACCCAGACAACAATGAGATACAGGATATTTGGGTTGAAATATTCCACTGCATTTAGAATGTTTCTATTAAGAAACTGTGTCCTGTTTTCCTCTATTTTCTTTAGTTGGCCATAACTGTGTCATTACAGAGTTATATACATTATATACCTCTTTCCACCCAGCCATATCATTCCTTTCTCCACCTCCCTAATGCTGGGTTTAAAGGCCTGTGACTCCTGGGTGCTAGAACACCTTTGTGTGAGTTCTTCTATTTCTCTTTTAGACAGATTCAATTTTGTGTAGAGTGGCCTTGAGTTCTGGAATTAAAGGTGTGTGCCACCACTCTCTGACCTCTAGTGGTTTAGCTCTGTACTCTGACCTTCAGGGAAGCTTTATTTATTTAAACACAAACAAAATATCACCATAGGTCAGACTCTGGTTCTAATCAAGCCTCCATCTGATAGTTGAGACCTGTTCATGCTTTGGAAGGCAATTGTCTACTTTACTTCATCTAACAATTTAAATGTTACTGTCATCAAAAACTATTATCACAGAAGCATCCAAAATAATATTTGAGCAAATATCTGGGTATTCCATTGCCTAAGAAAATTATACAAAATTAATCATGACAAGTTCACTTCTCATCAATTGGTTGTCCAACACATTCTCTGGCTGCATATATTATATCCAAGTGACAATAATTAATTAGGAGCAGGTCATAATTCCACTTAATATGATACATCTATATTGTATATCCCTCAAATATGACATCTGTTTATTCAGTCCTTCAGTATATAAACTTGCCCAAATCTGCAAGCAACTGGGAGCTATGAATATCTTTTTTATGACATAGGTTAAACTTCAATCTAGTTGACTTAGAATATCTATCTCTGTTTATACAGAAGGAAGAAAAAGAATTGCCTGTGCTCCCATGTTCCCCTTCAGAGAGCAAAACGGCAAGCTAGAAAGCACCTTTGGTTTGTACACACCAAATGCCACTGCCACTCTCCACCAGATCAGCCACCTCTGTCTGCCTGACGCTCCCTCCTTGTATTCTTTCCCTGGGTATTTGCCACCGTCAGACCTAACTATTCACATTGTAGTTGGCTTTCTGGATTTTATACTCACTTCTAGACTACAGGACCTGGTTCACAGAGAAGAATAATCACAGGACTCCTTGAGGACTCAAATGCTCCCTGCATAGATTTTTCACACTCATGGTGAAACGTTTGTCTTTGAGACCTTTCCACAGTGAGAGGGTAGTCCTTAAATGACAAACTCCCTCTAATACTCTTTATCCCAAGGCTTAGACTACACCCCTCTGTGTTAAAGCAGAACAGATCCAAAGTTTTGCCCTCAATCTGAGTTACCTATATAATTGTCAGTCAAACACATCATTGGAGTTCTCTCTAACACTCTGAAATGAACCAATTATTCTCTCAGGATGTTGGGCAGTGGAAGACAGCAACAGATCCTTGCCAGGAATGTGGACACAACAGAAAACAACTGTTACTAGAGGTTTCTACCATTGCCAGCATTTTGGGGAGTTATAAATTTAATAATTTGTATGAGATTTTCAACTTTTTTAAAAATAGTTTTCTGTTACATGAACTTGCCTAACTGGAAGCAAATGTAAATTTTCTGAGAACACCTTTTTAATAGGCTAGGCTAAGATATGATGTTTGTGTATTAGATAGATTAAATACATTTTTCATCTTACAATGTCTGTGACTAATGATGCATTTGTCAGGACGCACCCCCGCACCCCCACTGTAAGTCAAAGAGCAACTTCATGCTTGAACAGAGTCATTGCACATTGAACTCTAATTAAATTAGAAATCGAATTCCAAAAACCCCAGAAACAACTCAGAAATCTCCTCCTAAAAAAAAAAAAAAAACTATTTCTTCAGAAATAGTCTTTGTATCAAATCTATGCTAGTTTGATTTCTCTGTGAAATGAACTGGAAAGATGCATAAGGCAAATCAATAGTGTATCTATTTATTTGCACATGGGAAAGAGAGAGAAGTGGAGTGGAAAAAAGCTAAGAGGAAGGGAGGGGAGGGGAGGGAAGGGGAGGGGAGGGGAGGGGAGGGGAGGGAATGAGAGGGGAGAGGAGAGGAGAGGAGAGGAGAGGAGAGGAGAGGAGAGGAGAGGAGAGGAGAGGAGAGGAGAGAGATTTATTTTAAGGAATTGTCTTGTAGTATTATGGCTATGGCAAGCATCAAAAGTTGATTAGTTCTATTCTGAGTCTATGGGCCTGAGCACAACTGCCACCTGTAATATAGCAAGTTTGAGAACTAGGAAGAGGTGGATTGCCAGGACAGTTCTGTAGGAGAGTTTTACTTTTACTTTAAGAGCAAAATTTCTGCTTAAACAACTTTGTTCTATTTTCTCAGGCTAAGTGGACCGACTAGAACCTTTAGTCGCTTTATAGGAATAACATCGTACTAAAACAAAAGTATTCTATGTCTTCCCCATTCACAGAGTTACTACTATAAAAAAAAATGGTAAAGAAGGTAGGTACACTTTCGTGGTGGGACATGTACTTTGCATGCAAGAGGTCCTGAGTTCAATTCTTTGGTAAAATATAAATATATATGTGCTTACATACATATATGCAAAAATATCTTAATAAACAAAAGCTGATCTGTGTAAAACCAGGTATGGTGCCTCACATCTGTAATGGCTGCACTCAGGAGGCTGATGCAGTAAGGCTACAAGTTCAAGAGCAACCTCAGATCCAGAGAGATGGTGGTGTCAGAAAGTATGGCTGCATGGTAGAGAGTATGCTACATGAATTTAGATAGACTAAAATGCATGTGTTATTCTCCAATAAATTATTGGGCTAAGAGTACTTATTAATTAATTTGGTTTGTTTTGAGGAGTTTTTTAAATTAGCTTTACTAGGTACTGTATCAGACACTAAAAGTTGTTTTTAATGTCAAATATATGTATCTAGTTTTAGGACTGGCTAGAAATCAGCCTACATTATAGAAACAAAATTTAAATGATGAATAAGTTATATTTTGCAAAACTTTTAAAAGGACATAAAAACTGACATCAAGGAAATAATTCAAAAGACACTATTACATGTGAAAATCAAAACTGAAAGAGGTAGGTACACAGAATGATTTCACCCTGAAAACTTTGCCAAACCTAAAGAAAAGATCCAATATTTTCTAGGTCTCACATGCAGGGTGAAAGAACAATAGAAAACAAAAGATTCTTTTAAAAGAGAATAACTCTTTAAAAAGTGAGACTCTAGAGGGCTTGTGTGAACCTAAAGAAAAACACTTTCATGGCTAACAAAGGACATCGTTCTCAGAAAAATTGTATATAGAAGTCAGCCTCTTGGAGATTTCTAGCCAAATTCACTTTGTTCAGAACTGAAAAACTTCAAACCATGATCAAGGCAAAGGGCTGTCCATGTCGATATGGTTCCAGACACTGGACTTCTTAGTCTAGACACAATTCCTTCCTGGAACAAGATATCAAGACTTCAAAGATTTCTCAGAGAAGCAGATAATGTTCAAAACATAATGACTCCATCAAACAAACAAACAAAACACACCATCAAACCCACAAGAAACAACCACCATAGACAAGAATGAGAATAAAATGAGCCTGGAACATGGAGAGACTAGTTGCTAGGATTCCACAGAATAGCCTTGTTCTCTATGTCCAAAGCAAATTAAAACCCAGCTTGAAATTTTGCAGGAAACAGCAAACTACAAATAATCATTGGGCATATTTTAAAAGGAACCAGACAGAATTCCTAAAATTTGAAAACATAATTATTTGATGAAAGGATCCCTGGCTATGATGAGGTAGCTTGTGATAGAAAAAATGCTCCAATTAAGAAGGAGTGGAAGTACACTCAGCTGCATGAGGGCCCCAGAGGACTGCTGAGGTCATCGGGATGAGACTGTGCACACAGAGAGGATGGGGAAGTGCAGTGGAAAGTGGGAATATGGGTAGCTGCTTCTCTACATGAGCCATGTGCTCGAGAGAGTGAAACAAGAGGCAAAGCTTTGGGAAATGTGAAGGGAGACTAATGGGGAAAAGCTAGCAGAATTTTTTATTACATTATATAGTTTTATTACATGAAATACGTGAAGCATGAGATTTAAAGGGCCAAAGAAATCCCATCGAACAGAAGATGGAGATTCAACCTAGAACACAGTCCCACTTTTTGAAGAACACATCATGGAAGAGGGATGAGAAGATTATTAAAGGCAGAATAACAGAATGTCTGCTGTAAAACAGTCTCTCTTAGAAATGGCTTCAAAAACAAGGCTGAACAATGGCAATATCAATAGACAAGCTAAGGTGTTGTCCGAGGTTTTCTGTCCTGCCCGGTTCTTGCAATCGTTAAGTCCCAAAGAAATCACACAGAGGTCTACATTAGTTATAAACTGATTGGCCCATTAGCTCAGGCTTCTTATTAACTCTTATAACTTACATTAGCCCATTATCCTTATCTGTGTTAGCCACGTGGCTCAGTACCTTTTTCAGCAAGGCAGTCACATCTTGCGTCTTCTGTGCTTGGGCTAGGACTGCCAAGGAGTGGGGTTTCCTCTTTCCAGGATTTCCTGTTCTCATTGACCGACTTCAACTTCCTGTTTGGTTGTCCCACCTATACTTTGTGTCTGGCTACTGGCCAATAAGTGTTTATTTAAAATATAATTGACAGAATACAGACCATTCTCCCACACTAAGGTAGAAAGGGAGGGGAATCTCACCATGGCCCTACCCCTAGACAAGAGTTACAGGAAACTAATGAATTCTTTTTTATTTTATTTACTCAGGAGATCTTGTCTTTTTTTTATTTTCCATGTAGATTAAATCCATGTACGTGTCTCTCAGGATCATTTTTGTTGTGTAGGTTCTCTTCAGTTGTGAATTGTATGCTGTTTTTTCTTTGCTTTATGTCTAAAAATATTATATTATATTATTATATTATAAATATAATATAAAAATATTTTATTATATTATATTTATCTTTCTGAGTCTGGGTTACCTCACTCAGTATGATGTTTTCTATATCCATACATTTGACTGAAAATTTTAAGATGTCACTATATTTTCCACTGCATAGTACTCCATTGTGTAAATGTACATTTCCTTTATCCTTTCTTCAGTTGAGGGACATTTAGGTTGTATCTAGGTCCTGGCTATGACAAATAGTGCTACTATGAACATAGTTGAGCACATGTCCTTGTGGTATGATTGAGCATCCTTTGGGTATATACCAAGGGTCTTGCTGCAGTCATGAGGTAGGATGGTTCCTAATTTTCTGAGAAATCACCACACAGACATCCAAAGGGGTTGTACCAGCTTGCATTCCCACTAGCAATGTAGAAGTGTTCCCTTTACCCTACATCTTCTTCAGCATAGTGTTTTTAATTTTGTCCATTCTGAAAGGTGTAAGATGGAATCTCAGAATTGTTTTGATTTGCATTTCTCTGATGACTAAGGATATTGAACATTTCATTAAGTGTCTTTAAGCCATTTTAGATTCATCTGTTGAGAGTTTAGTTCTGTACCTCATATTTTTTTTATTGGATTATTTGCTCTTTTGATAACCAGTTTCTTGAGTTCTTTCTGAGAGAGGGTGATTTAGCCTTTCCCAGTGATGAGCCCTTTAATTGGTTATCCAACACAAATTTGTCATACCTTGTTGGTGGAGACTGCTCATTTGTTTTCCGGCCTTTTAGACCCAAAATAATCACACAGAAACTGTATTGTTATAACACTGCTTGACCTATTAGCTCATGCTTCTTATTGGCTAGCTCTTATATCTTAAATCAACCCATTTCTATTAATCTGTGTATAGCCACATGATTGTGGACTACTGGTAAGGTTCTGTCCAAATTTAATTATCTGTATCTTGTGGCAGCTACATGGCTTCTTCTTGACTCTGCCTACTCTCTCCTCCTCTATCTGCTTGGAATTCCTGCCTTGCCATATTCTGCACTGCAATAGGCCCAAAGCAGCTTCTTTATTAACCATTGGTAGTCACAGCATACACACCAGTCCCTGAAACTATATGCACACAAAAATGGATTTAAAAGGTTGTATTTATATATTTATGAAGAACTTTGCATGTACATGTAACAATAATAATTTTAATAACAATAGTCTAGTAAAAAAAGAGGCTATCCATTTGATAGAAGTAGGCACAGAAGCTGTTGGAGGGAGAAAGTCAAAGGGAGGAGATGGGGAAGTGATGTAATTTTACTTTAATTAAATGAATTTCGAAACAAAGTTGAGTTTCCCTAGAAGCAGACTCTTAAGTAAGGTTTGAGGTTGGAAGTAGTTTATTTGGGAGGTGATTTCACAAAACCATAGCTGAGAAGTAGGAAAGAAGAAAGGGAGGGTAGAAGTTAGAAGGCAAAAAGAAAGAATATATTTTTTGTGAAGCTCAAAGTACGAAGTTAGAACTTAGTTCAACAGGTAAACTCTTGGCTGTAGTATAAAATCCGCACTTCAGCTATCTCATCCAAAGCAGGAGAGAAGTGAATTATATACCAGTTCCTACTGGTCGTTGACCACAGGGCATTAATTCCTTTTTCTCTCTGAAGTTCTACATGCACATAACAGATCCTGTTGACTAGAGAAAATTCAAAAGGAGAGGAGATTCCAGTGCTAAAATCTGGGGGCTGGATGAGTGGGCACTGCAATGGTCAGAGTTGGTACCATGTGAACTTGGCAACACAGTTACTGCTATAGCATGTTTATGTAGTCATGCCCCAGGAGGTGTCCACTCTGTCCTTTAAAGGCTTCTTTAAGGTGATAGGTGGTTACAGTTTTTAAAAATGGAAGGACCAGAGCCTAGTGGTAGTGGTGCACACCTTTAAGCTCAGCACTTAGGAGGCAAAGGCAAGTGGATTTCTGCATTTGAGGTCAACCTGGTCAACAGAGAGAGTTCTATTGCGGCTGAGGTTACACAGAGAAATCCTCTCTCGGGAAATAAATGAAAGAACTGTATAAAACAATGGATAGATTCCAGTCCACACTGCTATCCTTGTCTCTGATACAGTATTGATTTTTGCTGCTTTTCTCACTGTAGGTTTCCTTCCTCTTTGGCAACTCACATACTATCTCTATCTCAAGGAGCTCACAGATCTTTTTTCCTGATGAATCTGAGTCTATGTTCTGAGCATTTGTTAGTCCGAGTTTACCTCAATTTCTTAGTGTGGCTGTGAGCAGGTAGTGAGGTATCCACAAGAAACCCTATCAAGTTAAGTTCCACTGATACTCCTACATGCTGATAACATGAGATGTCAATGCTATCCTCCTATCATAAACTTCAGCTGCTATTGATGCTATAGTAACTCCAGTATTTTATTGCTAAGGGACAGGACTAAAGTGTCCCAAATAACCATGTGGCATGCAGCATCAGATCTAATAAAAAGTTTACCACAGACGTGATAGACTGTAACACCAGGATTTCTTTTTTAACTTTAGTTTTGTTGTTGTTAAATGACTAAAATGAATATTTCAAGAACATGTAGGGGACACTAACTGGAGAAGCTTTTATATTTTGATATGAATACTATAAATTCAATGAGATGTACCCGTCAAAAATAAGTATGTCCTTTTTAGTTACTGGAGTTTCAAAATCACTTTTTTCTAGATTGGAAGAATGAATATCCACAGACATTGGCCTTACCATGAAAGAATACAAATATTAAAAAATAACTAGAACAGCAGAATATATGATATTTAAAGAGTCAGTCCCACTCCCGGGGTGGGTGGTGAAAGCCAACAGGTGACATTTCCCACATGGGATCTAACCTTATGAGATGATGTTAACTGCTAACTTACTTTTCAACATAGAATGTGAGTCTCCTTAAAATATATCAATATTTTATATTTAAATGAAAATAATAGGAAAAGGGAATTTAAAAGAAAAATCCCACAAACACAGCTTAGGTTACTTTCAACTCCCTGATTGCAATATCAAGGAGCATATTCCTTTTCTTCTCCACTGAGCTTAATTTCCTACGAAGAAAAGCTCTTTTATCTGGAACCCTTCAGCATCTAAATTTACTCTCCGTAGATTGCTGTTATTATGATTAGGAACCAAATGATGCCCAAGAATGAACGGATACAGCAGAGAAAATGTTGCTTATACTTCCTGCCTTAGAAGAAAATTTCATATTTCTTCTTTGAGATGCCTCATGTGTCACTGGAAATAAAAATAAGCAAAAGATGTACTCCTTCAGAAAACAACAATCAGAATAAGGTATTTGTTTCTCCAATGGCCATCTGTCTATTGTTCTCTGGGAGGATGCTGTGTACTGCACTTTCTACTCCTCAATCTTAGGCAGAGATTCAAACATGAGATTTTAAAAAGGAGCTTAAAATGGTTCTCCGGTAGCATACCAGGCAGACAGTGAAGGTGGTTCACAAGCAGAAGAGATGCCATCGTAATCTTATCACCACATTAAACTTATCTTTGAGACACAAAGAAACCCATCACAACTTCCTCCTGACTTAAGTGGATGATGTATGAAACTAACGGTAAAGGGAAACCAGGACCAGTTCTGCTATGGTTCTCAATCTGTCCATTGATCACTACATCCCAACTCTAGCAGAGGACAAACTGTGATCGGGAAAAGCAAAATTAAAACTAACAAAAAAAACAAACCAGAACAATGTCAACCACCACCCTCACCTCTTCTGGCTATGAGATATCCCACTTGAGTCAGGAAGAAAAATGTGATGAGTGAATACAAGACCGTTCTAAAAGTTGTTTCAATAGAAAGACACACAAAACACTTTAAAAATATGAAAAGAAATTATACCCTGAGTTAAAGGCTAAGATTCCAGAAAACCTTTATATAAGAAGTTTATTTCATGTTATCTCATCCTCAAGAACATTTCCCCCTAAGATGGATGATGACTACAGATTTGGATCCCATCCCCTTCACTTTTTAAGACCTCCCACTTCTAAGCATTAAGACACTGAATACACATAGCTGAAGCTATCTTAAATCTTTTGTAGAGTGTCTCTAAAGCATTAAGACACTGAACACATAGCTGAAGCTATCTTAAATCTTTTGTAGAGTGTCTCTAAAGTCAACACTGCACGAGGATGTTACTTGCCATTTTCGCCACGCTGCTGTTTATCCTGCAGAAGACATGAAGGCAACTGTCGCACATATTCAAGAAAGTCGGAAGACAAAACTCAACCAGAAGCTGTATTCTTCACTGTCATGTTATCACAAAAATGAAAGCCAGGTCTGCTTTAATATGTCCATGGAAAAGCAGTATATGCTGTTTGTTTTATTAAACCTGGACCTTTGAGTGCATGTATTTTTATTATATTGTGTTACAATATAGAAATCACCCTTGCAGACTTATTTATTGTTGAAGTAAAAGTGACACTCTGGTGGAACAGGACTTAGGAGATTATTGAATTGTGAATTGAGCTGTCCACCAATTCTATTTGAAAGTCACCAACAAACTGTGATTTTTATTTTTTTTAGACCAATGATATTAGGTGTTTTCTCAAGAACAAATAAAAATCTCCTACCACGAGCTTGAGAGATTCCCAACAGTGGAAACTCACTTAATAGCATCCATGCGGATACTAACTGAGATTTTTGTTATAATTGAAAGATTTACACACATTGGAAAGAACTGATTGTATTTCAAAGTTTGGTGTGGGATTAACAGCTATACACAACTATTTGCAAAGCCTATTAAGATAGCTCTCACTCTTCCCACTCAATAACTGTGTGGAATAGATTTTCTTCATTTGGCCCAAGCAAAACAGCATACTACAGCCACCAGGTACAATCTGGATGTGATAAAACATTTTTTTTCCATTAACTGCATATTTAAAAGATTTTTTAAAAAAATTAAAACAATGAAATACTTATTAAAATTTTTTGACACTAGTTATGTTTATACATAAAATAAATTAGCACATAATGGATTTATTATTGCTACTGTTATAATACAAATTATACATTATTTTTAAATGACTCCAGTTTAATTTCAATACTGGAGATTCTATAGTTTTATAGCATAAGACTCTTTGGACTGTTAGATAAATTTTTAAGAATACAAGGGCATCCTAAGGCCAAAACTTTAAGATCTGCTGCTGTGTCAGACATAAAACCACACGATTATACTAGATTAACTGAAACACTGTGTTATTGATGCAAGAACATTTAAGCATGGCAATGAAGAGAATAGAGTCCAGAAATAGACTCATATATATGATAATTAAATACTATGATAAAGTTTGCATTTTAAATTAGAAATTATATCAAGCAGGGTCTTGACAGGAAGCAGATGGCACAGCCAAATGAGGTAATTGGAGACAGCCTAATAAAGGGACTTTTTCAAGGATATGGGCAGAAATAAGGAGATCCACCTAGGATAAAGAAGCGTGCTTTTGTCAGGAAGAGAGATCCTTTTATAACTCACTAGAGAGAAGGAAGAAAGCTAGAGGAAGAACTAGCCCAGATGGACCTACAGCCCCCAGAAGAGGAAAAGCCACTTCCAAGCCACAGCCAGCAGGGAGCTAAAAGAAGAACTGGATTTCACTTTCCTTCCATTCTTCTCTGAGCAGTCGCTATTCGCTATTTCCTCCTATTGGCAAAAAAAAAAAAAAAAAAAAAAAAAAAAAAAAAAAAAAAAAAAAACCTGAAAAACCAGATCATCCCAGGGTGCAGGAGTCAGTACTGAAGCAAGGAGTACCGAAACTGTATGGAGGAAATTTTTGGTTCAGTCCACTTGTCTTGCTTCTCAGCGTCTGCTTTGAGTCTTTGCATTGACACTATGTTCTGAGTCCTCTTCCTCCTCTGTGATGGAATGCATCACTGTTATGATGCGGTGGGTTGGATAATACCTACATTGGTATGGGAAATGTTGATGTAAAAGTCATTTCATATCCTAAATCTCTGACCAGGTGAAGACTCTAATGTAGGGTATCCTTGGGATACCTATACTGTTATGTGCTGTGTATATTACTCTTTCCCAAATCCACAAGTTGGAACTCCAGCTACCAATGGGATAATATTGGGAAGCTGGACTTCTGGGAGCTTAGCAAGCCTCCGAGAGCCAAACCTCTACAATGGGAACAGTGTCCTCAGGATAAAAGAGACTAAAGTCATGAGATCTCAGTGGGCAAGCTGCAAGAAGGCCACCTTAAGGAATAGAATCCTCTTTAAGAATCTGAACCTGCTGGCACCCTCAACTTATTCTTTTCACTTCCCAAACAAATAACGATTTTTCCAAACTACCTGTTTTAAAAAAAGAAAAAAAATATTACTGAAATCAAGCCCATATTTGACAGGAGATGAATTTTCTTGACAAGGGAACTTGGAAATGCATAGGGGACATTAATTTCACTTGCAATGATGCAAGTTCTCTTTCCGATTATACAAGGTGAAGATGTTTTAGTTAGCTTATCAACGCACTTTGATGGGTCCATTATAGAACTCATGAAGGGCCTATGAGCAACTAGTTATTGCTAAGACCTCTTCACTCTGAAACACGAAATTTCAGGATTTCCTGTGGTAAATGTTCCCTTGTCATCTTGTGCAGTAACATCAACATTTGTCTGTCTTCTCCGCTCAAGGATCCTATTAAATATACAGACTTGTTGATGAAACAGATTTGCTATAGGAGTGAAAACTTACACTGGAGTATCAAGCACAGGATATGTATGGTGCTTTTATTTGATCTCTCATCCTCTCCTCATCAGCCTCCTTAATTCCCTTTTCAGGTCAATAGTCCCCTCTCTGATTTCATGTCCTATGTATCTTATTCTCTTTTTTCTGCTCCTCCCATTAAGGACTCCTATTCCTTGCTTATTGTCTCCTTTATAGTTTCATGACCTTTGTGCACATGCACACACACACATGCACACACACACACATGCACACACACATGCACACACACATGCACACACACACATATGCACATACAAATTGAATTATACGGTCCTTTTGTGAGAGAAAACATACAGCATCTACTGTTCTGTGTCTAGTTTATGCTGCTTGAAATGGTGGTTACAATTCTGTCTATGTTGCTGCAAATGCTGTTGTTTCATTTTTCCTCATGACCTAGTATGAATCCATTGAGTATATGTACCATGATTTCTTTATTCACTCATCAGCTGATGAGCACATAGGCTGGTTCTAACTCCTGGGTATTGTGAATAGTGCAATAATAAACACAGATACTCAAGTATCTGTGTGATAGTCAAGACTAAGTCCTCTGGTATATGCTCAGTGATGGTAGAGATGGGTCATACAGTAGTTGTATTTATTTAGTTTCATTTCTGACTTGACAGTGAAAAGCCACTTATTAAACTCAATGACTATAAAATTTAAGTTATTCTGTAATGTGCACTCTCATATGCATAATATTCAAGGACTGAGAAATAAGCTTCCCTTTGCAGTGCTACAATTCGATCTGCATCTACACAGTTTTGATCTGTGAAAAATAAATGAAGATACCCTTCTTTTGACTAAAGAAAATAAATTATTAACCCATGGGGCCATAGAGAATAAGTGCAAAGGCTTTGCTCAAGATAAAGTAATAAATTTAACACAAAAGATGTTTCAGGGACAAGGATCTGTCACCGTTAATGATGCTTGAGGTTTAGAATGCTACTATAAAGTTCTGCAGATAGCTCCATGAAACACTCATTATTAACCTACATATGACCACCTCCTGCGTTGCCAACAGAAGCTGGGCAGTCGCCTGGTAGCTTGTCCTTCTTCCTCTTCTTTAAGCCATAAATTGCTGCCCTTCTTTATGGAAGATTATGCTCCTATTCTATTTCTGTCCTAAGATGCTTTGGGTATAAGCAGTAAATTGTCCTGTCTCACTTGGAGATGACTTGTCAGGAAACTATTTCTGGTGCCCACATCGTCTCTTATGTAAAAGGTTTTAGAGTACGGGTACTCAAGTCACTGCTCACACATGCTTTGCTATTCTTTCAGACCCAGGCCAGCGTGCCGAAGAGCTTATATTTAAATATTTATTTAACACAGACATGCTTCCTGTGGTGCTCTTACACCAGTGACAGGGTGAGTCCGAAAGACGGGAGGCCAGTAGGAATTTCAGAAAGAATTCACTTTGTTATCATACTCCACTGAAGATTTCCCCTTTGTTCCCAACATGAGGGCAGACGTCAACTTTGAAATTTAAGGAGTGTTAAACAGCAACAAATTGGCAGGAGTGAAATAAAGATTAGTAATGTGCCTTGACTTTGAAGTGAGACCTTAGTCAATGCATCTTGCATATGTGAGCTTCATTTGTACACTTTAAATCATTTAAGCTGAAATGTGAGGGGTTTTCCTATATGTCAAGCTCAGTTGTACATGTGGGGAATGGATCAGAACTTAAATTATGTTAACTTGTAAGTACATCCTCCTCTGGGGACCAACAGATGTTGATCTGGGTGTTACCATGATAAACAAGAAAGCCATATTTTGCACCAATGGTTTCCTGTATCCATTGTGGATGACCTGGTAAGTTCTGGCTCTCAGAGTACCATGTCTCAGTGCATGGGTTTTTCTCAGCCATTTAGATGCTTCTTCTGGATATCAACATTTGAGAAATGGCTATTATGAAGACTGTGGTAATTTTTAAAGGTCTGAATCCTCAGTGGTGCCACACTCCTAAGACATCAGATCATGCAGACAAATATTGACACAGCTCCAGTGCTCCCATTGCACTGATCTGCCTCACAGGTAGACTCTTCAGACTCCTACAGTCAAACAAAACTTGCCATACATTTTGTAGGCCAGTTTTTACTTTCTTCAAACTTGAATCAAGAATATCATAGGCACCATCCATAAAGCAAAACTAGTATTGTTGTTTGATATATTTCTGAAGCATCTTTGGTTCTGTGGTGTTTTGAATGATAATGGTTCCACGGGCTCATATGCTCGAGCATTTGGTCCCCAGTTAGTGGAACTGTTTGGGAAAACCTGAAAGGTATGACCTTTTGGAGGAGGTGTGTCACTGGGTTTGAACTTCATGGTGTCAAAATACTTACATGCTATTCCTAGTGATTCTATGCCTCCTATTTGTGATTTGAGCAAAATGCTCTCAGCTGTTCCTTCCTCTGTGTCTTCACTCTGCAATCAAGGACTCTGACCCTCTGTACCCCTAAGCTCTAATGTAGTAATATGGGGCGGCAGGGCTGCGTCCCCCACACCCGGCCGCCCACATGGCTAGCTTATGCCCCGAAATAATTACACGGACACTGTATTCCTCCAAACACTGCCTGGCCCATTCTCTTCTAGGCTAATTCTCACATATTAATTTAGCCCACCTCTAATCATCTGTATGTAGCACCCCAAGGTGCGCTTACCGGGGAGATTCCAGCCTAGTCCATCCTGGGTCGGAGCTTCATCCCGGGAGCGGGGCATGGCGTCTCTCTCTGAGGCGTCTGCTCCCGAGAGAGCTGTGGAGTCTCTGAGCTCACTTCCTCTTCCTCCCAGTGTTCTGTCCTGTTTTCTCCTCCCACCTATCCTCTAACCAATAAAATGGGCCAGGGCAGTTCCTTTATTAGCCAATGACCTTCCTCCATCAAAGCTCAATTTACTACCTTGTTTTATCAGTTGCCTTGGTGATGGTGTTTTATTGCAGCAACAGAAAGGTTACTAATGAAGGTTCTCTGTTATCAGACTTCTGATCCAAGTAAACCATTTGCAGTAGAGGAAGAACTTAGATGTAGACCCAAGATGAAATTGAAATCCTTCCACATGGTAAGACCTTGGGCAAGTTAACAGACTTTTCAAGGCCCAGTTTGCCACAGCGATAAAGGAGAATGTACCTGTCTTGTAACGTTTATGTGAGAATAAATGTATACAGTAAAGAATCCTAGAGAAAGGGAAAGGAGGCACTCAGTGAAAACGGAAGATCATTTTCTTTTCCTTAAAGACATGTTGCAGATAATATCAGCAGCAGCTGTTTCCAGGAGGCCAAGCTGTCAGAAGAAACCTTAGGTGTAAGGAAAAATACTTTGTAAAATTTAATTTGGAAGGTCTAATTGAAACTGCCCACTTCAAAAGCATGCTGAGTAAGATACAAAGGTGATATTTATCAGCAGGAGAAGACTTTGAACCTAAATATTCTCACATTATGTGTCTTCCATCGTTGTTAATGTACACCCATGCTTCCCTCTTTGAATGCCTTGATAGTTTAGTCTTAGGTTGTGACTCACATGACAGAACTGGAGTCATTCACAACATCTATAAATGAGTAAGTAGGTTTTTATTCCCCTCTGGTCCCTGGAGGAAAACAAAGTGTAGTAGAACCTTATGTGCATGTCTTTGTGTGTTTATATGTGTGTAGAGTTATACGGCACTGATCATATTGGAATGACAACATGTATTATTGTACATTAAATATATCTTAGTGCTTTCAAAACCCTCTTTAATCTTTTAAAATATTATTCTCATTAAAATATATATTTAACAAAGTTTCATTTTATTAGAAGGTCATGTTACTGGATAATTCATCTAACTGGAACAAATACAAAAACCAGACATTAGACACCTACGCACATACATGCACACACACACACAAGCACACATTCTAATGGTTTTATAAATCACGCACATTTAACTTCATGCAGTGAGCTCTAGAGAATATCACATTCTTCATTTAGAACCCAGTTACTTTCACTTCATGTTCCCCAGCCACCAGAAGATTAGCAGAGGTAGAGATAGTGTGAGATAAACTATAAACAGAAAGTGATGCTAGCAGTTTTATGCATGAGTAAGTGATAAGGCGGAAGGATGCTCAAAGTTCTGATACAAACAACACATAGACTGCAGTTACTGAGCAACTGCATCAAAGAGTTGCAAAATCCCTGTAACACTTAGTTTGTCAGGGTGTCTATTAACGTTAGCATCACATGTGCATCGTCTGGAGAGATTATGTTACACTTAATATTCTTGTTGTGTGCTCAGGTGTGTGCAGGCATATGTGGAGGACCGAGGTCAACAGCAGGTGTCTTCCACTATTGCCACCTTACTTTTTATTTTTTCAGACAGACTCATTTACTGAATCCAGAGCTTGCTGACTAGGCTAGATTACTCTCTTAGGGTTTCTACTACTGTGGAGAGACACCATGACCACAGCAACATTTTATTGAGGTGGCCCCTTACAGTTTCAGAGGTTAGTCCATTATCATCGTGGAGAAAATCATGGCAGCGTACAGGCAGACATGGTGCTAGAGGAGTACCTAAGAGTCCCACATCTCTTGCAGGCAACAGAAAGTCAAATAACACACTGGACAGTATCCTGAGCATAGGAAACCTCAAAGTTTGTCCCCACAGTGACACACTTCCTCTAACAAGGTCATACCTACTTCAGCAAAGCCATGCCTTTTAATAGTCCCACTCCCTACGAAATTATGGGACCAATGACTTTCAACCTACCACAATTAGTTCACCAGTAAGTCCTCAGAATCCCAGAGTTGGGAATGCTAGCACATGCAGCCATGCTGAGCTTTTTGTATGTTGAGAATCTGAATTTAGATGTTGGTGCTTGCAAAGGAACACTTTACCAAGGAAGCCATCTTCCCAGCCTCTTAATACCTAAGGTGGGAGGTTGGTACTACTTGGAATCATAAATACTTAAATTAAAAAATAAATTCATTTCTTCATGGTGAGAGTTTCCTTCAATAATATATAGTGTCACATCCACTAGATAATGATTTTTAGCAACCAAGGTAAACACGAAGTATCTCTGTTTCATTAACAACATAAACAGTGTGTGCCTTTGTTCTACCCTGGACTTCATGAACACTGGAATGTGATGCTGACCTGTGACTCTGAGTCCTAAGTCCTTTGAAATATGCCCCAGAAGTTCCTAAACACATGCCAGGGAACATTTTGTCAGAAAGGAATGCCATATTGATAGACAGTGCTCAAATTCCCCTGTCCCCAAACAAAAAGATATCTACTAACGGACATAACTTCCAGAGAAATCCCCAGATTTGTCTATTTCTCTGTCAACAAAATATTCTGTCATCTTTCTTCTGTTAAATGGTGAACGAGTCTGAAAACTGGCCAGAGGAAACCTTTGCTCAAAGTACAACTAAAGACTGGCATCACACAAAGTCTGAAGCTGCCATTTCAATTCATGGATTTCCATGTGGCCTAATTTTGAGTGTCCCCAAACCGGAAGGTATTATGTTGCTATAAAACTCTTACGGGATATTTAAAAGCCTTAACTTAGCTCAAGATCAATAAATTTAATCAGCGTTTGCTCTCCAATTAGGCAGTGGTAGGAGACTGTTATCCATTACATTCTTAAAAGACTCCATTATAATTTCCCATAGTCTATTTGCTTCCTGAAAACCTCATTAAAATAGTTTTTTTCTACTGGTTATAAACTTGCATGTGTGTGCATATATATAAAGAAGAATTAATCATGATACTCCTTATTCTAAGAATTAATAACTTTGGATATAGCTGTATAATTTAAATTAGTTCAGATCATATCATACATAAAAAAATTTAAAGTCCTGTGTATTTTTTTTGTTCTGACCCACCACTTGAAATATCTCACATCCTATTTTCCCTGTGTAACAATAAAGGTTTGGCTAATATCGTTTTAAATGTCATATTTTATTTGTTCTAAAGTCCACTTACTGATATTTCTACTGTTTTTCAATGTGCTACAGATTTCATAGCTCCTGTGAGAAGAACAGTCTTAAACGAGGCAGCAGTAATGGTTTTATTGGTGCTGTGGAGACATTAGCTGTTCAATCAATCAACGTGTACATATTTAGCATCTTTGAAATGCCCCATGATGGACCATGAGCTGGAAAGAATGGCAGCTCAGAAGAGAACAGGCTATGAGAATGAGGAGAGAGTGCTGTGGCAACGGGAAGTGCCTGACGGAGCCCTGAATCCTGAATTCTCATCCCAGTCACACAGCTCTGCATAGCAATGAACACTTGGCACATTTCCAGAACATTCTAAGATAATTTCTGAAGTAATTCACCACTTCACATGTAGGTCCCTGACTCAGAAAACGCTCCCTTGCTGCTATTACCACAGCCACTTGCGGTGTGAATTTGGGCAAACACTGAGATTTGCAGAGAGTGGATTTAATTAATCCTCAAAAAATGAACACCTAATAAGAATCTTAGGGCACACAAACGCATACCAGGTAGATGTTATACCATCAATGATGCTGTAGTTCATACTATTATTTATAGTAATAATTCTTACAGTTTTTATATGTTGTATGCTAGACTAGGCATATATGAGCATTTTAATCATTCACAATTTTATACATATATATATACTTTATGCATATATAATATTTTTTATCACAATTTAAAAAACCTACCTATAGAAAGACAAATGAGCTTCCCCAACATCACACAGATTTTAGGGGTTAGGAAATGCTAGCCCTTCTGTGACTACATCCAAAGTCCCTTCTCTAGATCAGTTTTCTACTTAGGTCTCCTGTGATTGAATCCAAAGTCCCTCCTCTGGACAACTTTTCTGCATTTCTGAGGGAGGTAGATTAAGCACATCCCTCTGATTAAGAACTGATTAAGTAGTCTTTTTAGGCATTATAATCTTTATAACAGAAACTAAGTGTTGAGCTTTGGATGAGAAAGAGATCTCGCTACATCAGATGAGATAGTGGAACTGCAGTCTGAATTTACCTGGGAAGACATTAGAAAAAAAAATCTCTTCACCCAAAATAGGACACCAGCAACGGACCAAAGAAAAAATGATTTTACCAAACAGCAACTTTGTCAACCAATGAGTTAAGTGTGGGTGAGGAGTTATTTACAGGATGGTGGATGACTCAAGAACTGGTACACCTCAGAAGAGCCACTGCACAGCATAGTGCACTGACACCGCATTGTGATATCAACAAGTCTCATCGTGCCTGGATTTAACTAAACCTATACTCTACATTTTTGAGCATTAAGTACATTCAGTCATTTTTAGCCATACACACACACACACACACACACACACACACAAACGTGTGTGTGTGTATATATGTATGTATGTATGTATGTATATACTTTACATGAGAGACAAGCGTGATATATATATCAACCTGAAAGTGTGTCCGTTAGATACCTTTCAGTTGATCAATTCACCTGATGGATCCCTGCATTCCCTTCTGTCTTTAAAGTCTGCTAACCAAAGCTAATGAAGCATGTTTCCTCATAGCTATAGAACAGTGGTTCTAGACCTGTGGGTTGCCTTTCACAGGGGTTGCCTAAGACCATCCAGGATTTCAGACATTTACATTACAAAATTGCAGTAATGAGTAGTGATGAAAATAATTTTATGGTTGGGGTCAGCACAACATGAGGAAGTGTGTTAAAGAGTCACAGCGTTAGGAAGGTGGAGAAGCACTGATACAGAAGTTTTCTAGAATGTCCATGTCCTTTAGCAATATATTAAACTGCAAGAAACACAAAGGCCCTAGAGAGTTATTTTCTTACTCTGTAGGATGTCAAATTTAAGAAAACCTTAATATATTAACAGGGACTTTTCATTGATTTTTAATTGTATATGTGACTATGTCTGTGTCTGCATGTCATCTGTGTGTCTGTCTGTAGCCTGTGTACGTGAGTGTGGATGGACATGGAGGCCAGAGGCATCAGATTCCCTGGAGCTGGAGTTAGGTGGTTGGAAGCCACTTGATGTACATGCGGGGAAGTAAACCTTTAGTCTTCAGTAAGAATAGCATGGGCTCTTAGCTGCCACTGCTGAGTCATTTCTCCAGTCCCAAATAGGTGCTTCAAAATGAGCAAGGGAGGCCTGCATGATGCCTTCATGAGCTGATTGTTGCTGGCTTGCTGTAAGTGTTACAGCTCTGAGGGGAGAGGTTTTCCCCTTTACAAGTGTGACAGCTCTGAAGGGAATGGTACTCTGGCAGTCAGGAGCCAAGGAACAGCACAAAGTCACAGTGCACAACTAACCACATACAAGAGATTCTTTTTGGGAAAAAAAAAAAAACAGAAAAGTGCCTGTCTCTGCCTGGGTGAGAAGCAGGAAAAACTGAGCAGGAGACAGGCTTATATAAGATTTGGGGGGGGGGGGGGCGACTTTTCCAGGGTGGTTATTTCCATGGTATCATTTGATGGGATTTCAAGTCCTGAGCTTGTGGAAAACTCAGGAATGGTGGGATTTTGAACTCAGTGGTTGGTGGGCTTGGGGCTCATGAGCTATTAAGGTTCAGTAGGTTTTCAAACCCACAACTGGGCTTGGACCTTCTTCACTCTACACTTGCTCCTGCAAGGGACAGGATACCTTTGTGAGAAAAACTCAGCCAGCTGACTGTTGCAGGCTTGGTGATGAGAGGGGCTATAAGGCAAAAAACTGTAGGCAGCCTTGAAAAACAGAAAAATCTCCAGAAAGGGACACAACCCTCTTGATTCCTTGGTTTCAGCCAACTGAGACAGACCCCTCTAAGGTTTCTGGTACTTCCAAAATAGAACATCAACTTGTATCTACTTATATCACTAAGTTTGTGATAATTTACATCCTCAACAGAAAACCAATAAAACAGCTTTAAGACTATTGAACTAGAATGAGAAGTGAGCTACAAAATAGTTTTGGAGAAAACTGTGAACATCCAAAATAATTCTGTATGAAATTCTTTGGGCAAAAAAAAAAAAATGAAATCAGGAGAAGTGTGTTAGGCATAATTTATACAAAGGTACCTAAACTCTTGTCAGAAATAAGTAAAAACATAACCTTTTGATTGATTGAATATATATATATATGTATATATATATATATATATATATGATATGTAGGGGTGTACAGGGTTCTCTGCTTTATCATGCTTTAGGGTTAAATAATCATTTCATTCACGTCTGCTTTGGGGTTAAACTATCATTTCCTCCACTCAATATTCATTCACACACGTACACAACTCATAGTGGGCTACATTCTCTTTTAGACAGGCTAGAGTCACCACACATAAACCAATCATAATTCTTTTGTGTAGGGCATAGAAAAACCAATGATTGAGATGTTGAAGATGAAAAGAAAACCCACTGTGAAAGCAGAAAGTCAGATAGGAAACTTAACTTCTTGCAAGAAAGAAAATACATATACAAAATGCAAATATGTAAGCCTGGTGTCTGTGACTGAGCGATGAGACAGTTTCCACTGGGTCTTATCAATAAAAATCATAGAAAAATGTGGCAGAGCTCATTTTCATGTTTTTCTTCTAAAGGTATTACTGAATTCTTTAAAATGCATGCCATCATATTTGGAAGAGGACTATCACATGCCAACTGCAGCAAGAAGATAAACTGTTTCATTGGGCTTAGCCTTTTCCAAATCTCTGGGAGTTTATCCTCAACATAAAAACAAACAAACAACATCGTTCAGAGAGAAACGAAATGGCAAGAATGTCAAGAGTCCTAGAGAAAATTAGTTTGCTGTCCTATTTGGCAAGATCAAAAAATCTGCAAGCTTTTCCATGTCCTGAAATTGCAAAAGTCTCAATGTTTGATCTGATCAATTTTCACTTCGTTGGCTTCACCCTCTTCAGGGAGGACAATTTACTATGCTGGGCCAACCACATCCTGGCTCAGCTTGCATTTTTAACGAGGTAGTTGCCTCCTTCCTCCTTGCCTTGGAGGTATCTTCTATATGCTTGAGTGGCTTCAAGATCTTGTGTGGATGTAGTGGAATTAGGCTGTTGGCATGGCTCTGCTTAATACATTTGAGTCTGCTTTTGTTTTAGGGATTCATCTTTCTTAAATTCTCAGTGCTCTTCAGCACCTACGAACAGAATAACATTAGCCGTGCGCTTGTCAGTATATCACCCGTTAGCTGTACCCTTCTTTTTGGGAGAAAACTCAGAGCAATCGCACTCATTAGCTCCGTGCATTAAAGGCTTGACAAAAGCCAGGTTGGAGTGTGAAAACTCATTTACACCTGCTGGAAGGGGATCATTAGGCAGCTGAATGATGAGAAGAAGTACAAGTCCATGCAAAGGGTGAGAGGAGCCCACACTTCCAAGTCATGAAGCTTTTAATGCCATCAGTGTTGAGCACTTCAGGATTCTGATCGGGGGGATTTGTCCTGTGACGAGACTGCAGTGACACATCCTGAGTTCCTCCAGGGACTTGTCTTTGCTCTCCAAAGGTCAAGAGCACGCAGCAGATTATGCACTGCCGAGGGTAAGGGCAGCAATCCTATACTAACTTCACCATGCCTTGCTTACAAGTCCCCGAGGCTATGTAGTGATTTTTTTTTATTTCTTTTCTAATTTTTATGAGGGTATTAGAAGATGATGTGGTACAATGTTTGTTTTAAAGATTATGTATGTATTGTTGTGTAAATGAATAAAGGGGGCACATATAGCGACACACATGTGCCATGGTTTACATGGGGAAGTCAGACAACAACTCTGTGGAGCCAGTCTCTCCTTCGACCTGTAGGTGGATTCCAGGGATGAAACTCAGTTCATCAGGCTTGCACAACAGGGCCCTTTATCTGTTGAGCCACCTCACTGGCCACAATTTGATTTTAATGAAAACCAAAGGCACACAATTAAGTACAAAGGAAAGAGTAAACTATGGGTTATGCGACATAAAAACTCCTTTAGTCTAACTCTGTGGGAAGATAGAAAAGAACCAGGATTAGCCTCAAATGATAGAAATGTGACTCTTGCAAGTCTGCAGAAAACTAGAACCAAAAATTTGTGTCTCTAGCCACTGTAAAATACAAGGTTACTGGGGAAAAGAAGCCAAGAGTATGAAAAGTAAGACCCGGGATCTACAAAGAGAAGCCGAACTCATAAGACAGTTTTGGCTGCAGTCAGACTTTCCATGTTCATAAAAGTATGCCCCTCCTTGTTTTTCTGAAGTCTCTGTTGTGGCAACAGACTTCTATATCTACTGGCTAAGGCTTCCAAGGAAAAACTCCCCAGAGCCAATCCTGTTGATCCCCACACTCTACATTGTTCTTACAGGTCATCTTTCCACCAAAGCAGATTTTTACACCTTGTGTTTTCAGGGTGAAGCTTCCTTCTCTAAAGCATAGACAGGAAATAGCCGAACCATGGATCATGGCGGGGAAAAAAACCAAAGACATCATTCCAGTTCAAAAGAAAAGAAAGCAACCTCTATTGTCATGTGATAATAGGCACTACATTTTAACTTTCTAGAACTCAATTTCCTTGCCTATGTGCAGGCTCACATCTGTAACTTTTGGGTTCTTTACCCCAATTTATATGCCATAAAAAGCCATGCTTAGTGATGTACACCTATTTTATATGCTGTTAAAAGCAAAAGGCAAAACATCAGTAGTTAAAATGTTAACACACGACCAATTGTAATAATGTATGGATTTATAACCATTAAAATAGTAACTTTAACTTTTAGGTTCAATGAAATGAAACATACAAAGTCTACAGAAACGTCCTTTGCATATGATAAGGGCCCAGCAAATAGTTGCTTTTCTCCTTTGCTTTTATCACAGAGGTAAGGGAAATGGTATTGAGGATAAACTGCAGGTAAGTGGGGTTTAGTTGTCTGAACTCTATGCACACCCACATATAAACAGTGCTGGGTTTTGTTGACAGAGCTTTCTTTTCTGGCTGGTCCCACAGTCATTCAGTTCCAAAGAAACACACAGAGGCCTACATTAATCACAAACTGGTCAGCCTATTAGCACAGGCTTTCTTATTAACTAACTCTTACATCTTACATTAACCCATAATTCTTCTCTGTGTTAGCCATGAGGCTTGGTACCTTTTATCAGCGAGGCATTCTCATTTTGTATCCTCTGTGTCTGGGTAATGACAGCAGACTGAGCTTTTCCTCTTCCCAGAATTCTCCTATTCTGATTGCTCCACCTATACTTTCTGCCTGGCTACTGGCCAAACAGCATCTTATTAAACCAGTACAAGTGACAAATCTTTACAGGGTACAAGACCTGTCCCACAGCAGGGTTTGTTTCTGGTTTGGGTTTTGCAACTGTTATCTGTCTAATATCCCCTTCCTGGTGCACCAAGATGTCTGCAGGCAGATACAATGGATTCCTATTTATTTTAAACTAAAACAGCTCACCTGTATACAGCTTCAAAGTCCAACCCTCATCCTGAGGGTTAACCCACTGCACAAAAACAGACACTTATTCCACCTCCTCCAGTGAAGTGTAAAATGTCAAAGGTATTCTCATTTAGGCAAGTTTGTAATTGCAGTCTTGTCTGTTTTATTTCTCTGGCATTGGCCTAAAAGCTAAGTGCTGTGATTGCAGCAGACTCTTTTTTACTTTACCTTAGAATCTGAAACCTGAAGTCCATCACTTGATCTTCGGCTGCCCCACAGAAAGCACATAGCTACGCTTGCCCTCCAAACAGCAGTGTGCAGGCTCGTCACTTCCTACCTTCCACCCTTACCAGCCCATTAAATCCCCGCTTACATATGCCTTCCACCCCTGGTTGGCCTATCTCCTTTAAATGACCTAATAATGAAATAAATGACAGTAAGTTCAGCTAGTTACTGAACAGGCCTGCAGTACATTCATAGCCAAAGCTTTCGTAGTCCCTTTTGACTCCTTCCTGATAAGGTTGCGTTTTTTTTGTTTGTTTCTGCCTCCTCCCAGCCTCCCATTTCCCTCCCCCTCCTCCCATCCTTCTCCCCCTCCCACTACTCCTCTCCCCCTCCCTCTCCAGTCCAAAGAGCAGTCAGGGTTCCCTGCCCTGTGGAAAGTCCAAGGTCCTCCACCCTTCGTCCATATCTAGGAAGGTGAACATCCAAACTGGCTAGGCTCCCACAAAGTCAGCACATTAAGTAGGATCAAAACCCGATGCCATTGTCCTTGGCTTCTCATCAGCCCTCATTGTTTGCCATGTTCAGAGAGTCCGGTTTTATCCCATGCTTTTTCAGTCACAGTCCAGCTGGCCCTGGTGAGCTCCCAATAGATCAGCCCCACTGTCTCAGTGGGTGGGTGCACCCCTCGTGGTCACGACTTCTTTGCTCATGTTCTCCCTCCTTCTGCTCCTCATTGGGACCTTGGGAGTTCAGTCCAGTGCTCCAGTGTGGGTCTCTGTCTCTATCTCCATCCATCACCAGATGAAGGTTCTATGGTGATATGCAAGATATTTGTCAGTATGGCTATAGGATAGGGTCATTTCAGGTTCCCGATCCTCAGCTGCCCAAGGAGCTAACTGGGGATATTGCTTTGGGCTCCTGGGAGCCACTATAGGTTCAAATCTCTTGCCAATCCTAAGGTGGCTCCCTTAACTAAGACTTGTGCTTCCGTGCTCCCCTGTCCAACCTTCCTTTATCCCAATCATCCTTTTTCCCCAAGTTCCCCCCATCCTCCCCTTCTCCCTTTTCTCTCCCCATCTCCCCTTACCCCCATCCCACCCCATCCCCAAGATCCCAATTTTCTCCCTGGCAATTTTGTCTACTTCCCCTAGCCAAGAGGATAACTATATGTTTTTCCTTGGGTTCACCTTCTTACTTAGCTTCTTTAGGTTCACCAATTGTAGACTCCATGACCCTTATTTATGGCTAGAAACCAATTATGAGTGAGTACATCCCATGTTCATCTTTTTGGGAATGGGTTACCTCACTCAGTATAGTGTTTTCTATCTCCATCCATTTGCATGCAAAATTCGAGAAGTCATAGTTTTTTACCGCAGCATAGTACTCGAATGTGTATATATTCCATACTTTCTTCATCCATTCTTCCATTGAAGGGCATCTAGGTTGTTTCCAGGTTCTGGCTATTACAAATAGTACTGCTATGAACATAGTTGAACAAATGCTCTTGTCATATGATAGGGCGTCTCTTGGGTATATTCCCAGGAGTGGTATTGCTGGGTCCAGGGGTAGGTTGATCCCGAATTTCCTGAGAAACCGAAACACTGATTTCCACAGTGGTTGCACAAGATTGCATTCCCACCAGCAATGGATGAGGGTACCCCTTCCTCCACAGCCTCTCCAGCAAAGGCTATCATTGGAGTTTTTTATTTAGCCATTCTGACAGGTGTAAGATGATATCTCAAAGTTGTTTTGATTTGCATTTCCCTGATCGCTTAGGAGGTTGAGCATGACCTTAAGTTTCTTTTGGCCATTTGAACTTCCTCTGCTGAGAATTCTCTGTTCAGTTCAGTGCCCCATTTTTTAATTGGGTTAACTAGCATTTTAAATCTAGTTTCCTGAGTTCTCTATATATTTTGGAGATCAGACCTTTGTCTGTTGCGGGGTTGGTGAAGATCTTCTCCCAGTCAGTAGGTTGCCTTTTTGTCTTAGTGACAGTGTCCTTTGCTTTACAGAAGCTTCTCAGTTTTAGTAGGTCCCACTTATTCAATGTTGCCCTTAATGTCTGTGCTGCTGGAGTTATACATAGGAAGCGATCTCCTGTGCGCATCTGTTGTAGGGTACTTCCCACTTTCTCTTCTATCAGGTTCAATGTGTTCTGACTGATATTGAGGTCTTTAATCCATTTGGACTTGAGTTTTGTGCATGGTTAAATATGGGTCTATTTTCATTCTTCTACAGGTTGACATCCAGTTATGCCAGCACCATTTGTTGAAGATGCTTTCTTTCTTCCATTGTATACTTTTAGCTCCTTTATCGAAAATGAGGTGATCATAGGTGTGTGGGTTAAAATTCGGGTCTTCTATACGTTTCCATTGGTCAACTTCTCTGTTTTTATGCCAGTACCACACTGTTTTCATCACGGTAGCTCTGTAATAGAGTTTGAAGTCAGGGATGGTAATGCCTCCAGAAGATCCTTTATTGTATAGGATTGTTTTGGCTATCCTGGGTTTTTTGTTTTTCCATATAAAGTTGATTATTGTCCTCTCAAGATCTGTGAAGAATTTTGATGGGACCTTGATGGGGATTGCATTGAATTAATAAGATCAGAAATGAAAAGGGGGACATAACCACAGACACAGAGGAAATTCAGAGAATCATTAGATCTTACTACAAAAGCCTGTATGCCACAAAACTGGAAAATGTGGAAAATGTAAAGGAACTGGACACTTTTTTAGATAAATACCACATACCAAAGTTAAACCAGGACCAGGTGAACAATCTAAATAGACCTGTTAATCATGAAGAATTAGAAGCGGTTATCAAACACCTCCCTACCAAAAAAAAGCCCAGGACCAGATGGTTTCAATGCGGAATTTTACCAGAACTTCCAAGAAGACCTAATACCTATACTCCTTAATGTATTTCACAATATAGAAACAGAAGAGGCATTGCCAAATTCCTTTTATGAAGCTACAGTTACTCTGATACCAAAACTGCACAAAGACTCAACCAAGAAAGAGAATTATAGGCCAATCTCACTCATGAACATCGACGTAAAAATCCTCAACATGGTTGCATTGTTAATGAATCTGTGTAGCAAGTTTTGGATTCCTGTAACCACCGAGAGAAAAGAGGTAAGGTCTCATTTAATTCTTCTATACACCAACCTAATAAAAGCTAGCCCTGCCCTCCTTGTTAGATAGTTAATGAAACAATTTTCTTCCTGAATCAGAAGTAACTCAGCTCAAATCCAGACCCAGCAGAGCTGCTGAGGGCAGGAGAAGGGCTCCCCAGGAGTGTTCAGAAGATATTCTGTACCCCCAAGCTGGCAAGCATCTGCTGCAGACAGCATGTCTCAACATATCACAACAATCTCAGGAAAGTGTGTGCAGGAGGGGGAGTCTGACAGGTCTGTGTTTCTTTTGGTTGAATAACCACTCCTGTCATGTTTAATTGGAGAACAGAGGGAAAAGACTGGTTTCCAGATGAACAGCGAAGGAAAGTTACCTAGCAGGAAAAATATGTCTTTTATTTCTTCTCCCAGAGCTCTTAGTTGTCAACCCAGGCACCAGCCTTACTTCGTGTGTGTTGATAGAAAAGAATCTGAGAATTGGGAGTGGAAGACAATATAGTTTACAAACAATACTAACAATGTTTGTCTTAAAGGAGTTTTTGGCAAGTGCTCCTAATGATGGCAAGGGCAGATGTATTTCAGACAAAGGAAAAACAGCAGTGGTGGGGGCTTAGGAACTTTATTAAAGCTCTCAGTATGTCTTCAAGAAAGAAGTGTGCTATGTATGTACGTCTCATAAAGAGAAACAAACAAACTGGACTTAAAAAGGCTTAGAAAGAAAGGTTCCAACAGACACTACTGCATCCCTGAAACTGAGTCCCAGAATGCACACACATGAACATCATATGTTCATACACATATACATTATGCCACATGTATGTATTTTATAAACGTGTATATGTCACACATACATATGTCATAAGTCACATATATACAAATGTACATTTATTGTTATGATAAATCCACATGCATCTGTTTAAGGGATATCAAGAATTTATTAAGATATGAAAGGGGGAAAATGGACTCATGAATACAGGATAAGGTAAATCCAGTTGAAGAGTCCTTGGAAAGCTGGGGACCAATCACACGCTGCTTTATTCCACCTGACCTGGTCTCCACCACTCAAACAAGAGAGAGTGACTCTCTCTCCTCCTTCTTTCCTTTTAAGATGCCCTGTGGGCAGACAAGAAGCACCACCACTATCAGGTCAGCTAGTTCAAGGTCATTTGCAGAGCAAAAATACCCATTACAAATTCCCTTTTTTGTCTAAATAAGAAGGTTCATTAAAAAAGAATCAGACTCATAAAGAAGTATAAGCAACTTGCTGACAGTTGGACTAAGTGGAGTCCATAAGCTCAGTGTTACTAATTCAACATATTTTTATCTTTATTGTTTGATAATTATGCAACATTCTTCCAGCCTAAGCAACCTGTGATTCTTAAGTCATTTAAGGTAAAAAAACGCATTTCATTAATCCCCTTTCAAGTGTCACCAGCACAGTAAATAAATGTTTGTTTGATAATGAAATCAATAGACATGACATTTATTGAGAAGTAGATTAATAACTTTTGTACATTTTTGCCATCCTTCCAAACTTCCGTAAGATATCATTTTCATTCTATAGGAGGATAAAATAAGGCTTGGAACAGTAAGCAATTTTCCTTATCTTTTAATAACTGAAAGTTGCGGGCTGAGTTTAACCTCCCTCATCTCTCCACCTCCTTGTCCAATCTTTAAACCCACATTATCCAGTACAACAATTCCTAGCAATATGTAGCTACTTCACTCACACACATGAGCTAATTCTCTGTTGCTGCTGCTAGGGCAGTAAGAGACCATTGCCATAAAGATCTCATTGTCTGAAACCATAGCAATGGAAAAGATCTGGTCCTCTCTAGAGACTCTAATCTAAGAACTCTATCCCTGGGATCTATATGAGGAGAGTCAGGCTATCAGACAATACTCAGCCAAGCCCAAAAGCAGCATTAGCAAAAGAGCCTTTCTGGCAGCAGAAGTCAGTCTTACTATCTGGGAAAGATGGAGAAACTTGGGTGAGGGGTGACTCAGACACTGTCCTTCCCTGTGTTGTGACTCAGTCATACAGAGAGCCATTGTCTTGCCTCTGTCCACAATAGTCTCAAAGTGACCTGAACTTATGCTGAGTTCTGAAATTATAAAGCTATTGATTTATGAATTATGGATGTTCATGAAATAAAAAAAAGCACTGTGATCCAGCTGTCTATGAAAGTCAGCCCAGAACTCACCCAGGGTTTGGCCACAACTCTCTGTTTTCATCACTTCTCCCTCTTAGCAATATAATAAAACCCAAATTCAATAAAATGGTCTCTACAAAATGCAATTACATCTCTCAAATTCGGGTGTGAGGGTACTGTCTGAGAAAGATGAGAACTCTGAAGGTGGATATCACTGAGATAAATGTAAGTTTACTTGCTTTCAAAAGTATTATTTCTGAAAAGTTTTAAAAATCACTGAGCCTTAATTTCCTTATATGTAAAACAATAAAACTAAAATAAGGATTATATAATATTATGCAAGAGAAAGTATATGATTGGAGGTCTCCATCAATCCATCCTCTGGGAACTCAGGGAACCCCATGAAAGATGGGGAGGAAAGATTGTAGGAGTCAGAGAAGATGGAGAACACAAGGAGAACATTGCCCACTGAATCAACCAAGCAGGGCTCATATGAGCTTACAGAGACTGAAGTGGCAAGCACAAGACCTGAATAGGTCTCTGGGTCCTCTGCATACATGTTTTGGATGTTAGTTTGACATCATGCATGTTTTGGCTGTTAGTTTGACATCCTTGTGGTATCCTAATGGTGGGACTAGATATTTCTCTGACTCTTTTACCTATTCTTGCAATATTTTTCCTCCTATTGGGTGGCTTTGTTCAGCCTCGATGTATGGGCTTTTGCCTTGACTTATTGTATCTTATTTTGTTGTATTTGGTTTTTGTTTCTTGGAGGGATGCTCTTTCTGAAGGAAAATGGAGGAGGAGTGAATCAGGGGGATAGGCCAGGTAGGAAGGAGCTGGGAGGAGTGGAGGGAGAGGCAATTGTGGTAGGGATATATTATATGAGAAAATAATTTATTTTTAATTTTAAAAACATAAGAACTACCTAATTATCTTATATAAACATGAAGTTACTGCTGCAATCACATTTTTTATTGCTGTGAGAAAAAATGCCTGGCAAACTAACTTGAGGGAAGAAGAGTTGGTTTTAGCTCATAGTTTAAAAAATTCTAGCTCATAGCTTCAAACATTTATACCATCATGTTATACCTTTCCTCCCTTGAAAGTTCCCAACCTAACCCTATTGATATTCTAAATACACGTGTCTGCAGAGTCAAAGTTAACATCCACAAACAAGGGAAAACATGTGACCTTCATCTTTGTGGGTCTCAGTTACCTCATTCAGAATGTTTCTAACCCCCCCCTCCATTTTCTTGTGAGTTTCATGATTTCATTTTTCTTTATAGCTGAATAACATTGCATTGTGTAAATATACATTTTCATTATTCATCTGTTTACGGACACCACCATTTCCTGGCTATTGTGGATAGAGCAGGAATGAACACTAACACGCAAGAACCTAGTGCTAGAATATGAAATCCTTTGGGTATTTTCCCAAGGGTGGGATATATGGGTCATATACTAGATCTTTTCTTTTGAGGAACCTCCACACTGATTTCCATAGTGGCTATACCAGCTTGCACTCCCATCAGCTGTGAATAAGTGTTCCACTTTTTCCTATACCCAGGCCAGCAATTGTCAATTATACTTTGGACATGAACCATTTTGACTGGAGTAAGATGAAATTACAAAATAGTTCTAATATGCATTTTCCTGCTGCCTAAGGATATTGAACATTTCCAAGATGATTCTCAACCACTTATATTTCATCTTTTGAGAACTCTGTTTAGTTATATCTGTCAGAAAACACCCTCAAAGTATATTTTGTGGTGATTTTAAATCCAGTCAAGCTGACAATGAAGGTTAACTATCACACTAAAGAAATAACAACAGATTTTTACAGAATTAAATACTTCATTTTAGTTAAAATGTGTCAACAGAAGCTGTTCATTTGTTCCTGGCTGCCCAGACCAAAAAATAATCACTCAGAAACTGTATTTATTAAATCACTGTTTGGCCAAATCACTTAAGTGAACTTCTAGCTAGCTCTTACATCTTAAATTAATCCATTTCTGTTAATCTGAGTATTGCTGTGTGGTTGTGGTTTATGGGAAGTTCCATCTGGCATCCATCTCCAGTGGAACTACATGTCTTTTCCCCAACTCTGACTTCTTCCTCTCAGCATTCAATTTACCTTTTCCTCCCCTAGCTCTATTCTGCCCTATCACAGGCCAAAGCAGCCTCTTTATTCATTAACCAATAAAAGCAACACATATACAGAAGGACTTCCTACACCAAAAATGAACAATAAATGTCAATAAATAAGATGTAACCAACAGAAAAGGTTATTCTTTTTCTGTGTTAGAATATTCAGTACCTTAAGAAAACACTTTTAAAGAGTAGGCTCTACACAATTCCATATTTATGAATGACTTATCTTTGAATTGACTCTTGATTTTCAGGACTATTGAGCTGACTAGTAAGCTATTTTTATATGCTAATCAGGGGAGTTATTTCTCTCGCTCTAAAATAATCACATTCTTCAGCCTTTATTTTATCAGGTTGTTGTTTTCTCTCTATGTTACCATAGCCAAAACAAATAATTGGAAAGAGGACATACTGGTTGCTTTTTCTCAATAGTTTCCATAGTGACATATTGGCAAGAAAAATCAAATTATCTGACTATGTGATAACATACGTTACAATTCATGCTGTCATGTACAAAATATGATAATAAAATAAAAACATTATAAACTTAAAAGAAATGTACAGGCCAAGAGGAGCTAGCCTTGGATTTAGGATGCAATTATCAAGTAGCATGAGCCAACAAAAGCATGGCCCTCTGGGCCATCTGGTTTTCACTGACTTGTTCTGAGAACTGACAAATATGTTATAAGCCATTTAAAACCCTTTAGTAGGCCGTACATGAATTATGGAGTTAATTAGTTCAGTTCAGTTTTGATATAGATGGCTTATGAGGCAACCAGACACAAAAGAACCAACACTTGTCCAACTTCTCAATGAGTCCATGCTAAAATACTGGCAATAGAGCAAATATCTCAATCACACATCTCAGTAACATTAGGAGAACATGGCATAGATTCCACATGGTGAATGAGAAGGCCGAGATTTAGGAGAGACATCAGAGCCTGTGGAAGCCTAGAGTTTTACAGTCCTTTAGAGTATTACAGTTCTTCTGGAGTCTTGACTAATGACGAAATGAATGCCAAAAAATTATGTAGTATTCTCAATGATTGTCATGTGGCAAAATTAATATGTTATTGATAGAGTGAATTATAGCCATGAGCTGAAAAATTAAAATCTTAATGAAGAGTATCCATATATATTTGGAAAAAATATATTTTTAGCAGCTTAAAATCTGCAGCAAAAACATGTGATTCTGGAAATTTGAAGTACCTGCCATCAGAAATTATGGAGAAAGTAATTTGCTTTGCCTATAATGTTGGCAGTCAAGAGGATGGGGAGTTTGGGACCAGCTTGGGTCACACAACAAGACCTTGTTGCAAGGAAATAGAATAAAAAAGGAAAAAGAAAAAAATTGTATCTGTGCTGATCTCAGGAACATAAAATTGAAAAAGTAAATTTACCTGTATAAATCTCTAACCCTCCCTGAAACTACAAAGAAAGGATATTGTAATAGCAAAAATATCACGTTTTATACACAGAATGAGAATTGAATGTATCGGCGTAAATAAATGCAATGCAAATACTAAACAATATTCACATTTTAATGATAAACTTACAGAACCAAAGTTCCCGCGTGGCACAGGAGGTAGGAAGGAAAAAGGGCCGAGCTGCCTCTCTGCCCCGCCCACTAAAGGGGCTGTCTTAACCCTACAATTGAACACAGTAAAGTAACAATCTACAGAAAAGAAGGAAGGAAGGAAGGAAGGAAGGAAGGAAGGAAGGAAGGAAGGGAAAGATTACTTGGAAGAGAAGTAGAAGCTTTGGGAACCACACAGCATCACATCCCCTTTACCTGCTGGACAGCCAAGTCTGGTTAATTGTTGGCTAGATAATATTACTTTTGTTTATCCTTTCTTTTCAGAATTACCTTAGTTCAAAGTTCACTCTGCTGAATGACAAGAGAAAACCACACCAATTTATTTAGCAACCTTTACAGGGCATCAAAGTCTTCAAGAATAAAGTCAAAGAAACAACAAAAATGTTTAAGTTTGATGCAGAAATGGGTAGCTGAGGAAGACTGCCATTGAATAGGAGAGGTATGATCTAATGATACACTAACCAGTTCATAGAATATGCAGCACAGAGAGTTTTCATATCACAAAATGTGTGTCATAAATTGTATGGGGGGAAAACTGGAAAAACCAGTTTGTTAAGATTTGCCTCTGTGACATGTTTTTAGAGAACATGTTTAGCTAATAAGGGTCATGAGCCTTGTATCAGAGGAAGGATTGGAAATCCATGTTTTATAGCCTGCTTCCAGGGAGTAGGGTATGCAGTAACATTCTTATTTCTCTAATTTTCCCAAAAGCTAACGTGCCATATTTTGGAGTTATTTATCTTGAGTCACATCATCTCCAGATATTAGTCAAAAAACTAACTGCCACTAGCAAATGGGCATGGGCAAAACTGTGTGGTACTTTCTGTCTACTCCAGGATTCCTGAGGGACAAAATGCAGGTTACTCTTCAAAGCACACAACATTAATGTTTACCTACATTGACCCTGACCCTTCTTGAACTCCCTCAATACTTCTTGTAGATAGGAATCTTTAAGAACTGTTTCCTCGGAACCCAGTCTAAGAATATGTTTCTTTACATGTTTTCCTCTTCTTTTTAAATATTTTTTATTTATGTGTGTGGTATAAAAAACCAAAGTGTTGTGAAAGTGTTATGATAGAGACAACTTTAACTTGGCTTTCAGTTATAAGTTTATATTTTTTCTTCAACATCTTCCCCTCCATCCCATGTGAAGGGAAAAATGCCTGGACCACAGTACAGTAAAAGCCACTCACTTTTTTTATATGAATTTGGTCTGTTTCCCATGAATGCTAACATGAATAGTCTTAGCTAGTTTTGCACTTATCTTGCCTTTTGGGGTCAGGCTTCCATGTCTAGTCTCAAGTAAATGATGTCTGTTTTATGTACAGAAGATCAGGCCCACTCTTTAAAAGGCATCCTTCTGCTCCAGAGTACTTGAGATATTTATTTTCAATGCTAAGAACTTGAAAAGCCTCATTAAATTGCATCTTCAATACAGTCGGAAACTCTAGATCACTTGATAGAGATATGTACGTGTTACAGGGGTTATTCTGAGATGCTTTGTTTGCTTTGGTTCCCATTCATCTAATCTGTTCCCCTTCCACACGAGAGAAGGCGGCTTAATGTTCATTCCCTTTGGAATTCCTAGCACAGGCTTCAGGCTGCAGTTGAGGATCCTGATCTGGTTACAAAAACTTATAGTCATGATACTCAGCCAATGTGACTTTAATCCTTCTGGGATTATAGACTATTTTAGGATAGATAGCAGAAGAGACTGGCACATACGGGTCCTTCATTTCACCTGCTGAAGAATTTGAAGGTTAACAATGTGAAGTCCCTAACTGCTAAATAGATGCCGCATATAGCACCCTCATGAGCATCTGCAGATCATCCCTCCCTGAACATCTGGCTTCTCAGTCTGCTCTGTTTTAGTGAAAGCCAACAAAAGAAAGCAGGAATAACAAAACACAGGATTAAGCAACATGACACACTTGACATGACATGACAAGCTTTGCCAAAAATCCCACTGATAATACAAAAACTCTTTACAAAACTTTGAAATTGAAAATTAAGGATGCAAGAGCCAGGACACACAACATCTGTACCTCCAGTCCCAAAGGAAATACTCTTAATGCTCTTTTATGACCTCCATGGACAACAAGCATATACAAGATGAACATAAATACATACATACAGCACATACACACACATTCACATACACACAGACACCCACACCACATTCCACTCACACACACATGAATACATTCACATATACATAAAACAAAATAAATCTTTAAAACGTTTCTGAAGAAAACATGCCAGATTTACTAGCTCTGTGCATGAATTCACTCTTTAGTCTCACAAATTAAATTAAAATTTGTTGTTATTTCTAAACAGAATCTAATCCACTATAATGTAAACATCACATGGATTTGGATAAAATATTCCTCTTCTCCTATAAGGTATCTAATAAAAGAAGCACTGTCTGAATGATACCCCAGAAGCTAATGCCTATTCCTTAAGTAAATTTCCTATTCCATGCATCAGATATTAAGGAGAATTTCTTAGCTATAAAAAAAATGAAATGAAATGAAATATAGGACTGTGATCCCAACTTAGAAGGAAGATCGACAAGTAATTTCAATAGTTTTTATGGAGGCATGCACAAGATTCTTGGTACCCTTTACCAAGTTGATCCTGGCAGTGTGTTTGGGTGGCATGTTCAGAAAATAATTGCACTGGCATTATCATAAATAAAAGACAGACAGAATTATGTTGCAACAGTTTCATGGAAAAGAGAGAAACACCAGAACAAGTCTCAAAGAATAGCAGTAATATAGCAAGAATACCTTGCAAGATTGAGCACTATGGACAAGAGACTGTCACAGAGATAGATTTGCAGCTATAAAGCATCAAGACAAGTTTAAGACCTATGTATTGCTCTTTTCATCTAAGGTGTGAAGCATAGGTATCAGTGACAAGAGATCAAGAAATATAGGTAAAAAGGAATTAAATCATGGGACCTTATCTCTTCTGTTGAGAAAATTTATTCTTTTTCTATAAACAACAGGGAACCAGTGAAGGGGTTTTAGCAGATAGGTACTATGCTTAGGTTGTATATATCTTTGTACACACATATATACATATGTATGCATATAATAGATGATATGAGATGCTGTCCTGATTAGCATTTTTCTCAACTTGACACATACAGGATCATTTGAGAGGAAATTCAGTTGTGAAAATGCCTCCATCAGATGGGTCTGCAGTCATGTTGATAAGGCATTTTCTGGATTAGTGATTGAGAGAGGGCCCAGCCCACGGTTGGCAGTGCCACCCCTAGACTTTAGTAGGAAGAATATAATATTTTATGTAAAACATTATAAATTTGACTAAATCAAAACACCAAACATCTATTCAAATGAAAACAATGTAAAAAATGTTACAAGGCACAGTCTGTGAAGGGTATTTTAAAAACATATAAATGAAGAAAGGCCAGGACTGAGAGCTACAAAGAATTACAAACCAATAAAGAGACAACCCAGGGATGAAGTGGACAAGGACATTGATGAGTCTTCACAAAGGAGGAATGTGAAACGGCCAATAACCTATGAAAAAGACTGTCTGCTTCACCAGCAATCTGACAAATGCAAGCTAAAGGACCATGGATGCACATCATGGCCATCCTAACGAGTGTCCTCTTAAATGTCCAGCAGTTCCTCTGAGTGCAGTGAGACAGGAATCCTATCACATGAGTCCTCACATTTCCTGGATGGTAACGGAAAGTAGCATAGCCCTTATGGAGGACAATTAGCTGTCTTCTGAAGCTGTAGGTGTGTCGTCTTACCCTGAAGGTCTATGTGTCAACACAAGACACAGAGAAACTTCAATAACTGTAATAATGGCTTCATATCCAATGCTGCTCACTGTAAACCTACTTACAATAAAAAAAAAAACAAGATGAAAGCAACCCAAAGACCCATTTATAGCATGAAGTATATATAAATTGTGCTAATTTGCACAATGTCTTAAGCAGGTTATAAAGCAGTTAAATGGAATGTTTAATAACATGAAAAAGTTTGGAAATACTAATGCTGATTCGAATAAGTATATTTCAAAGTGATAAGTGTGTGTGGTATCACTTTCCAGACATCTTAAAACATGTACGTCATCATTACAAATGAAAGACAAATAAGTAACAATTTATAAAAATAGACATGTGATAAATACCCAAGTCTACCTACTTGTACTACATCATCTGACAGCAATTAGAACATTTTGGAGAGTCTAAAAAATGTCATTCACTGCTGCAAGTAATTTAGCAATATTTAATCTTCCTATTGAGTTCCCCAATACCATATAAAACTATTTCTACTGGTATTCACAGAAAAGTAAACTTGATTACAGGAATATTAAAAATATGCCCTCATTACACACCTAGCATAGGAAATAAGTCAGCATAGGAAAATAAAAGGTAGACTTAATTCAACCTTGTAACAGTCTGAGAGGTTGATGTCCCAAACATTATGGCTCAGTATCAGGGTACAGGAGAATGCACCATGCAGGGTCTGAGAACCAACATTTATAGTGAGAATAGGGAAGCGGTGGAGTAACCTGGTTACTTAAAGGTGGAAGCTGAATCACATTGTCTGTTTTTGAACTCCAGGCTCCATGACATATGATGGGGGTCAGTTGCTCTTAGGAGGAATTCTGTAGGTGACATATTTCCTGAGTCCTTGGGCCTGTATTATGGCACTTGTTATTTTTTTTAATTGATTGATTGTTTGCTTCTATTTGTCTTCATGGTGATGGTATGTCCTTCATCTAGTTAAAGACAGTCATGAACTCTTAAACCCTTCTTTTCTCTAAATCACAGTAGCCCTGATCATAACTGGCATGAAAGAATGGCACACAGAGACAGCATATAGGAGGCTTCAACTGAGATATTTTTCAAATGAAAATTCTGAGAAAAATACAGTAAAATAATTAGGCTTGATAAAAATTAAGTTGGGAAACACAAGTGTCAATTACATTATTGTCTTTATCACCTAAGACATCTAATACTATATATAGATATGTTTAATATATTAAATATAATATAATATAATAAGTACCATTTAAATAGTTTCCCTAAGCCCCATAAGGCCGGCATTAACTATTGTTACCCCTGTTGTAGACTTCAAGTGACTCAAAGCTTAAAGAAACCCAATAGCTTGAAGAGTGCTAGACTCAGACTCAGATACCCTGATGCAAATGTCTTCTTTTCTCTCAAACATGAGCAGTTCACAAGCCTCAGGGCAACCACATCTTCATTATACTGGCTGACTTTAAAAATGCATTTACATGGTCCTTAGTAGCAGCCATATTCTTCAAACGTAAAACCTTCATCATAGACATAATTTTCTCCAATCCATATCCTCAGTACTTTTGCATTCAAAAACATCAATATTAAATCTGGCTTTAAAGTGGTCCCGGCAAGGAGACTTCATTTCATAGTCATTTACTAGAAGTTTCTAGCTTTGAAATTAACATAATTACCAATATTGGTTCATCTTTTGCTAAATCAGAGGTTATAGGTAATATGATTCTGCTTCAAAATACAGGGATGAAAATGCAGGGAAGGAGGAAACTTTGAAAGAAAAATTGAAAACAATGAGTAATGTTTGCATCACTCTGGGTCACTGATACATGATTTTTTTTAACCATGGATATATTCTTTATACCCTCTTTACTTATGGGGATAAGGCCACTGAGGCTCAAATAGGAGAAAGTGTAATTTTACCTTTCCGATTTGATATTATACTGAAAAAGTAAACAGCTAACAAAACTAACCACTTTCTTAGAGCAGAGCCAATAAATCGAAGTGTGTGTTTGTGATGAGAAGTTCTGTAAACTTTAATTAATAAAAAGATTAACCTTTAGAAGGGGTTACCCTAGAAAACCTTGATGCTCAAACTTCACAAGGAAATGAAAATTCAATTATATTGATCAAGTTTAATTTATTCTCAAATGCTCAATAACTTGTGAATACTGATAAAAAAATCACTCTATATCTGTGTAAAAATCCAACCTTTTCAATATCCAAATTTTCCATTACTTTTCTGCAAACTAACATGTGCAGAGGCAGTTTTATGTCCCTGAATGGCTGTGGATTTCTTATGCTCACACCACCCAAACCACAAGTAATGCTCACAATATTTGGGGAAGAAAGATAAATACCAATTTGTAATAAAGTTGACTTATGAAAAATGCATGTAATCCTCTTTCTTATTTTTCTATTTTTGAGATTTTCAATTTTTAAAAATACATAATTTTAAAACTATGTATTTGTCTGAGGAAAAATGCACATGAGTACAGGCACCAACATAAACCAAAAGAGTTTGTCAGATTCTCTGGAATTAGAGTTACAAGCAGTTGTGAGCTACCTGTCTTGGGTGCTGGGAACCGAACTCGGGCCCTCTACAAGAGCAGGACATGCTCTTAACCACTGAGCCATCTCTCCATCTCTTCTTCCTTGCCTTTCTCTGTGTTTACCACAAATCTAAAGACCAGGTGAGGACAAGAATATATTTTGGATTCTACCTTCTTTCCTTGCCATGGATGGGTGACTTTACACTGAAAAGGATCTGCACGTTCTGATGTGAAAAAGAGAACAAATATGTTGAATCGATCATTAAAAACCCAATTAACACCTCCATGCCTTGGCTTTCTCCCTGGCTTTTCTTCCAAAATCTGAGACAATGGCAACATCTTCCAACTTTCCCAACCCAGGAGACAAGAGACAGAGACTTCACTCTTCTTTTTCCTCATGTGCTATGGGCACAGGACTACTGCCATGGCACATAAACCAGAAACTGCACTGTAAATGAAAGATAGGGGTGTAAATGACAAAGGTGGGGCTGGAAAGATGACTCAGTGGTTAAGAAAATTTTGCTGCTCTTCCTGGGGAGCCAAGTTCAGTTCCCAGCACTTACCTCATGTGGCTCATAACCACTTCTTTTTAAGTGCATTTTAGTTTGCCACGTTGGCGCCAATTTGTTGGAGGGAGGCTGCTTTTTCTTCTCAGCCGCCCAGCTGGCTTAGACCCAAAGTAATCACACTGAAACTGTATTAATTAAATCACTGCTAGGTCCATTAGCTCTAGCTTCTTATTGGCTAACTCTTACATCTTAATGTAACCCATTTCTATTAATCTGTAAATAACCACATGTCGTGGCCTACCAGCAAAATTTCAGCATGTCTATCTCTGGTGGCAGCTCCATGCTGTCTCTCTGACTCTGCCCCTCTTTTTCCCAGCCTACAGCCTACCTTTCTCTACCTAGTTCTGTTCTTCCCTGTCATAGGCTTAAAGCAATTCTTTATTCATTAACCAATAAAATCACCACATAGATAGAAGAACCTCCCAAACCATTAAACCAAAGTGTGGAGTGGCAAGCCCTTCCAAATTCACATTTTGACTTCTACAAAAATTCAGATTTCTCTTTAATTTAGGAAAATCTCAAAAATCGTAAAGTCTAACAAGATTGACCATGACGATGATGAGTTGGTTGTGTGATTCCTTTTAAACTTTGAATTTGAAAACAGGGTATTGAGCACTGCCCTGAATCCAAAGCCGATTGCTTGGAAAACTGTTACAAAGTCAAATCCAAAGTCTATTGCTCAGAAAACTATTACAAAGTCAAATTTCTCAAATTTAATCTTTCTTTTGTGTCTGGTAAAAATGTTTGCTATTGAATCTCTGTGAGTTCCAGGCCAGCCTGATCTACAAAGTGAGTTCTGGGACAGCCAGAACTGTTACAGAGAGCAACCCTGTCTCAAAAAAAAAAAAAAAAAAGCAAAAACAAAAAAATAAAGGTGTCTGGTCAGGTTGAAGTTCTTGCTACTCTTCCAGGGGACCCAGCTTCATTTTGCAGCACCCAGGTCAGGTGCTTGCAATTGCCCATAACAGGATCTTCCAGGGATCTCACTCCTTCTGCCTCCTCATATGTATAGAAAATAAACTCACTCTCTGACACACATAAATAAAAATGTCTTTATTTTCTAGCTACATCAGACTTCAATATTAACTTTAAACAAATCTCTGTTTCCTCATTTAGAAGCAACCAGCTGCTGATGTACATATTAAAATATTGTATGTATATATATATATATAAATAAATATATATATATATATGTAATATGTACACAGCAAGCTGACTATTTCTAAAACATCTGATTTTCTATTTCAGCCATTTGTAAATTCAAGCTGATCTATTTTTAACTCTTGTGTCTGCCTTCCTCTAAATCTAATATGGATAACAGCTTTCATTTTCTGTGTCTTGTTTGTAGGGAGAGTCCAAATTCCATAGCAAACTAGATCCAATTCTTCCTGCTACTGTTTTGTTTTATTTTGTGTTATAGACCCTCAGAATCCATCCGCACATCCATTGTAGTGATATTTAGTCTTTTGACAAATAAAGATGGCCTAAAGATCAGAGTGTGGAGCTAGTCATGCTTCTTAGCCATAGAGGTCCAGCAGTGGAGACACATACCTTTAATCCCAGGACTCAGGAGACAGAGGGAGATGAATATCTGTCAGTTCACGGTCACCCTGGGCTACATGAAATTGATCCAGTCTACAAGAGAAATGGAGCTCACACAAAGGTGATCCCAACACTTGCAATCCCACATCTTCAATCCCAGCACTAGGGAAACATGGCTGGCGGAGAGATGAATATAAGGCAGGAGGAGACAGGAGCTTATTGCAGTCTCTGAGGACAGGATCAGTCTTTTGATCTGGGGATTCAGTAGAGGTGAAAGATCTCGCTAGTGGCTAGCTGCACTGCTTCTCTGACAATAAAAGGCAAGCTTTATTTGTTAAAGCACAAACAAAATATCACTACACTCCATGAAGCCAATACAGGATAGGTTCGCTCATAAGAATGGTGGCAAAGTCAAATACCAATTGTGGACAATCGTAGCAACCACTTAACTATGCAGATGGCAGTTTATGGTCCCATATTTATAAACATAAAAGTTTTTTTTTAATGTTTTCTTTTTTTTTATTGAGAAAAGGAAAAAAAAGTTTCAGCCTCCTCCCAGCCTCCCATTTCCCTCCCCCTCCTCCAGCCCTTCTCCCCCTCCCCCACACTCCTCTCCCCCTCCTTCTCCAGTCCAAAGAGCAGTCAGGGTTCCTTGCCCTGTGGAAAGTGCAAGGTCCTCCTCCCTCCGTCCATGTCTAGGAAGGTGAACATCCAAACTGGCTAGGCTCCCACAAAGGCAGAACATAAAGTAGGCTCAAAACCCAGTGCCATTGTCCTTGGCTTCTCATCATCCCTCATTGTTCGCCATGTTCAGAGAGTCCAGTTTTATCCCATGCTTTTTCAGTCCAGTCCAGCTGGCCTTGGTGAGCTCCCAATAGATCAACCCCACTGTCTCAGTGGGTGGGTGCACCCCTCATGGTCCTGACTTCCTTGTTCATGTTCTCCCTCCTTCTGCTCCTCATTGGGACCTTGGGAGCTCAGTCCAGTGCTCCAGTGTGGGTCTCTGTCTCTATCTCCATCCATCCCCAGATAAAGGTTCTATGGCGATATGCAAGATATTCGTCAGTATTGCTATAGGATAGGGTCATTTCAGGTTCCCTAGCCTCAGCTTCCCAAGGAACTAACTGGGGAAATCGCCTTGGGCAGAATCCTGAGGGCAACCTAGCGGCGGGAGCTCCTTTGTTTCAATAGCCTGCCTACAGCAAGCAAGGTAGGCGCTTTGTTTACGAGCTACCCAACCAGCACAGAGATCTAATCTCGGCACCAGGAGAGACATCACTGGGGAGTGTCATCAATGGGAAGGTACATCAGTAGGCAAGGAGACCTGATCCTGTAAAAGAAGATACATAGGGAAGCATTCGGAGGAAGAGATGGGCAGGCGCCAATGCAAGAATTCACCCAACAATCTGAAGAACAACATGAAACCACCAGAACCCAGCGACCTCACAACAGGAGGACAGGAGCACCTTAATCAAGAAGAAGTAGAAAAAAATTGACTTTATGAAAGTGATTGACACCCTTAAACAGCATGTATAAAATGCCCTTATAGAAATGGATGAGAAGTATAACAGAAAGTTTGAAGAATTGAATAAATTAGTGAATGATACCCTAAGAAACCAAGGAAAAATAATCCAGCAGATCATGGAAACAGTTCAAGACTTGAAAACTGAAATGGAGGCAAAGAAGAAAACACAAACAGAGGGCCGGCTGGACATGGAAAATCTAGGTAAACGAATAGAGACTACAGAAACAAGCATAACCAGCAGAATACAAGAGATAGAAGAAAGAATCTCAGATTCTGAAGATAACATAGCGAAAATAAATGCACTGATCAAAGAAAACAGCAAGTCTAACAAACTCTCATCACAAAACATTCAGGAAATATGGGACACAATAAAATGACCAAACCTAAGAATAATTGGAGTAGAAGAAAAAGAAGTGCAGCTCAACGGTCCAGAAAATATATTTAATAAAATTATAGAAGAAAACTTTCCCAACCTAAAGAAAGATGTACCTATGAAGGTTCAAGAAGCATACAGAACACCGAATATGCTGGATCAAAAAAAAATCCCCTTACCATATAATAATCAAAACACAAAGCATACACAATAAAGAAAGAATATTAAGAGCCGCAAAGGAAAAAGGCCAAGTTACTTATAAAGGTAAACCTATCAAACTTACACCTGACTTTTCTATGGAAACCATGAAAGCCAGAAGGTCCTGGATAGATGTACTTCAAAAACTAAGAGACCAGGGATGCAAGCCCAGACTACTATACCCAGCCAAGCTTTCGTTCACTATAAATGGAGAAAACAAAATTTTCCAGGATAAAAACAAATTTAAACCATACGCAGCCACAAATCCAGCCTTACAGAAAGTAATAGAAGGAAAATCACTAACCAAGGAGTCCAACAATGACCACAATAACTCAGACATCTAGAGACCCTTCACCAGCACAACTCAAAGAATGGAAACACACAAACTCTACTACTAAAAAAGTGACCGGAGTTAACAACCATTGGTCATTGATATCACTTAATGTCAATGGACTCAACTCACCTATAAAAAGGCACAGGCTAAGAGATTGGATACGAAAACAGGATCCAACATTCTGCTGTTTACAAGAAACACACCTCAACCACAAAGACAGAGTAAAGGGCTAGGAAAAGGCCTATCAAGCAAATGGACCTAAGAAACAAGCAGGTGTGGCCATACTAATTTCTAACAAAGTTGACTACAAACTTAAATCAATCAGAAGAGATGGAGAGGGACATTTTATACTCATAACAGGAACAATTCATCAGGATGAAGTCTCAATCCTGAATATCTATGCCCCTAATATAAAAGCACCCATGTACGTAAAAGAAACATTACTAAAACTCAAGGCAGCCATCAAACCGCACACACTAATAGTAGGAGACTTCAACACTCCTCTCTCACCAACGGACAGGTCAATCAGACAGAAACCTAACAGAGAAATTAGAGAATTAGTGGAGGTAATAAATCAATTGGACTTAACAGACATCTATAGAATATTCTACCCAAATAGGAAAGAATATATCTTCTTCTCTGCAGCTCATGGAACCTTCTCAAAAATTGACCACATACTCGGTAATGAAGCCAACAGAGAGTGGTATATAATGTGGTCACACTGTTATAACATCGCTATTGCAGCACCGAACAGCCACTATCACGTCGAAAATCAGGGGCAGCTTTGTTACATGTAATATTGGGGAAAAAATTAAAAAAAAAAAAACAAGAAATCTGAGTTTTATATAAAATCATTTATTTTTAATATTTATTTGGTAAAACAAATGAATTAACACTGTAAGCTCAACTAATTGGTCTCCTGCCTAGAATTGCCAGTTTATAACCTCTAATATGGTCTTTAACAGCTTTGTGGCCTTCCGTCAGTAAATGAGGGTATGGTGTCTCATTTGCAAGTTGCTGACTGCCAACTCTTTAACACACCACAAAATACAGCCTGCCGATAATGCAAGCTTCCAGAGAAAGGAAGAAAACAACAGTCCTATGAAGCTAGGATGCCTGGGAGCCACAGCAATGACCAGCATGTCACAAAAACCCTGAAGGGTATGATAGTAACATACATACGTTGGTGGTAGCCAACAGCTTTTTAATTTGACTTAAGACCTGCTCAACAAAAGGCATACCATGCCTGAGAGTGAAAACCTAGCCAACTACCCAGGGCTAAAAAGTCATGGATCTTAGAAGAGAAACCTACAACCACCACTTTACTAAACCAGCGTAACCCCAACCTATATTCTAAGTATTTGTCCTTATACTCACAGATAAATGTAGTTAGCACCTTTCCTCAAGGAAACCTCTCTTTACCAGACAGAGACCTCAACAGAGAATCACAATCAATCAAACACAGAGCTCCGGGGCTCAGTCCCAACTGATACAGCTACAAAACAACTACCACACATAGGGCTCGGGAAACACTGGGGAAGAAGGGACAGAAGGATTGTATGAGCAAGAGGATCAGAAGTTTGCTGGGAGACTGTGTCTACTATAGATGTCAGAAGCTAAACCCATAAAGTCTCACCAACAAGGCTACCTAAAACATGGACTAAGCAGAGACAACAAAAATATACATGCTAAATCAGATAGGAGAAAGCCCTCAAAGCCTCAACCCTACCCAAGAACTACAGGCAATACATAATACTAAGACTGGAAGAACTAATCTTTGCTAGGGAAGTGCACACCCATCCAGTAACAAATTGTCAATCCTAAAAACATTCGTACAAGGAACATTATACAGGATTGAGAATATTGTATGTGTATATGCATATACAAATGTGTATATAATAGTTGTTAATAAAAAAATAATGCCATGAATTGAAAGAAAGCAAGGAGCAATATATGATAGGGTCTGGAGGGAAGAAAGAAAAGGGAAACACGATGTAATTATATTGTAGCTTAAAAAATAAAAGAAATTTTTTAAAAAGAACATTTCTGGCTCAAAAAGATAAAACCTACGTTCTCTCTTATCTGTGCTTCTTAGCTCTAAATCTTCTTCATGCTCTTGACTTACAAATAACATCAGAATAATAAATTCTTTAAAGCTATGAAAGAATTAACAAATGAAGCAGGAAGCTACATTTTCTGTTTATTTCTTCTTTTGAATTTAGAAAATGCTTCAGTAATTTTTCAGTAATTTCCAAGGTTATTGTTCTAAATTATTTTACTGTTTTAAAGTCAGTTTTGACTGCTAATGCATTCATTTAAAAATAATGCCTCTTCTGTAGTTTCCAGTTTATTCATATAATGTTGAAAAGAGGTGCTCTCTCACTTCTTTGCTTAAAGTGTTCCCTGTATCTGTTAATGGCTCAGTTCTTATTTCTAATTCTGCATATTTCTCCTCATTCTCATTTCTTACACTGTCTGTAATTTGCCATTAATATACTTCAACAGTCAGGGAAATTTTTTGTATGCTTTAGTCTAAGTCATATTTAAGATTTAAATAAAGAAAAACTATGAATTCACAGTCTGGAACCAGTCACAAGTTCTAAACAGAAAGGGAATATTTCAAAGCCGAGTGATAAAGGTACTTTAGCCATTCATGTATCAGTTATATTTGGAAGCATTGGGAATTAACATTATTCAAATAAAATAAGTTTCCACAAATAATTACTGGTTCCTAGTTTCACTAAACAAATTATGAGAGCACCTCATTGGTGATAGAAGTCATATTTAGTGCACACAAATTAGCCAGAATGTAATTAAGGCATTGCTAAAGACCCAGTATTCTCAAGGATATTCATTGTTACTTCCCTCTCTGTGGGTTGACAAGAGACTTGGCTCTAGAGGGGTTCCCAGGTGTGCAAGGAGATGTCCCCAGCTAGGTCCTTGGGCAGCAGAGGAGAGGGTGCCTGTACTGGCCTTCACCCATGGTTACACTGATGAATATTCATCTTGCATATCATCATAGAACCTTCATCCAGCGATGGATGGAGATAGAGACAGAGAACCACATTGGAGCACTGGACTGAGCTCCCAAGGATCAGATGAAGAGCAGAAGGAGGGAGAACATGAGAAAGGAAGTCAGGACCGTGAGGGGTGTGTGCCCACCCACTGAGACGGTGGGGCTGATTTAGTGGGAGCTCACCAAGGACAGCTGGACTGGGACTGATGGAGCATGTGATCAGACCAGACTCTCTGAATGTGGCTGACAATGAAGCCTGACTGAGAAGCCAAGGACAATGGCACTGGGTTTTGATTCTACTGCATGGACTGGCTTTGTGGGAGCCTAGTCTGTTTGGATGTTCACCTTACTAGACCAGGATGGAGGGGGAGGGCCTTGGATTTCCCACAGGGCAGGGCACCCTGACTTCTCTTAGGACTGGAGAAAGAGGGGGAATGGGAGGGGGGAGAGTGGGAGGGAAATGGGAAGAGGGGAGGAGATGGAAATTTTCAATAAATAAATAATATTTTTTTAAAAAAAGAAGTAGAATATCTACTGTTGTCTTTGCTCCAGTCTGAGCAAGTTGTACTGAAGTGTTCAGTAGTGTGTGTGTGCGTATGTGTGTATAACAATTAGTGAAAATGAAAGCCATGAATTTGAACTAGAGAAAGGAGGCAGCTATATACAAGGGTTTTGAGGGAGAGAAGAAAAGGAGAAAATGGCATGATTATATTATAACCTCAAATAACATAAATAATTTCTTTAAAAGTCATTATTCTTTCTTCCTCACTTCTAAATTGGCTCTATGAATATACTGACTAAGAGAATGGAGCAAAATTAATGTTGTTAGTACTGGGAATGTAGCTCAGTAGAAGAACACTTGCCTAGCATGCACAAGGCCCTAGGCTGGATCCCAAAGAACAACAAAATAAGTGATTGTGGCATTCTGAATCCAACCTTTATAGAGGATGTCCTTTTGTCATTTCTTCTTGAAGCCCAGTGGCCATGCTCTCAGAAGCCACATGAAATAAGCATCTAGGAATGGATGGCAGGTTTTCTAATCCATGGTTCCATATGCATTTAAGACAATAGCTACACACAAAATCCTGTTTCAGGAATAAATAAATTGGATGTTCCATGTCAGCAGGAAGGAATAAGTGGATCCTTAATAAAATAATAACAAATAACAAATAATAATACTTTTCTTGCTTTCTTACTAGAAACTACAGAGGCCAGAAGAGAGTAGGATGGCAGTTTTTTTAAGTAAGGCCAGAGGAAATAGAAACTGTGCATCAAAAAGTCTGTATTCGGCAATATGATCCACAAAGAATAAGGGAGGAATTCAGACATCCTTTGGTAAGCAAACATTGAAGAATTTCTCACTAGTAAAATCTACCCTACGAGATACACTAATAAAAGCCCTTGGAGCTGAAATGAAAGAACACTAAAAATAGTTCAAAGTCATACAAAGAGTAACGAACTCTAGGAAAGGTGATTCCACAGATGAGTCTGTAAGGAAATATTACTATAATTTGGTATATAACTCCTTCCTACATTATTTCAAAGACAAATTTATAACAAACATAACTCTCGTAACTCTTTGTTAAGGTAAATACAACATATTAAAGCATATTTTATGACCATAATGTGGCAGAGTTGGTATTAAAGATTAAAATTGTTGGTATCAATTAAGAAATCAATACATCTGTATATAAAATATTAACTATAATTCCCAAGTTAACTACTGAGAAATAATCGTAAATATATATATACTTGTATACAAAAAGAAATGAGAATGAATCAAAATGGAACAGTACAAGGAAAATATTAGATATCAGGAAAGTAGGTGATAGAGAAAGCATGAAGCCATATGACCCACAAAAGCATATCTCAAAATGAGAGAACAGCTTCCTTATCAGTGATTACACTGAATGTAATACAACAGACTTAGCCATGGAAAGTCAAAGACAGGACAAATTAATTTTCAAACGTCATGATCCAATTGTCTAGAAGAGATATATTTTGAGTCCAATCACGCATATCAGTTGAAAGTAAAAGAATAGAAAGAAACACCGGGCAAACAGTAACGAAAAAATTGTAAAAGAAGACAGACTTTAAACACAACTGCTATTTAAAACAGAACAAGAATCTAAATATTGACCAAGAAGTCAATATAAATGGACAGAAGATGACCTGGCCTTCATCAAGGCAAATGAGAGGGACCAGGACTCCACACAGACTCTGGCACATACCTGTAGCCACTACGCACATACATATACAAAATAAAAAGGAAGGAAGTGCAAATCTCTTCATGTTCCATCTACTGCTGAGATCCTTATAGACTATTATACTATCAGTGGAAATATAACTTAATACAGCTATTATGTCAAACAAAATGAAAAAAATTTTAAATTAAAAAACCACCTTATTATTTAACAATAGCTCCTCTGGATTTCCATCCAAAGGAAACAAAATCAGTATCAAAGGGATATCTACACACTCATGTCCATTTTAGAATTATTCACCATAACCATGAGTAAACAATTTACATGCCCATAAAAAAAGAAAGAAAAGCTAGGCAGTAGTGGTGCATATCTTTAATCCCGGAACTTGGGAAGCAGATGCAGGAGGATCACTGTGAGTTTGAGGCCAGTCTGGTCTACAATAACTAGTTCCAGGACAGGCAAAAAAGTTACACAGAGAAACCCTGTCTCAAAAAAAAAAAAAGAAAAGAAAAGAAAAGAAAAGAAAAAGAAAAGAAAAAAGGAAAATAAACTGCAATATACATATATACAACTAAGTGCTATATAGCATTTACAAATGAGGACAATCTGTAAAATGTAAAAACACAAACGAATTCAGAACACACTATGCTAACAGAAATAAGCCAGGCACAAATGCTGCATGCTTTTATATGGTGTGGAATCTAAAATCATAGAATCCATAGAAACAGCGAGTACAGCAGTGATCCCAAGACTGAGAGGAAGGAGAATTGGAGCGATGCTGAATTGTCCCAGATGCTGTACTTAGATGACAAGTTCTAATGGACAGCACTGATGGCAAGAGTGTTGCTCTTGTTGTCACCACTACACCGCAATCATATGTAGCAAATATATTGTATACATAGGACGTATTTAATCTTTGTCATCCAAATATTATATAATTAAAAATCTCTCCATAACTCTTTGTGTCAAAGAGCATGGTCCCCTGAATCTTGTCTCATTCACTAGCTTCCTTTAATTTAAAATTTCTTTGGCCATCAGTGGGTTTCCAGAATGAATAAGAGAAGCTCTCTCCTGCTTCAGGGAACATGCTAAGAATATTCCATGCCTTTTTCTGAGTCTCTAACCCTTCAATTCTTTATGTCTTGGTTAAAGCTCATTTCCAAACAAGTCTTTACAGATCAAACTTCATCCCATGCATGTACCTCGCAGGCCGTAGTCATCGTATCTGACTCAGCTCATTCATGGATCTCCCTCCCTTAAAGCTCCCTGAAGGAGAAAGAAATCTTGTCATTGTGTTCTCGGAGCTTGTCATACTTTCAATTATGAATATAGTTCTTAATAAGTTACCAACTACAGTCAAACAAAGTGAAGTTGGTCAGATGATAGCAGCAAACACACACATTCCATTATTTTGCTTCTTTGTTCTTGGCATTTTATCCTAAAATTCACCAAGAGTGTTATTTATGTCAATATACACAGAACACATTTTGTTTGCACCATAAAAATATTCTCTACTCTAAACCAGAAGTTTATTTTAGATGTCAAATGACATGTGACTATACTTCCTGTTTTCCTTGTCTGCTTCTTTTTCCACGAGATAATCTAGGGGACAGTGGAGACGTTACTTGGTATATCACCAGATAATTCTGCCCTGCTACTGGTTATTTTTAACCATGTTAAACTTGAGACAAGATTTAGGGTCTTATCTATGCCCTTGATGGTTGATCCCCAGTGCTGTATAAAACTGATCAAATATATTTTCATATAGACTTCTTAGTGGCAAGATGTTTTTTTTTTTTTGCAAAGAGACAGTTGTACTTGAAACTTTTATTGAGTGAAGAAATTCAATAGCAACACTTGTGCTTATTTTTTCAAAGAGGCTAGAAGAGGGTAAGTGCAATTGAGGTGGTATGTACAGGAACAAACCCTATGGACAGCCTGGAAAGTGTTCTTACTGCTAAAGGTAGTGCAAGAAAATGAAGGACAGAAAAAGTAGGATGAGTTTATGTATAGCAATGTCAATAATAACTTTCAACACATGCTAAGAATCCTTTCTGGTTTGCAACTCTTTAGGCTAACTTTATGCATTGGCTTGACGCTTCCCCAAAAGCCTTCTCTCTTTTGGATACAGGTTGGCGTAGAGTTAGATATTTCTAAAAACAGATAATATACAGAGTGTTAGTGGCAATGTCTGTGGAATGTATCGAAAGGTTGGGTGCTCTTCAATCATTTCTTACACTCCTGCAATCCTAGGACTCTGAAGAGAAAATGTCCCTATAAAACAATATTGCCAAACTCAATTCGTTTCAGCTCAAAATGTCACGCAGTCACTGAGCAATAAAAACAGGTTTGTTTTCCCCAGTAGTGGAGACATTTAAAATGTGTTAGGTTTGCCCGGTCCAAGAGGTGGAATTGCAACACTGCCTTCACTTACTTAAAAACCTTTAACCAATTATTGTAGTTGATTGCAGTTTGTGACTCTCTGAGTCCTAGAGTTCTGTAGGTGTGAGGGAGCAGTTGGCCCAGCAACCACTGAAATATGAAACAGGCTTAGACTGCCTGCCTTTCTCAACAACAGCACCTCTTCATTGAAGCCAGATTGTGTGATATACATATATGAGATTGCATGTCTGTTACATGTGAGCACATGTATACATATGCATTATACATATATGCGGCAAATACATACATGCGTGTTATGTGGGATTTGTTTCACAATTGTTTTGATCAAATCACTTTTTTACATTGTTTTATTTAGTGGGGTAGGGCAAATATGGAGGTCAGGGACAACTTGCAAGAGTTGATTCTTTCCTTCCAGATGTGGGACACAGGGAGCAATCTCAAGTATCTAGACTTGACAGCAAGTACCTATGGAGTCATCTCACTGACCCTCAAATCACTTGTTAATGAAAATTACTTTCCGATGAGAATTAAACCCAAATTCTTTACCCGTTCAGCTCCCTTGGCATCTTCTAATACCTTGACTTCTTATTTTATTTTTTTATTAATTTTTTTTAAAAAAAATCAATCCAAGTTCCCACTCCCTCTCCTCCTCCCATTCCCTCCATATACCCTCCCACCCCACCCCCATCTATCCTCAGAGAGGATAAGGCGCATTGCCTTGTGGAAGGTCCAAGGCCCTCCCTGTTGTATCTAGGTTGAGCAAGGTATTCATCCAAAGAGAATAGCATCTCCAAAAGCCAGTACATGCAGTAGGGATAAATCCTGGTGCCACTGCCAGTGCCCCCTCAGTCTGCCCCAGCCATGTAACTGTCAACCACATTCAGAGGAACTAGTTTGGTCCTATGCTTGTTCCTTCCCAGTCCAGCTGGAGTTGGTGAGCTTCCATTAGCTCAGTCAAACTGTTTCAGTGGGTGAACTCATCATGGTCTTGACCCCCTTGCTCATATTCCCATTCCTTCCACTCTTCAACTGCACTTTGGGAGCTCAGTCCAGTGCTCCGATGTGGGACTCTGCTTTTGCCTCCATCAGTTGCTGGATGAAGGCTCTATGGTGATATTTAAGATATTCATCAGTCTGACTACAGGGCAAGTCAAGATCGGGCCCCCTCTCCTTTATTCTCTTGGGCATATACCCAAAAGATGCTCAATCATACTACAAAAGCATTTGTTCAACTATGTTTATAGCAGCATTATTTCTAATAGCCAGAACCTAGGAACAACTTAGATGTTTTGAAGCTGAAGTCCTAGGGATTATTGAAGGATAGGAAGTAGGTAAAGAGAAGCCAAGAGTGGCATTTCCCTGATGAGAGTTTGAAAGGAGAGAGGTACATCTTCCTACACCCTCTGGGGAGCATGCCTGGGCCTTACTGCATCCATCTGCCAAAGACCATTTTGGTCCAGGACTCCTTTCAGTGTGCTATATCTGCTCTATCTACTTCTCTATCCTATGCTGTCCAAGATGCCCTGCTCCTAAATTGTAAAAAAATGTTCTTTTCAAGAGATACCTTTTTCGTGCTAATGATCCTCAGGCTTAGAGTTGAAAGGACATGATGATGTGTTGGGTGGTCAGTGAGAAAGCAAGCAAATACCTTGTCTGAGCTTTGCCCTGACCTAAGATCTTTAATTCCCAAGGAAATAACCTATTCTCCTATTATAGGGAAGAAGTTTTGATGCAATATCCATTCCATTTATCCAACACACACATATAAGTACACTCCAAGATTTGCCCATTAGAATGTTATACATTCACAAAGCAATCAGTGATCTGCGTTGACAGACTTAAAGTTAAAACAAGAACAAGATTTCCTGAGTAAGTTTTGTCATCAAGGGGACACACTGAGACAGCATTTTTGTGAAAAAATTAGTCAGCCTCACCTCACCTGGAGAATTAAAATACGGAAACAAGTTTGGTTCTCCAGAAAGTATCATACAGAGCTAAAAATAACATCTGCAAAAGACGAAATGACACTAAACACATATCTGCTAATTAACAAAGTGAAGGAGGGTAAGTATAACAGCAAGCAACACCAGCAGTGTCAAAGTTGAAATGACAAAATCCGTAGGAGAAGTTATGCTGTTTGCCAAGTTTGGAGTAATCAAGACAGAATGAAAGGACAGAGGTAAGTGCACTATGGTGGTACATGGTAGCCATCCCAGCAGTTAGGAAATGGAGGCAGAAGGATGATCATTAAAAGTTTAAGGTCTGTTGAGGCTACATGCCTATAGGCAGAAACTCTTTTTTCATTTCCCAGTTCTCCAGATTTAAAATAATTACACAGAAACTATATAAATTGCAATAGAGCTTGACCTATTAGCTCAGGCTTATTATTAACTAACTCTTACATCTTAAATTAACCAATTTCTATTAATCTGTGTATCACCACATGGCTGAAGCCTACCAGTAAGATTCTATTGTCTCCTTCAGTGGCTACATGGCACCTCTTTGACTATGCCTACTCTCTCTCTACATCTTTTTTGATTTTCTTCCTGGCTTTATTCTGTTAAGTCATTGGCCAAAGACAGCTTCTTTATTAACCAATGGCAATAAAACATATTCACAGCATACAAAGGGCAATCCCACATCACATGTGTTCCCTAATACTGCATGAAAAGCCGAGAGAGGTTGGCCTATGTCTCCATGGTAGATTACTTTCTAGGATCTGCAAGACCCTGAATCTTATCCTCAACACAGAAATTAAAAGGGATGTAAGAATCAATGCTGAATTCTGGAAGCTCTGTAAACTTTAAAAATAAAACTATATGACAGGAAAGAGAAGAAATGAATGAACAAACAATAATATATATATATATATATATGTGCATGAGACTATTTCTCTCACAACTAGAGCCTTGTAATATTTCAAATCTATCACTTAGTCTCTTGAGCCTTTCATTAGCTCTCATTCATTGCATACAAATGGTTTTAATAATGTTTATGCTGTTTAATTCCAAACTCTTTGGGAGATTATGAGATAGAATGCATTTAAAATACTCAAAATGTCAACATATCCACAAACATGTCATACTTACTTTATGAAGATAATTCATGCTTCTTTGCATTGGTATTTATTTTTAGTATATAATTATATAGGACACATTTCTGGTGGGTGGGTACCCTGTTTCTACAATTGGTAGAATCCTTCAGTGATCCAACCTCACGTCCTTGGTGGAATAAATTTGCTATCTTAGATTCATTTAGCACATAATCTAAGAATGGCAGAGAACAAAACCAAATATGATTGCTGAAAACTAAATTGGAGTCGTTAAGGAAAGAGTGTGTCCTTTTCAAGAGGTTGAGTAGGCGAGAGACTCTAATGCATAGTTAGCCAAGAGGAATGATGGCTACCTTTTCCCTAACTATTCTGCTCCTCCATGATGATCTCCACAAAAATTTTGGTGCTACCACTGTCATTGCTGGAAAAAAAAAAAAAACAGAATATACTACGAATCAAACTGCCGCTGTTTTACCAAGACTTTATCCTTATAATCATTGACCGTTTAAAACATCATCCCTTCTCTCAATGGAAAAAAAATAACTTCTATAAGGAGACACCTTCTCCAGGTTGCTTTTTTCTGAAACAAGAGGTAGCCAATTCATGACTGTTCTGACGATTTAACAAAACACCAGAGCCGCATAGTTTCTACAACAGAGACTTAAGCTCTGATGGTTCTAAATCCTGGATCAAGATTCTGACTAAATGTGGTACCTGGTGAGGACTCTGGGCTTGCTGGTGGCCATATGCTTTTGTGCTCACCTTCATGGAGCCTTTTCTCAGAGTACAGGATGTGAAAAGGAAGGAGAGTGAGAGACTCTACCTTCTCTTTGTAAGATCACCAGACATAACAGAACAGAGCCCAATCTGTAAGGCCCCATTCTGATCTAATTACCTCCTGCAGATCCTATCTCCAAATATAGAGACGCTGGAAACTGGAGCACCGATGGAGAAAAGTATACAATTCAGCATACAGCACTCAGCTTTCTAAGACCTGGGTACACGACTCAGAATTGGATTCAAAGGAATCTGAGAAAACAGGGAAGGTTGAGTTGGCAGCAAATTCCCCAAAGACGGTACAATCAGGCATCACAAAATATTTTCATCAACAACGGGCTGGGTGCAGGACTGTGATCCCATGAGAGTATTCATATTGAGTGACCCCAAAGCTGCAACATACATGAGGTTTGACTGGAGATATAGCTTGGTTGCCAGCCTGCTTTCCTCACATGAACTGAGCCCTAAATTCCACCCCCAGCACAGATGGGTCCCACCTGTAATCCCAACACTAGAACTATAAGGAAGAAAGATTATAAACTCAAGGTAATCCTAAACTGCATAAGGTATCCAAAGCCAGTCTGGAAATCATGTGATCCTGCCTCAAAGTAAATAAATATAAATAAAAGTGTTAAATGGTTGGAACTAAGCATCAAAAGATACAGTTTTAATTGGTTTCTTCCTAAATGCAATGAGGCTCAAATCTCATAGTTTTAGTTGGTTCAATTCCGAAGTCCCCCAGAGATCAATTAATCACTGGAGGAGAGAAACGTCTAAGCTGATACTGCAAAATGGAGGTAGATAGTATCTGTATATTTGAAAAATTGGAAAGTTTCTGATTAAATAATTTATGCCACAGTCAAATGAGAAGAAGTTGAATTTTCAAAATTCTGTAATGCTACTTGGAGAAAGAGCGAGAGGGGCTGACATGTTGTTCCAGGTGCCTTTCTTGGAGAACTAAATCACTCACTGCCAACAGTGGTTCACAGTGTTCAGAGTTCAAGCACAGGCTGTTATAATTCTTTAATGCAAAACCATCCTTCAAAATAGAGCCATAAGTCAATATGCTCCTTCTGTTTTGATTCAAGCACTCTGGGCTAGCAATTGTCAGCCTGTCTCCTGACTTACAAGCATTCCTGATTGTGTGGCCCCTATTCTTTCTTTTGCCTGATACGTTTTAAACAACACAAAATCAAAACAAGTTGATTATATTGGTTTTTTTCTGTTCATATTCCCAGAGGCAAAACACAACTATCCTAATTTAGCTAAGGTCACTTTTGACCTTTCTACTTAAGATCCCAGCAGGAAATAAAACAGTAATGGAGCTTTGCTGTTTGGAGTCTAAGAGAACTCATGGAATAGTTCCAGGCTTATCTTCATCAATTATATTGGTAACCTCTATTAACTTTCTGCTTTCTCTCTGAAACACCACATTCTGGCCTTCCCTCTTTTTGTCCTTGGCAGAGAAGCTGCACAGCGTGTCACCTTGCTATGTCTCTAGAGGACTTTTCCCTCAGAGTATGCATTGAGGAAGAAAGTATTTTCCTGCCAACAGTGAGAAGCAATGAGAGATGCCATTTTAGAGGAACTAAGAAAGCAATGGCGGAAGCGTCTACTCTTTTGGGTGTGGGCTTCTCTGTTGCCAGTCAAGTGAATTAATTCAGCTGCACTTTACTATATAAAAGAATCTCTCTCCTCTCTCTCTCTCTCTCTCTCTCTCTCTCTCTCTCTTCCCATCTCTGAGGTGGCTTTTTCACTCCCTACCTCCCAATAAATGTCTTGCATAGGATCTGCTGGATTGTGTGATTTCTGCTGCTTTCCTTGGTTCCTGTCTGCTAAGGTACTCTCAGCAGGAACTTAGGTACTTAGCTGCAGGAACCCTAACAATATAATTAGCCAGGATTCAGCAGATTAGACCACTTACACAATATGAAAACACTTTACTGCTTATTGACCACAGGAGAAAACATGAAACCTTAAAGAACAATCATACCTAACTACTCCAATGTCATGTGTTAGCAGAAAGGGAAAGACACTGCTCTAACAGACATGTCTGAGCACTATTTCAAAAGAAGTCACCTGGAAATTTCAGATGTCTGCCTGAGGACATCAGGGACCAGCATTGTACACTTATTACTCAATACTATCCAAATTAAAGGGCAGGAAATAAATTTCTATTGTAAAACGCACACATATATTTGTGATTCCTATTATGTTTCATCCATATTTTTTTTGTTTTGTTTTTTGAGACAGTTTTTTTTTTCTGTGTAATTCTGGCTGCCTGGAACTTGCTCTGCAGACCAGGCTGTCCTAGAACTCAGAGATCTAAATGCTGGGATTAAAGTCATGTACTATCACTGCCTGGCCCATCCATTCTTTTAACAAAGTATGAACTCAGGTTCTCCTTTACCAATCACTAGGCATGGAGCTACATAAGACTGCGTTCCCAAGAGAGGAAAACTTGGACTAACAGCGTCTATTCTGTTCCATAGTGTATGCATTATTCAAATGGAGAAGTGGGTGTGAGAGAAAGTGGAAAAGGGAAAGAGAATGAGAGCATTAGCATGAGAGCCACTGCGAAATATCCCGCAGACGGCCACTGAAGGCGAGGTACCTTTCAGTCTGAAAGAATTGTGTACAGAAGTGCTAAAGAAATTCTCAATTTCAGGAGTGTTTTCAAGGCCTTTTGCTCCGCCTCCTCCCAGCCCCCATTGGTCAAATATTGCTGTCGGGCACATTAGCCTCCATACACATTTGTGGTTGAAACAGGTCCTCACTGCATCTCACCATTCAGTATCAAGAAAGGAGCCTTAGCCGAGCGGTGGTGCTCGCCTTTAATCCCAGCACTCAGGAGGCACAGGGCAGTCGATCTCTGTGAGTTCAAGGCCAGCCCGGTCTCCAAGAGTTAGTTCTAGGACAGGCTCCAAAACCACAGAGATACCCTGTCTCGAAGAAAAAAAAAAGAAAGAAAAGAAGAAAAAGAGGAAAAGGAAAAGAAAATAGAAAGGAGCCTTATAAGAAAAAGTCTCTGCTCAGGTGAGCCCGTATTGGGCTACTATGTCTAGTGATCAGACACGCTAACAAAAAGTGACTTGGGGAAAGAAAGGGGTTGGCTTACACTTCTGAGTCATAGTACATCACTGGGGTGTGGGGAAGGTCAAGGCAGGCACCCAAGCCAGGAACCATGAATGAATGCCACTTAACTGTTTTGTTCTCTGGCTCATGCCCTTATATAACCTCCCTTATATAACCTAAGCCAGCTGCATAAGGATAGCGCCTACCAGCATGGTCTGGGCCCTCCCACAATAATCAGTCAAGACAAGTTCTCACATATATTGGCCATAGGCTAATTTGATTTTTAATTGAGGTTCCCTCTTCCCAGGTGACTCTAGCTGTGTCAAGTTAACAATAAGAACTAACCAGCGCAGTGACCTCTGAGTGTGATCTGAGGTGCTCCTGTGGACTGGTGGACTGATACATCTAAAGAGGAAGCGCTCTTACTCTCTTGTTCTGGCTCTTGCTTAGCATGACAGAAGACCCAGGATGGCAGAGAGAGTGAGAGAGCGTGAGATCAGCAATGGCTTCAGCCTTTCTCTCTATTTGTGAGTTCGTCCCTTTTCGTTGCAAACCCTTAATAAATCAGCTTTATTTACCTCGGGGTGTTTATGCTACAGTGATCATCTCAGTGGAGTCTGGGGAAAAGCCCAAAAGAAACAGCCACCAAATCTACTTTGCAGCATGGAGAGGAATTCCCTTACCTATCCATTCCGGTCTCAGACTGAGGATATGAAGATTAAATGCCCTCTTCCTGCCTTTCAAGGAATTAAAATATGATAGAGTAGCAGAAATGTGATAACAAATCTGTCTAGTCCTAAATGGGAAGCAGAAATAAAAGAAACCAATGAGTCTGCCTGCTTGGATGGGCCTTGAATTGAAGGAAAGTATTCACTGGCCAGAGAGGTCACCAAATGATTAAGGATTACCCTGGCATGGTGGCTGGGAAGAAGACCTTGCAGGACGACTTTGTAAAGAGACTACGACAGACATGGGACAAAGGAAGAGTAGTTGTTAGAACTGTATGTGATGGGGGAAGGGACAGAAGATTGGATCAGGCATGTTCATGGAGATATTTTTCACCTTATGAAGAAGGTGATGTTCATGTTAAATATAATGCAGGGCATTTGGGAAAATAACTGACCATGAATAGTATTAGTAAACATAAATGTTCAATAAAGTTCTTTCCCAGACGTTTGGAATATGAATCAGAGATGTGAAACCAGAGGATAAATGAACTAAAATTTTAAAAAAAGGCTATTAAAATTCTGGACCAATTATTCTCCTTCTTCATATGACTGTTAGAAGGATTAAATGACAACACAGATGTAGATGCCAGAGAAAACTCCAGAACATCAGACAAACATTATAGAGAAGAGGCATGAGAGGGTCATGCTACCACTGAGCATCAGCCATCCTCAGCCTATGGAGAATCCTCGCCACCTCCCGAAGGTCTAGGGTACACGTCTATATTTAGAAGATATTGCTTGATTGATTCTAGTGAACACAGCTTCTCTCTCTCACACACACACACACTCTGTGTGTGTATGCATGTGTGTGTTCATGTGTGTAAGCAAGTCTACATGCATATGCAAGTCCTCTGTCATTCTCTCCCTCCATTTTATTGATATAAGGTTTCTCATTGATTTGGCTAGACTGGCTGACCCAGTGTGAACTCCAGTGTGCCTCCCTTCTCTACCTCCCTGGTACTGGAATTAGAAGTGTACACTGCTATTCCCTGCTTTTTTGTGGGAGTTCCTGGGTTTCAAACTCACCTCTTCATGTTTGAGTATCAGGCACCTTGCCAACTGAGCCATCTCCCTAGCCCAATCACTCCTTTACTTCTTAGAGATTTGCCATTCTTTACAACCAGTACAGAAACAAGGGATAGATTCTCTTCATAGAACTGGATCATCAAAGCTTAGGTGTTCTCTGTGCAGAATACCACAAGAAAAGATGGCCGAAAAATTTACTTGCATAAAGTGTCTGCTTCCTCTGGGAGCTGGCAGCAGGTATTGTACATGAGTTTCTCAACTGTTTTGGTTTAAAATCTTAAGTATGCTAAGAAATAATGTCATTTTCCCCAACCCAGATGGATTTTATTCCTGAGGGGAATGTTTATTTGCTTTTCTTCAAAGGCCCCAAGGAATGAAGAAGATTGGCAGGAAGCAAGCAATTAGTGCTGACTTTCCCACTCAGGTGTGTCCTGTACCTTAGTGGAATGGCAGACCCAGCACAGAGGAGAGCCAGAAGGACTTCTCCCTCTCCCAGTTTCGCTGCACTGCTTCAGGAATGCGAGGACCACTCTTTGATATTTTTTTCACATTCATCCGTTTAGTTTCCTACAGGTTCAAAACCACAGTTTCTGAATGAAAATTAGAAATTCAAATTCAAGTAGAGTTAAATGCGAAGCTTTATAAACTGCTCCATCTCTCCCTGAGGTCTCTCTCTGTCTCTGTCTGTGTGTGTGTGTGTGTTGTGCCTATGTCCCTCTCTGTGTCTCTCTGTTCCTGTCTGTCTGTCTATCTATCTATCTATCTATCTATCTATCTATCTATCTACCCATCTGTCATCTCTACCTCCCAGAGTAAAAGACACATTAAATCTATGGAAACTATAGCGCTCCCATTGCTTTTTCTCATCACTGTGACCAAAGGTACTAACATTTCTTTTTACTCTGTTCACAGCACCCAGACCATGGCAGAGGGCATGGAAAAGCATTGAAGTTCATATCATGAGTCAAGAAAAGAAAGAAGAATGACAACATTGTGCTCGATTTCTTATTTTTCCCTTTTTATTCTGTTTCTGCCCCAGTTCATGGATAGAGCTACCCACCTTCAGGGTAAAATATTTTGTCTCAGTCAATTAATGTCCCCACAAACACACCCAGAAGTATGCCACACCAATGACCTCGGTGAATTAAGTCCAGGCCGGTTGACAGTGAAGATTAACCTTATCATAAATTCTCCAGTGATCTTTAAAAATTGCATGGAGGATTGCCAATCTTTAAGAAAGTTATCCTCAAAAGTGATGAATTGAGAGACCCTGTCTCAAAAGAAAATGTGGAAAATGGCTGAGGAAAGTCTGACCTTGACTTCCAGTTTCAACGTGCATAGACACATGCACACGCTCACACACACACACATACACACACACACACACACACACACACACACACACACACATGCAAAGGGGTGCACCTGAATTATTGGTTTGATTAATTCTCTGCTTATCTTCCTATGCTTCAACAGGGCCTTGAAAAGACAGAAAAGAGAAGCTGATCAGCTTTACTCCATTCCTTTTCTGCTGTGTGGCCACAACCTAGTTTCATCATAGCCCAAGCCAGAATTCATCTAATGTTTGTTGAATCCAGTCACTCACCATAAAATGATGATATTATCAAAATTAAAAATCTCATATCGATTATCCATTCATCCATTGTGTGCTCTCTACTCAGTCATGCCAACAAATAATAAGTTCACGTCCACCAATACAGACTCACTCATTTGTTTATTTAATCATCTCATATAGAACTAGACACAACTTTCTGATAAAATTATTTTTTTCTGTCTTCAGCCATTTATATTCTTATAAGTAATTTTTATTGAAGGCATTACTACCCAAATTTAACAATTATTTTGAAGCATGCCTTTTCTGAGTACTACTGTGTTTGGGATCCTTCTGCTTGCCCCTCGAGACCCGATCTTCCTTTTTCTCCAAGAGCACACTTCCTGAGTTCTGATGGGTGTGACTCTCTGCTCTCTACTCTTTGACAGTTCGGTCAGTAGAAGCCCTAAGGGTGGCTTGAAGAGAAAGAAATATAAAACGGATCTACTTTCCTCCCTCCCTCTCTGCCAGTGGCCACAATCTACTTTCATCACCTAACTCAGTTCTATCAGGAAGTCCCTGAAGACTGATCACTTACGAGCACGATTTGCTCCACTCTCTCTAGTTCCTCTTTCTCTTGTCTCCTTCTGGATTTCAGTAGCCACACCCTCCTCTGGTCCCTCTTTCGGTACTTAGAGAGAAAAACCTCATCCCCCATGAGGACCTGCCAAGGTTCCTTGTTATCAGATTTCCCTCGTGTTGCCTTTTTCTTTGTGAATACCTTCCTTATTCAACCTTCCTAAATCATTCACTTTGAATGTGTTTTCTTCATGCCCTGCTTCTCACTGTGTACCCACCACAGAAAAGCAATGGATGGCCCAAAATACAAAAAAAATTACAATTTATCCCTCTCTTAAGAAGTTTGCTTTTGGAGAGTTGGCCAAAGCAAGCAGCTTAGGCTTCAGACTCAGAGATAGAGATGAAGAAAGCATGTGAGAGTTTCCCAGCACTTACAAAACACAAGAACTATGTTATAGTGAAAGAGCAGAACATAAGGAAAGGAAGAGTATTACCTTCCTATTGTTCCTGTAATAATTTACCGCTAGTTGAAACTTGGTGACTTAAAACAATACCAATGAGTCATTGATTTGATGTTCTCGTGGAGTCTCAAGGAGAGACCCTTTGCCTTCTGTGGCTCCTGGAAGCCAGTTACACTCCATGCTTTATGGCCCTGCTCATCTTCTTCCAAACCAACAGTGTAGCATCTTCAACTTGGTCTCTGATTCTGACCTCAGCCTTTTCTATATTTAAATATGTTGCACCTACCCACCTGCTCTAACATTCTCTCCTCATTTCCAAGGTAGATATTTAATGGCTTTGATGCTGTCTTCTGTGTATGGAGACACATTTATAGACTCTGAAGTTTATGTGGATAATTGGGGAAGAGGGCTGCCATTATTTTGTCAACCAAAACTCAACTTAAATAGTTAAACTATTGTCATGCTAGAACAAGACTTTAAAGGTATTAACACAATATCTATACAAACCACAACTGAAGAGAGAAGGTGATCATTCTTGAAGATCTTGAACAAAACACTGCAGTTCCCAGTGCTCTATGAAAAAAAGAAGAGGGGAGGCAGGCATCTAAAATTTGGTACAAATAACCCATAATGTCATTAAAGGAAAGTAATTTTATATCTATATTAGTATTCTGTAGCTCATAATCATGAAGCAATTTTCCTGAGGTCACGCTGTTACAAAGAGAAAGAAGTTGGGAAATTTCCAGATCTTTCCGGATCCACAATCTACCAGAAGATGCAAATTTCCTCCAAGGTGAGATGGCATATGGTACAGCTCTGTAATTATTTTAAACCTTTGTTTTAATAAATCTTCATCAAATTATGCCAGTCCCCTGAGAAGGTAGACACCATTGGCATAGTCAGAGTTATAAAAGCAACTGTGTTTCAGAAATCCTGCAGCTAGAAGTAGGGCTAAAACATCAGCTGGACCATTCTGCAGATAATGCCTTGTGTAACCCACAGTCATTACCACATCCTGATAGTCCAAATGCCATAAGTGAAACAGGACAAAATATTAGAATGGTCCTAGCTTGATCTTTTTTAATATATATACACACACTGGCATACATCTCAATTAAAAGAGAAAAAAAACTGATGGATTATCAGGAGTTAAGATAGGCACATTGTGTTGTAGTAAGAAACGTGTCTAAAAGTTGAACAATTTGGTTCAATCTTGGTATGAGAGACTCAGGACCTGGCAGAAGAGAAGTTCTCAATAGAGAGATTTGTTGTGGCCAAATACCCTTGAAAGAATGGGATCTATCAAATCATTTTGTTTTTCTCTCTGTACCAACTGTGTTCTTGTCTTAACTATCCCTTTGAGCTGTCAGAAGAATTCCCTTATTAATAACCTTAGGGCACACTTAATCTTGGGTTATGCAATTGTTCCTGTTCTGAAAACATCACTTCTAGATGGCTCAGCACTTAATGCTCTTGCGAAGGATCCAGACTTGATTTCTAGCACCCACTTCAAGTGGCTCTTGTGGGCCTATAACCCCAGTTCATAAAAATCTAACAGCCTCTTCTAGCCTTTACAGGCATCTATGTGAACAAGGTACACATGAATTCCTAAAGGAAAACACACATATAGACATGTAATTAATTAACTGATTGATTGATTGATTGATTGATTGATTAAGCCATAATTCCAGGTAATATGTAGGTGTTCACCCAGGCTAGTCCTATTCAAAGAGACCCACTCTCCCTGTCCAGACGAACTGTTCAGATCTCCAAGTCTGCTGCTCTGTCTTGAGATTCCACTTGCCCGATTGTCTTCCTGGATGCTATGTGTGGGCTACCTTCCACATATCACATGTATACAAGCCTGGGAAAATATCTTTCAAAGCTGACATACAAAACGTTTCAAACCTATTTTATTGGAATTGATTGTGATTTGCTGTTAAACTGTCCTTTTGAATAAAAAGAAAAGAAAGCATTACACTCATTCTAAAACTATTGACTAAATGTCATTGTTTTCAAAATCTGAGTTTCCTACCAGATTTGTTTTTCTTAAGGCTGGCATATGTCCTGAAGGTGGCAATGAAAGGTTTAGTTATAAACTAGCATCAAGTCAGAAAGGGACCTTCTCTGTATGTTGCCCTTTGAATCCTTGTTGTCTTCCTCTGAAGTTTTTCTTTTTTATTTTGAAGTCTTTATTTTTATTATTATTAATGCATATGAGTTGCAGGTTTGAATAAAAATGGGCTGGTTGGGTGTGACTTTGTTGAAGGAGGTGTGTCACTGGGGGTGGACCTTGATGTCTCACATGCATAAGCCATGCCCAGTGCGGCAGTCACTTCTTGCTGCCTGTGGCTCCAGACGTAGGACTTTCAGCTACCACTGTAGCACCATGCTGCCATGTTTACTGCCATGATGATCATGGACTAAACCTCTGAACTGTAAGCCAGAAACAATTGTTTTCATTTATAAGAGTTGCCATGGCCTTGATGTCTCTTTACAGCAATAAAACCCGAACTATGACGTGTGCTTTGTCTGCATGTACCTGCAGATGACACAAGAAAGTAATAGATTCTCCTATACCTGGAGTTACAGATGATTGTGAGACTCCTGTGGGTACCGAAAATCCAGCCCAGGTTCTCCAGGAAAACATCCAGTGCTCTTAACTGATGATCCACCTCGCTAGCCCCATTCAGCAAGATTGTATTCCCTGCTTACTGAGTGTTGCTGCCCTCTCAGGTCTCATCATTCTCATCTGGTCAGGTGGCTGTCTATTGGCCTCAGCGGCTGCAATATATAAACCAAGAAAAATTCTTCAGAGTTGAAGTCTCCAAACGAGACCTCATTATATAACTCTACAAACCTTTACCTACTGGCTTAAGAAATTCTGTAACACCTTGAGATTCAAGGTGTTCTCGCTGTTGGAAATAATAAAATTCTATGAAGCCAAATCCAGCACTATACATCTAGATGCCTTCTATGGAAAGAAATCAGGTTCCTACCAAGAAAAAGTATTTCTGAAAAGGTTTTCTAAATACTACCAATTTAAAGCAATATTTGAAATAGTATCTGGTCTAATACTTAACAGAGTTCCCATTTCTTCCTTATTAAAAGAAAAAAGGTTGCACACATCTCCGCTGAGATCTCTAATTCTGTATTCATTGCTTACACATTCTGTGCCAATGTGTGACCTAAAAAAATCCAGGTTTGTAAATCTCCATGTCAAGAACATTTCCATCAGAAAACACACACTAAGCACAGAAAAAAAAATCATTAGTGTGAGAGGCCATGAAATCTAGTGAAGAAAGCTCGTAGGAGAGCTATCAGAGAAGGCAGAAGTCAAATAGGAGGAGGTGACCCTGGAGACACAGAGACTTTGGGTCAAAAGTTCTGTTGAGGTGGAAGCAAGAACCCTCACAAGGATAGGACTTAGGTAAAAGGAAGCAAGGAAAGATGGGTCAGAGACAGGCTGAGTTCCAGGACCACAAAGAATAGAATCTGTGACAAATCTCAGTCAGAAAGAAATTGAGGCCAAAAAATAAGTATAAAGTTTTCAGAACTGGGGCATGTGATCTGAGCAAGACTCTAAATCCCAATATATTAGATTCAGGCTTTTTAGAAAGAAAGTCAAGAGGCTTTGACAGACTATTATCAGAAAATAAAGTAAGGCAACCTAGCTGTGAGCAGAACAAGCTACCATAGACTGGGGTCCAGACAAGCTCTGATTTCAGTCTGAAATATATTTGGAAATACCCATTATTAACTTTAATAAAAGAGGTTAAGAAAGATCTTTGGCCTTATTTAGAGTAAGAAATGGAATTGAGGTTATAGTTCAATGGTAGAGCAACTACCTAACACATGTGAGGCCCTGAGCTCAATACTCAGTTGAGAAAATGGGGGCTAGGGTGGAGAGAACAAGAAGAAAAAAAATATGGAAAAACACAATGGTACATGCTTATAATCTCCCCCATAACTGTAGGAAGCTATTTGGAAGGATTGCAGGTTCAAGGCTTTGCTGAATTGTGGAGTGGATCGAAGGCCAGTTTGTGTAGTTACTCTAATTACTTATTGCTGTGATAAATCACTGAAGAAAATCAACTTAGATAGCAAAGGGTCTATCTGGCCTCCATCATAGTCTGCCATTGAGGGCTGGAGAGATGGCTCAGAGGTTAAGAGCACTGACTGCTCCTCCTAGAGGTCCTGAGTTCAATTCCCAGGAATCACATGGTGGCTCACAACCATCTATAATAAGAGCTGGTGCCCTCTTTTGGTCTGTAGGCATATCATTGAGGGAAATCAGGGCAAGAACTTTAGCAGGAGCAGAGGGAGGAACTATGAAGGAAAGTGGCTTATTGTTTGGATCAACTGCTTTTTTGTATACTGTCCAGACCTTGTTGCTTAGAAATGGCATGACCCACAGTGGTCCAGGTCCTCCTACATCCATTAACAATAAAGGAAAATACCTAAAGACCAATCTGATGGGGATAATCTTCAGCTGATGTTCCCTCATTTCAGGTAACTCTAATTCATGTCAAGTTGTCAGAAATTAAGTGACACAGAAAATATGTGTCACAAAAGAGACGGGGTTTGCAGTTCAGTAGTAAATCACTTGTCTAGCATGTGAGGCACGTGCACACAAAGACAGAGACACAGTCAGAGACAGACAAACAGAGAGAAACAAAGAAAGACATAAGACATGTTTGTCAAAGCTCCAGGAGACTTGTTTATATCATAGTCTGTATTATATAAAGTTTAAATAGTGTCATTGCATTCAAAATATGTTCTACTCAACATTTTTCCTTTATAAACTTTTGAAAGTTACAATGTATCATACATGTGAAAGATGAACATATTACAAGCGAATTATTGCAATGTGATCATACCTAAGAAACTTTCACTCAGGTCAAGATTAAAACATGGTCAATAACCAGAAAACTTTCCTCCTGTATCCACCCACTCACTTTAAGGGCAATCATGAAGTGTGATTTGGAAAAGAGAATGCTTCCATTAAAGGTTTAGAAGCACATTTTAAAATGCTTGAAGAGCAGAAATCATTAAAGAAACTAATGTGAGGCCAATTATAAATTAACTCTTAGGCCAACTCCAGGCTTTCAAGGGAAAAAGCTGGATACAGAGTGGAGTGAAGGGAAAGAAAAATATTATCTTCCAGGTGTGCATAGCAGAGGCACAATATGGCATAATTTGAAGATATACTTGGGTTAGTAAAAAATGCATATTGCAAACTTAGATCAACAATAAAAAATGAACAAACAGGGAAGCTAGCATAATTGTGCCCACAGTTCATGGAAGAGAAAAAAAAACCTACACATAGTAAGTAATGGCCAATGTTATACATTCTAGATATTATTACTCATTTATGTCCTTCAAATAAAATTCAAAGACTCTTCAGAGACTGAGCATGATATAAATATATTAAGCAGCTGGGTTGACTTGCAAAGAAACATACACACAACATGGCTACCCACTATTGTCATGGGATGTAAATGTAACCAGGCTTTGTATGAAACACAAACTTTCACATGTAAGTATAGGATGCAATCACATCAGGAGGGAAAGTTCTTTGTCTGTAAAAGCAGGACTGTCTGCACAGTGTAAGTATAACCAGATAGGAACTCTACATTTGTAAGGCTCTATCTCAGTGTTGCATATTGTTTGTATGTATATATTACTCTAAAATTTTATTCTTAAAACTAAACCTTCCATAACGTCAAACAACAATTGCCCTAGGCAGCATGCTGACCTATAATACTTTGAGTAGACCATGAGTGACAATTCCTCACCATTGTTGACTTGTTTTCTTAGTATCTTATTGTGGGATATTTGTACAATATGTGAAAAGATGCTGCTGTGATTGTTGTAATAAAAAATGAGTGGCCAATAGCTAGGCAGGAGAGAATAGGCAGAATTTTGGGGGGAGAGAAAAAGAGAAAGAATCTAGGCATGCAGGACATGCCAGGAAGGATGTGAAAGCAGTTGGACATAGAGTATAGAGGAGAGGTAACTGAGCCACATGATAGAAAGGAGATTGATTAGAAACAGGCTAATTTGAGTTGTATGTGTTAGTTGGGAGAAACGCCTAAACTAAGGCCAAGTTTTTAAAACTAATGATAAGTCTCCATGTCATTGTTTGGGGGCTGCCAATTCAAAGACAGTCCAACAAGAAGCTTGCTACAGTATCTGTATGACAATAAATGTTCCTTGCTTTGAGATATTTGAGGTGTGGTATAATTTCTTGAGGAGAATTAATTTGCATCAGACATTATAAAAATAAGTGTTTAGACATGAGGGACTTCAAGGATTTATGTCATTAAACTACTGTCATCACATGGATCCATCTCAAGAACGTAATGTGCAACATATATAAATAATAATTTTTACTCTGAAAAATGGATTTTATTTATCTTAAAATTTTTTATTATTTATTTATTTATTAAAGATTTCTGTCTCCTCCCCGCCACTGCCTCCCATTTCCTTCCCCCTCCCCCAGTCAACTCCCCCTCCCTCATCAGCCCGAAGAGCAGTCAGGGTTCCCTGCCCTGTGGGGAGTCCAAGGACCTCCCACCTCCTTCCAGGTCTAGTAAGGTGAGCATCCAAACTGCCTAGGCTCTCACAAAGCCAGTACGTGCAGTAGGATCAAAACCCATTGCCATTGTTCTTGACTTCTCAGCAGTCCTCATTGTCCACTATGTTCAGCGAATCCGGTTTTATCCCATGCTTTTTCAGACCCAGTCCAGCTAGCCTTGGTGAGTTTCTGATAGAACATCCCCATTGTCAACCCAATTATAAAATGGGGCACTGAGCTGAACAGAGAATTCTCTACATAAGAAGTTCAAATGGCCAAAAGGCACTTAAGGTCATGCTCAACTTCCTTAGCGATCAGGGAAATGCAAATCAAGACAACTTTAAGATACCATCTTACACCTGTCAGAATGGCTAAAATCAAAAACACCAAATTTTGATAGCCTTTGCTGGAGAGGTTGTGGAGTAAAAGGTACACTCATCCATTGCTGGTGGGAATGCAAACTTGTGCAACCACTTTGGAAAGCAGTGTGGTGGTTTCTCAGGAAATTCGGGATCAACCTACCCCTGGACCCAGCAATACCACTCTTGGGAATATACCCAAGAGATGCCCTATCATACAACAAAAGTATATGCTCAACTATGTTCATAGCAGCATTGTTTGTGATAGCCAGAACCTGAAAATAAATAATAATATTAATTAAAACATCTCCATGGATTTTTGTCTTGAGAAGAGGAACTCTGTATTTTCTTACATACTATAGGAAATACTTAATATTCATAGCAAAATTTATTTATGTCATCAGTTATTACATCAGACCATCTTGAAGATAATGCCAAGGTCTTTGATAATTTATTTCCTGTCTATTCACACATGCATATGTGTGTACAGGTACATGGAGGCTTACACACTTATGTGTGTCAGCACATGTGAAGGCCAAATGTCAACACTTTTCCTCAGACAACTGTCCACCCTATTTTTTGAGACAGAAGCTCCCACTGGCCCGGAATCTACCAAGTAGGATGGATTGTCTGGCTACCAAGCTCCAGTTTTCATCCAATTTCTATTTCGCCACTGTTGAATATGCAAATGTATGCCACCTTACCCAGTTTTTTTTTTCACATGGGTTCTGAGCACCAAACTTAGCTTCTTATGTTTGCACAGCCAAAGCATTGCCAACTTTACTATCTCTTCAGCCCAAAGTTAATATATTTCTTTGACCAGAATGCCTAGAATTTGGTGGGAGAACTTCAGTTTCCTAAGGGTTCTGTTCTAAATAACTAATTGTAAATTCTTCTTCTCTAGCCTAAGTAAGAAACTAGTACCTAAAACCTCTGATGGCCAAGCAATACATCTAACTAGAGGAATATGAGAAAACATCCTACCATGGATGTTCTATATATCATAGTCTCAGTCAACCTGGAAGGTAAAAACAAGCTATTAGAACAATAAATAAATCCCAGATATTACAAGCTAAACTTTTAACTCCAAATTACCAACAGACCCCAAAGATTGCAGAAAATTATATATTTGACCTGTTGATTAATTAATATAGCCAGTAGCAAGTCCATATCACATACACTCACTCACACACACACTCACACACACACACACACACACACACACACACATGCACAAAGCAAATTATCGATACTTTACCACATATTCTGCCATCTAATAGAGAAAAATAATAATAAAGGGACCAAGCATGTAAAAGTAAAAGAAAAGGCAATGTTTTGAGAAACCCCTGGAGATTCTGGAAATCAGTGCTTCTTCTTTGAAATGTTTGAAAGCATCTGTTCCCAGTGCAATCTGTCCAGATGTAAGATGATGTTATAGTTCATTCTGGGACTAAAGAGATAATATCTGCTCATTCTATGTCTATGAAGTCTTGGTTTATGCTTCTGTCATTCAAAGTCACACAAAGGAAATATAATTTGTGTGCATCCATGCACTGCTTAGGCAGATGGTGGCACAGCAGGTAGGTAAACACTGACATTCTCTTCCCAGAATGCCTTCAAAGGAGAGGTCATACAGGATAGTAAGGAAAATGAATGCATATTAGACAGAACAGCTGCTTAAATGGGGAGACAGAAGAAATGGTCATGGCTTTTACAAACCGAATTTACTCTTGCAGGTTATCAACAAGCTTGTGTTTAATTCTCTATTCCTTGCAGATTACCTCATTAAGCTTTCTGGTTAAAAATTAAGAGCTTGATATATAATTAACCACAAGGAATGATGTCTTTTTTATTAGAATTTGCTAATCATGCAAGCATAGGAGAAGTTATCACTGTTATTAGAGAAGGCCTCATTCTAGAACAGAGAAACTTGTGATTGAACTAGGGGCCTTGTGCAATGCTAGGTGCTTCCTCACCGCAATGCTATGTGCTTCCTTACCACTGAGTTTTATACCCAACAAAAGAAGGAAGACATTGTAAGGAAAGTCTTCTCAAACTACCATAGTATTCTTTCTATCATAGTTAGGATTTCTGTTGCTGTGATAATACATCATGACTGAAATCTACTTAGGGAGGAAAGTGTTCGTTTCATTTTACAACTTGTAATCATCACCCTGGGAATTCACAGTAGGAATTCAAGACAGGACCTGATGTAGTGGCCATGGCATGGAGCAGGGCTGTTTACTAGCTTGTCGTTCATGCTTTTGTCAGCCTGCTCTCTTATGGCACCCAGGACACTGCCCAGGCATGACACCAATCACAGTGATCTTGTATTAATCATCAATTAACAAACTCTTCTATTGGCTTGCCCATAGGCCCATATGAAATCAATTCACATCTCTCCAGAGCTACCTTGTTGAATGTGAATGTCTTATTTCATATCTAATTGATTTTTCCTGTGCTAGTTTCTATTTACGGGGGAAGGGGAGACAGTTGTATTAGATCTCAAATCTTATGATTGTATGAACACATGGACATAAATGTTCTCAGGGAGTGGTTATACTTCAAAGGAATTTTGAATCTCAACAGAACTTGAAAAAACTTAGTGCAGAATAAAGCCCATATTCAGACTCAGTGCCAGCTTCAAAGTGGATAAAAATATTTGAACAAACATCTGGATCGCACATCTGGCGTGAACATCTGGACCGCACATCTGGCATGAACATCTGGACTGCACATCTGGACTGCACATCTGGATCGAACATCTGGAATGATGCCGTTCCAGATGTTCATTCCAGATGTGCAGTCCAGATGTGCATTTCAGGATCGCACACCTGGATCGCACATCGGGAAAAATTCGGCATGTCTGACCTGGCAGCTTGCTTCATGGCATCTGCCCGGGAGAGGGGAGCATGGCCTCTCCGTCACTCCTATTTGACAAAGGGGGAAGATGTCTTGTAAAAAATGCAGAATACGCTACTAACCTTAGCTTCCATTTTGACTCCTTTTAAACTAGCAGTCCTTTTTACTGCCTTCCCTAAGTAATTTCCCCTTCCAAAATCTTTTATGTTGAGGACAACCTCAGCTGGACTCTCTCCTTTCTGCTATTTTCTTTCTTTTCTGTCACAGGCTAACCATCCATTGCTGCAATCTTTCCCAAGCAGTACTTGTACACATTCAGATTTGGCTAGTCTCAGTGGCAGCCAGGCGCAAGTCTGTGTTTCTCCAAATGTCTTGCAATATTTTTATTGTGCTCTAGACAAAGTATATAAGGGGATAGATAAGACTAAAATATGATAATGATTTGTTTTCAAAAAGTGGAAGCCTTCTTCTGTGTTAGAGTGAGAAGCTGAACATTCACTCTTGGGTGTTTCATTTGAACTGAGCTGTGATTTTTTTTTAAACTATTATGCTCTAGTGTGTGTGAGTCATGAGTGTGTGTGTGTGTGATGAGTTGTTTACATTACAGTGTGTATATAGATGTTAGAAGACAAGCTTTGTGGAGTCATTTATTTCCACCGTTATGTGGGTTCTGGGGGTGGAACCCAGGTCATCAGACTTGGGCAGCAGGTGCCTTTATCTACTGGGCCATCTTGCTAGCATTGGGCTGTAATTTTAATTATCCCGAGTCCCTCTTACTAGCCTAAGCTCCAATATCTTTCAAGAACCATTTCTTGAGTGTTCACAGTATTTTAAATGGGAGTGAACTTTGGGGATTTGACTTTGAATTCAAAACTGGAAGGATCAAAGACTCCTCGAATGACGATGAAAACACCAATGTATGCAGAAGGTACCCACTCTGCTTCTGCTGTACACACTCCAGGGGACAAGAGTGGAAGGAAGTATAGCTATGCTATACAGTTTCAGGCTGATTCTGCTTATGCCCAGATAACAACTCATTCCAATACACATTTACTAAAGGGGTCAGGTGATTTAGCTTCTTCTCTGGAAAAAAAAAAATCTCTTCTTGGGTCAGGTCAGCTGTTAAGTTTGGATCCAGACAGAAAAACCAGGCACTTCCCTCAGGTGTGACTCTCTCCGTTTTTATTAAGGACCCCATTCTTCCTTGCTCTCTCTTAAACTCCATTAATGAAAACTTCCTTGTTGTTTTTTTTTCCAAAACATCATAGAAAAACACGATTTCTCTATTTGTTTTCTTCCTTGTTACCAGGGTAACAGTTCTTTTTTGCAATTGGAAGCAAAAATCTGTTCCTAACAAAGATGCTGATTCATCAACCTATGGACCTTACTTTGAGAAATCTAACTTAGAGTCATAACTAGATCTAGTTAGAGGGAAAACTAGGGATGCTTATATATTTGCCATAGCCCGAGGCATGTACATAAGCCAAGTAAGAAAGTTTTTCTTATGTAATCAAAATATTGGCGATCCCAGTTGTAGGAATCCTTGTCTATATCAGCTCTATCTGATACATTTTAAATTACCTCCAATTTTACTTTTTAAAGATTTATTTATGTCAGAGTATGTGTGTGTGTGTGTGTGTGAGAGAGAGAGAGAGAGAGAGAGAGAGAGAGAGAGAGAGAAAGAGAGAGAGAGAGAGAGAGAGAGAAAGAGAGAGAGAGAGAGAGCAGGTGTGTTAAAACAAAACTTGTTCTCAAAAAGTGCATTTCCAGGATACATTTCCTGTTTTCTCCCGGAAAGTTATATAGCCATTGAGATGATTGTTTATGTATACATGAAAATACGCACTGTCTACAGCACTTCCTAGAACAGTGAGTATTCAACAAACGTAATCGTTGACTGTTGGTGATACTCTGGTTCACCCCACTTGTTTTCATCCTGTTTCTTAACTTCCCCAGTTGTGACCTCTTCACATCCTCGCCAGAATTAGTCATCCTTTTCATGTCTATGTTTTTAATTTAAGTATCTCATTCACTGTTTCTGCCTGTAGTCTAACTTCCCAATTTAACTACGAAAAAGTTCCCATGGTGGAGCCTCCAACTGTATTTCTAGTTTCCTTCTTTACATGAACCTCGTGTCTCTCAATCAAACTAGAAGTCAATTCTCTTGGTTTTCGGCACTTAGGCCCTGGTTGTCCATCTCTATTCATTATGCATGGTGGAGGTTATCTTTTAATCATTGTCCTCTTACTGGAGAGCAAATCCCTGCGCACCCTTCAGTAGCCACTTCAAATGCCACTGCCACATTGAAACTGGACATGGTCCCTCACTCCTTATGCTCGCACCATATGAAGCTTTCTCATCAGCAGCTTAATTTTGGTTTGCAGCAGTAGCTGCTTGTTTTAGTAACTAGACTGTGAACTCACAGAGGACAGGAGCTCTGCTTACTCAGGCCTTTTCCATGTTTCTCTAACAATCTCATTGCACTCTGAAAGTAGCATGTATGATACAAAGAACGTGTTTTAAACTGAAAACCTTACATTTGGAAAGATACCTCACTTATTTCATACACCATATTGGGCCTCAGAAAGCCTACTAAATTTGGGTGAATTTCATCAAATTTGAGCAAACCCAAGTATGAGATACTACAGTGACACCATGTTAAAAAAGACTGGGCATGATTTAAATAAGAGAAAATAAGCCCCGCCATGTCTTACTGCTTCCCAGGTGATGTTTGAATTCACCACCCTGGAATGTTCCACTTTAATTCTGCTGTGAGTGAAATATTCTTAAAAGAGACAGTGGAGAGAAATTTTTATTCATGCTAATGAGTCCCTGGGGTATAAATGTAAAGTTTATAGAGGACTGATATGGCTAGGTTATTTCAAAATTGACATTATTATGCAGCTATGTATCTTAAAGTAATCATCATTTTTATATATTCTCATTCTAGGTCCTTCAGATAGTTTAAAAACATTAATTCACCCATTAAAATGAATGAAAAACTTGCGTTCTGAACACATTGTATAATATGCTGACCTGATTCCATGCAGTCAGATGGTATTGTTCATGCAACAAAAGCTTGCATTTAGGTCTCTTTGAGGTCTTTCTTCAAGAAGTGTCAATGCTTTGTACAGGATCTTCAGAAGAAGCCAAAACATGGCAAAGACTGGACAAATGGTGGGAAGCTGCTCACCACACAACGTACTGTATATTTCTTGCCTTGTGGCGAATGCATCCTTAAGGCCCACTTCAGAAGTAGAGCCTGTGAACAATGATAAATGATTTACCTCCAACTCTACTTTGTATTCAGCTGCAGATGCTCTAAAGCTGTTCTTTTGTCTTGTACTGCAGCCTGGAATTCATCTGAGACAACCAAGACCAGCATAAAAGAAAAAGAAAATAAAGGGGGGGATCAATATCCCTGCTGAGTATCAGTTCCCTAATCACCTAGTCACTCCCAAGCTTCTCTTGGGTCAGCACATGCCTTTTCCAACAGGAAGGAAAGCATATATCACATGTTTACATGTGTATTCAAGGGCAAGCAGTATCTAGTTAGATACTAGATATCTGAATTAGATATATGAATTAGAATATTGGTGCTATTACTTTTGCGAAAGAGAATAAATATAGGTGTAGAAGGTACCATGAATCCCTAACTCTGACTAACTATTGACAACTGATAACTGGGGACATGGGTTCAGTTTCCATGGGATATGACTTATAACAGGCTGCCTGTGTTCCAGTGGACGGCCTTACACCCACACACATGCTGGCAGCACTAAATGGACTCAGTGGGCTCACAAAGGAGTACACAAAGTTGGGAGGAAAATTTGGTAAGGGTGTATTGAAGTGGGAAGTTGAAGAGAAGTTACTGGGGACAGATTTTATCAAAACATAATACATTTATGCACAGAATTCTCAATTAAAGAGAAAAACATTAACAAGTTCTATTGCTGAAGACACCATGTGCATCAGAAACAAGGCCTAGAGGCCTTTGAGCTAGAACTGATCTGATTGCTTCCTCCCTGAAAGCTAGCTTTCGTGGTACTAGAATGCACCATCCAAGATTCCAAAGGAGTTAGGCAACAAAGAGTCCTACCCAGCTATGCTGCCTATGAACTTTATCAATGACCACCATGGCACAATGACCCTATGTGTGTAGTAGTGGCACACACACCTTGGCTATAACCACTCTTCTCTAGTTGGACTTAAGAACTACTTAACAAGAGTGATACTTGGTGCTGGAAACCTAGGTAACTAACCAGTGCGAGAGAAGCCATGATTATTAGAGAAGACTATGCAATCATAATTAATAAACCAGCATAATCCCTATCACCAATCTCTTAACATTTGTCCTTGTATCCACAGGTAAATGTCGTCTTCATCTCTCATCAAAGAAATCTCTCTTTGCAACACACAGAGATGACAAGAACACCCCCAACCAATGAATATGCAGAATTGTGGAGGCCAGTCCCAATGAGTACATCTAGAAAATACTCCCAAGCCTAAGACTCGGGGAACATTTGCAATAAAGGCAGGAAAAACTGTAAAGGCCAGAGAATCAGGGAGTTCTCTGTGAGATTGTGTCTCCTAGTAGTACCAGAACCTACACCCATAAAGTCTCAGCAAAATGACTATCAAAAAGTGGATTCAACAAAGATGATACCAGTAAGCATGCCAAGTTTCATGTGGGAAAACTCAGCAGGCATCAAACCTACACAATGTACTACAAGCCACTGAACAAAGGTGGGAGTAGAAGAGGCGGTCCTCACCAGGGATGAGCACACCAACTGGTTCACCAGTGCCAAATTGTTAGGTCTGAAGTCATATATGCAGGTAATATTATATGGACTCAGAAGATTGTTCCTTTCATCCAGATACATGAAGAAGGTAAAAAAGGGCATTGATAAATTTAAGAAACAAAATCATATCAAGTATTTTTCAATCACAATTAAACAAAACCAGGAACCAGTAAAACAGAAGAAAACTGTAAAAACAAACAAACAACAGAAACAAACAAGTATTTACAACTCAACACATTCCTGAACATATTCTTGGGCAACCAAGAAGCCAAGGGAGAAATATTTTTGAAAAGCTTGATATAAGTGAAAATTGAAGGAGAACATGGTAAGCTGGTGGCATGCACTCCAAAACAGTTCTTACACATTTTATTTATTTGTGTATTTATGTATTGATGTATTATTTACTTATGTATTTAATGTATATGGGTGTTTGTGTTTTGCTTATGTATCTGTGCATAGTTCCCGTGGATGCGAGAAGGTAGCAGATCACCTGGAACTGGAGTGGCAGGCAGTAGAAGTTGCCATGTGTGTGCTTGGAATCAAACCCATATCCAGGGAGGATTAGCCAGTGCTCTAAACCAGGGAGCCATCTCTCCAGTCCAAAGAGTAGTTCTAAAAATAAAGCTTATAACAATAAATACGATAAAAGAAAAGTTTCCCACAAACACAGCCTAAGTCTTCTTAGCTCAAGAATCTAGGAAGAAGAGCTTTTTTTTTTTTCCTCATGGAAAAAGAGAAGAAGAAACTCAGTGTTAACAGACAGCAATGATGGAAAGGGCCATCACCAAGGGGGATGCTTGGGAAATCCTACTGAGAAGCAGCTGTGGAGGAGTCCTCCTTCCCTGTCAGCCCAGTGCTCCCCTTTCCTCACCTGGATTATAGGACAGCCTAGAAACACCAGTAAGAGGACTCTGCCACCACAGGTCCCAATAAGTCCCTTTATTGGCCTGAGTTTCATTGTGCACTGAAACATTGAAGTGGCCCTGAAATCCTGTCAGCACCTCAGCAGCAAGGAGAACCCAACAGGATCAGATAAACAAGAGGCCAAAGCAATAATACAATGGCTGAACATTAAGGCTTCACTGGAACCACAGCCCATGAGCTGAGTCAGCATATGTTTGCATGTGAAAACTACAGGGTGCTATCTGCAAGACCAAATTAGATAGATCCTAAAGTAACTGAATATAATATGAGAGATACCTGTAGTACAATTACAATACCTTGATAATCCTAAACTATAAAATTCAGAACATCATTGAGAAGAGATAACTAACAGATATCAACATCAAGATGAAAAAGATATTAGAATTACAAGAACTTTGAACTTGTTGTGGTTGTGCACACATGTAATCCCAGTTACTCGGGAGCTGAGGCAGGAGGATCACTCACTGAGCCCAGAGGTTAAAGGCCAATTTGAGTAGCCCGCTTAGACTCTGTCTCAATCAATCGTTCATTCAGTCAGCTTAGAATGGTCAGCATAAAAACCTTCATTGACAACTAGTTATAAAATTCTGCTTAATTGAATAAAAAGAGCAAATAACTAACAATAAATGAGTTTTTAAATGACCAAATGCAAATTAATGGAACTAGAATAGTGGAAACAGAATATTGAGCGATAGTGTAATGGAGGTGATGAAAGTCATAACCAGTGAACTGACGGCAGATCAGGAATTAATCCAAAGAGAAGACTGAGAGAAAAGGAAAGGTCAGAAACCTGTGGGGAAGTTTTGAAATACTAATGTAGTATTGTTGGGAGACCATGCTCCTGAAGGTCACAGTTCACATGTCCCGAGAGCTCTCTGAGCTTGGGTAATATGGAGGACTCCCTTTGAAGCAGGACTCCCATCTACTCGAGTAGTAGGGTTGTGATGCCAAACACAAATTAAGAGAAAGCCCAGTTTCTGTCCCCATCCTAGATCTTCCTTTCACTTTGTAATAAAGAAGAACTGTCTCCCTGAAGCTAACTCCCGGAAGGCTATTTCCATCATACTCATAGGCCGGCCAAACCCTGCCTGCTGCCTCTTTCCCTTTGTCCCAAGCCTGGTGGTCAACAGAACACAAAGAAAAGAGATGCCCCACAAAGTATCATTGGAGATCCATAAAGAATATAAAAAGAATAAGACTGACAAAATAGTTAAGCAAATAGTAGCTTTGAGTCCTTCCTTGTTTCCTGAGGAAAAAGGGATTCAAACAGCCCAGTCTCCTTTACTCCTAGAAACATCTGGGAAGTAACAACAAAGAACAGGACTGGATTCTCTCTTCAGTACTGTGCTTAGTAAGGTATAACCCAGGTATATCATAAGTCACCATGGCTTATGTGGCTTTCATTTTCTCACTTATAAACTTAACTTGGGAGTAGGACCAGTTACAATTCCTGAGCTCTCTCCACACTACAAGATCAATGTTACTTTTATTATTATTAATATTAGTAGTAGTATTTTAAGATTTATTTATTTATTAGGTAGACAGTATTCTGCCTGCATGTATGCCTGCAGGCCAGAAAAGAGCAACAGATCTCATTACAAATGGTTGTGACCCATCATGTCGTTGCTGGGAATTGAACTCAGGGCTTCTGGAAGAGCAGTCAGTGCTCTTAATCTCTGAGTCATCACTCCAGTCCCAATGTTACTCTTTAATTACATTTTATTTATTATTTATTTATTTATTGGTGTGTGTGTGTATGTGTATACATTTATCTCAGAGGATAACATGTAGAAGTCAGTTCTCTCCTTTCACCATGTGCATTTTAGAGATGGGACTTGAGTTGGGAGGCTAGACTATCTGGAGCCTTTACCTACTGAGCTATCTCAATAGTCTTGTTTTATATTTCATAGTTCTCAATGACCTAGGGTGGGGACTAGATCTCTGAATTTTTCTTCGTCACTACTTGGCTCTTCTTTGACTGTGTACTCAAACCTGACTTAAAAAAAAAAATAAGCCTATAAGATAAATGCTGCTGGTGAACCCGAGGCTTCAATATCAATACACACACACACACACACACACACACACACACACACACACCACTTCTTTTAATGCCCAACTAAACATTTCTACCTCAATTCAACTGTTCGCCTCTTACAGTACCCTATGTTACCTTGCCCAATTAATCTATACCTACAGGCGTTTTGACATTTATGACAGCATAAGCATCATCATAACTTCTTTAATTGTGGAGAAGAGGGTTAAAATATGGTAGGGTTCCTCCTGGGCAGCTTTAAAAGTAAAATCCAGACTCTTCCATATATCTGGCTTACCAGAAGACAGTAGAAAATAACTTAACCTCTGCTGCTCCATTTTACTAATTTAAACAAGGAAGAATAGGGCAGCCTTTGGAAGCATTTTGAGGTCCTCAGATAAATGAAAACCCACTCAGCATGGAGGACTATTATTATCCCATTTGTGGAGCCTTTCATCTCCCTGTCTGAAGGAGAGCTGCAGCCTGCACTGAGTTTCAGCATGTCTGCATGCTGCCAATGCTCTGAATTAAGTATTTCCTGTCATCTGGGCTTGCTAGAGATTAGTTTGCAGACATTTCACAAAAACCATGCATAATACATATTGCTGAATACAATATTTATCATGAAACAGCTTCGGGAATTGAAAACCATGACCCAGCAGCATTGTCTATCCTGTAGTTTCTTTTCCATCAACGCCTCCTAAAGAGGCTGTACATCCCCCCTCCCCAATCCCTCAGTCTCATCAAATCTAATTCCAAAGCCAAAGCTGAGAGTTGACTCAACCTTTCAGGAAAATCAGAGAGCTCTCTGAAAGTGTTTGTCTGTTATGAGATAAAGAGTGCCTGCGTGCTTGCAAGTGTGTGTATGTGTGTGCATATATATGTACATATACATATATGTAGACTTCATTTACCCCATGAAGTTCTGGATCTTTATCCAGAACTGAGAGATCTTTTTTAACTCACAAAGTGCTTGCCGTGCAAATATAAGGACTGGGGTTTGCTCCCCAGAACCCATGTGTATAGGCAGGCACGGCAGTTGCTGCTGCAGTGCTGTGAAGGCAGAGGGTTTGATTCCCCGAACCCACATGCATAGACAGGCGCAGCAATGTGCATTTGTTGTTGCAGCGCTGCAGAAGCAGAGACAAGCAAATACCTTGTTAGTTTAGTTAGCAAATTCCAAGCCAGTGAGGATGACTTCAGGAGATAATTTTTGAGACAGAAAGTTATCTTCTGACCTCCAGATATGCACTGCAGCATGCTTATAAACATATGCACACACATGCAGACACACACACGCAGACACACACACACAAATGCACACGTCACCTTACTTACACACTTCATTTGAAAACCAGCTCCTTTCTTCTGGCCATGCGTTAGAATGAGACTGAGTTACAAGGAACATTAAGCAGCATCTCATCTTCTTCCCTGATATACATGCTCCCGGGATAATAAGATTTTGAATAAATTACGCTCTTTATTTCATGAGCACCATGAATCCTGGCAGGTTTACTTTGACAGCTATTTTCATGGCACTGTTAACTCAAATATCAGTCAGACCAAGTTTGTCTCTCCCTAACCAGTGACATTCTTGCCAGGAGTCTAAGGAGATCCTGGGACCAGACCAACCTGGGAAGCTAGGGAGGGCTCTGGAGAGAGATTGAGTTCTTCACGGGAGAGAACTCCTTAGATTGTTTTATTTTTCCTCAGGAAAAAAAAAAATGCTTCAAGCCAGTTTATCACCAAGCACCAGCCTCATTCCTTATTCTACCCAAGACACAAAGTGACAAACACAGGGTAAATCCTATCTCTGCTGTGACTTAAAGTCAGTGGTCACTTCTGTTAGCTTAGCAACATTGCTCTTGGTGTGGAAATCTTGAGTTCGTTTTCTATAATCCCTCTGAGGAGGCCAGTATGTGATGTAAGAGGGTCGGCCATCTGTCTGTTACTTTCATTGGTTAATAAAGAAACTGCCTTGGTCTTTTGATAGGCCAGTCCTTAGGTGGGTTGAGTAGACAGAACAGAATGCTGGGAGGAAGAAGGCAGTGAGCCAGATGTCATGGAGCCAACCACCAGGTCAGACATGCTGAATCTTCCCTGGTAAGCCACCACCTCGTGGTGCTACACAGTTTATTAGAAATGGGTTAATTAAGATGTGAGAATTAGCCAATAAGAGGCTGAAACTAATGGGTCAAGCAGTGTTTAAATGAATACAGTTCCATGTTATTATTTCAGGTGCAAAGCTAGCCGGGTAGTGGGACACAGCCCTCCGTTCCTACTA